>NW_004524649.1:7892275-7917904 GCF_000260255.1 Octodon degus | reverse complement strand
CCCACGCCCCCCACCCCCGCCCCGGCAGCTGAGGGGCCGCGGCCACCGAGATGAGGACGGCTACGCGGGCCGGGGGAGGGGCGTCGAGACGTGTCACCGCCGCCACTGCCGCCGCAGGCCGGGCCAAGTTTCTCACCTGCAGCCGGAGACGCAGCGAGAGAGAGGGCAGGAGCCGCCGCCGCCCCGGAACCGCGAGAGACCAGCCAGCCGCCGCTGCAGACGCCGCGACCCCGACGCTGCCCGCCCCGTCCGCCGTCCGCTCCGGCCGCCCGCTGGCTGCGTGCGCGCGTGTGGAGTCGTGGCACTTTCTGCCTCGGAGCTGGCGAACGGCCCCCTCCGCCGGGATCGCCGCCTCCTGCCTTCCCCACCCGGGCCAGCCATTCATCGAGCCGTCGCTCCCTATTGGCCTGTGCCCCGCCACTCTCGGAGCTCCTGGCCAGTCAGGGCGCGGACGGCTGAGCCACGACGGCGACCATTGGCCAGAGAGGAGGGCCTCCGCCTCGGCCAATGGACGAGGGGAGGAGCTGCGGGGAGCCGCGGGGGGCGGGGCCGCGCAGCGCTGCGCTGGCCTCTGCGCGGGGGCGGGGCTCATTTCCCCGCCCACCAGGGGGAGGTCGCCGCCGGGCCCGCCCACTCCGGGCCATGGCGCTCCTCTCTGAGATCGCCACGGCTGCGGACTTCCAGCTGGCCGCTGCGCTGGGGCGGGCGGCGCAAGGTTCGAATCCCGGCAGCCCTGGCCTGAGCTTCTGGGCACCGCAGGGCCTAGGTGGCGGTGGGCGTCACCCTGAGTAGATGGCAGAACTGGCCAGACAAAATGCTTTATTTAAACCCAATAACTTTGCCCAGAACACGGCCGCCTCGGGCCGGTGGGTCTGAGAACCAATTCTCCTTGAGGTCAGCCCAGGGAAGGTAAATCCTTATCTTCGCGGAGATAAATGGAGGAATCGGGGTGGAAGAGCCAGCGGATCCTCTGGGAATTCGGATGGCAGCCTGCACACTTTGTTAGGGGGGATCTGTCTGAAATCTGTGCTCCCCCAAACCACAGCCGGCAGGGTCACCTTAGGGCTTTTGTTCCAGGTACCAAGGCCACAAAGAGGTTCCAATCCAAGGAAACTCACCTATGCCCTGGGCAAGCCAGTAGTGGATCTTCATTGCATGAATTTCTCTAATGTTGATCGACACTCTCTTCCTAACCAGATTCAGCTGAAATAATTTTAGGCTTGCTTTTTAACCATTGGAACAGTGTCTCTTAAACCCTTTGAACCTAAACAGCTTCTTTGAATTCAGGTTCTTAAGGGGCCAGAAGGCCTGCAGCTGCTGATAGGCCCCACACCGCCCCCAGATGGCCAGGGGGCTGTAGGGTCGCCAGCACCCGCTGAATCTGCGCCATTTCTCTACCAGCAGCAGCTGCACTTGCCATTGGTACTACAGGAGACATTATTAGAAAGATGTGGAGAAGAAAAACCTTCCCAAGAGAATAAAGGGTTAGAGTGAAATTAAACCATTTATTCCTACTTTCAACTAGGTTTCCCAGCACATTAATGATTAATGGACAGGCAGTACCTGGATGAGCTCTCTGCCCTTATTTTCTAGGAGTGAACCCCACTTTGGAATAAAAATTCAAGAATCCCAGCTTCTGATTGGAAGTTACTTTGAACACATGTATCCTATCCTTGCCACTCTCTGAAGCAGCTCTAGAAGCTCTTTCATGAGCGTGTTTAGGTGTAGCAATAAATAAAAAATACGGCGCATGCTGCTGTTGAGTGTCATCCAACAGAAAGGCAGCTTCTTTGTTTTTGTTTTTTGTTTTTTTTAGACAGGTTCTGAAAACATGACCCTGTGTCCTCATCCATATTCACAGATCTGGCACATTCCAACTTCTGGATCCTCCCCAAAGTACTAAATGAGTGCTGAAGAAAAACGTTGTGAATGTGTTCAGGACAATGAGGCAGCCACAGCAGTGCAACTAAAGTCACTCTGGAAAGAAGATTCCAGAGCTGCTTCAGCAAGTGCCAAGAATGACGGAATAAGTGTCCAACATGAGGGGGAGGGAGAGTCGTGGCTGTGGGCCTCTTCTGTAATACATCTTTGGTTTGTTTTGCTTTGCTTGGGTTTTTCTGGTTTTGTTTTGTCTTTTGAGACCCGAGTCTTGCTGTGTAGTTCAAGCTGGCTTATGTAGCCCAGGCTGGCCTTGAATTCACAATTCTCCTGCCTCAGCCTCCCTAGTACTGGGATTGTAAATATGTGCGGCCACGCCCAGCTGTAATACATGTTTTAAAATGTAAACATTCACCATGTGTTATGGTCGCACTTTCTAGATCCAGTTTAAAAAAAAAAAAAACAACAACCATCTGCCTAAGCGCCTGCTCCTGGGCAGCAACTTCTTTATCTTGTTTACTGTTTTCTTAAAGTTTTCTCATTGAGAGATCCTGGAAGAAGGATTTTGTTGGAAGACAGTCCCCCCTCAGATTTGGAGGAGGATTGGTTCTGTTATTAAGTCCTGGGGTCTCCTTCCAGAAGTGTTTTGTAGGTTCTTTGCTTCTTTCTTTCTTTCTTTCTTTCTTTCTTTCTTTCTTTCTTTCTTTCTTTCTTTCTTTTTGCGGAACCAGGGATTGAGCTCAGGCCCTTGCACTTGCCAGGTAAGCACTTATTCTACTGAGCCATCTCCCTGGCCCCAAGAGCTATCTCCCCAGCCCCAGTTCTTTGTGTCTTGAACAAAGGAATTGGACAAAACAAACACAAAAGGTTTTGCATTTATTAAAGGCAGGAAAGGAGAGGTGCTTTGCAGAGCAAGTTTGGACTCCATATAAGTAGGAAGCGAGTATACTCTGCAGCCTGAGAGCTGACCACCATGAGAGGGAGCATGGGAGCCCAGAGCTCCAGGACCGCTGTCTTTGGTATCTCCTACTCCTCAGGCTGACCTAGGCCAAGGATGGCCCATGGAAAACTTGCTCAGTTCTCTCAAGAAGAACTGGAGCCAGAGCTCTGACTGGCTCTATATTCAAGGCCTTGAAACCTGTGCTGCACGTGTGACCTGTTAATGAACAGGTCTTCCCCAGCCAGTCTGCCATGCCCTAGTCTCCCACTGCGGTTCCCAGACCCACCCCCCCATACCAGAAGCTGAGCATGCCCCAGGTTGGCATGCATAGCACCTATACACATCCTCCCGAGCACTTTAATCATCTCTACGCTGCTTGTAGTGCCTAGGACATCAGTGCTGCGTGCATAATTGAACTGCATTTCTCAGGGAATAATGACAGAGGCAAAGTCTGTACATGTTCAGCACAAGTGCAGATTTTTTCCAAAATATTTTGTGAACAACAGATGTGGGACCCATGGAGCCTGTGCTGGGGAGGGGCCATGGCTGGGGATGACTCTAGGAGACATTGGGAGGAGTGGGGTGAGCGGAGCCCAGTACAAAGCAGTAATAGCCATTGGGGGGTGGGAGAACACCTCAGAGATACCACCGCCCACATGGGACAGACTTCCTGGCTGGTCAAGCCCAGGCCACACTAGTCAAAGCCCCTTCTGGGGGAACTCAGCTCACCCCACCCATCACTCCACAGAGAAAACCCTGCAGCAGGGAGCAGCTGGCAGAATTGCCACCATGACAGCTCCTGCAGGGAGCCAGCCATGCACTATACCCATTGGGACAGGCTAGGAGCTAGCAGCACCACCCTTCAGCACCAGCCAGACAGACAGCCATGGTGGGGTCACAGCATTGGGGGAGTGAGGGTCACTTGCAGAAGGCTCTCTGGTTGTTCTTTCCTCTGATTCAATAGTGGGTTAGGCCTGAACACGGTGTCTGATTCGGCATGGACCAGCACTCTGCGCTTGGCCTTCCTCATCCCCAGCTGTCCTGCACGGCCCAGTCTTCCAGGCCACACTCCCTACCCCTGCTCAGCCTCAGCAGCCCCACCAATGATGTGAGGCTAGGACTGCAGGCTGGGGTCTCCCCAGTGCTGCAGGGATGGGAGATAGGAGAGGCATCACCCACTGGCCCCACAGCCCCAGCCAGGTGAGGAAGGCTGTACCCCCAGTGGGCCCAGGGCCTAAAACACAGGTCTGTAGTGTTCCCAATGACAAATGGACCACAGGAGCATAGATAAGCCTGGGAACTCTGGGCAGGGGTCACCCAGCATAGGTTGGTAGAGACCAGAAGACTGCAGGACACACAGCATAGACACCCAGGGACTGAGAAGGTGCAATGGGGGGACAGCAACCCGGGAAGTGCTGGCTGGGAGGGAGATGCCTCCTCAAGGTGATCCTGAGGGACTTCCTTGGAGTGATGTAAGTGCTCCATGTATTGATTATAGTGGTCATTTTGTGGCTGTGATAAAACATCAAATTGTACACAATAAAGCATTCTTATTAGGCACAATTAAACATACAGAAATACCTAGCATGGTCTGTTAATCCATGACAGTGCTTTGCTTTATGTTACTAAATTGCAGACAGTGAGCTGGGGCTACAGCTCAGTGGCACAAGCGCCTGCCTGGCAAGCATGAGGTCCTGAGTTTGATTCCCAGTACCATAAATAAATAAACAAATAAATAGCAGATAATATTTTAAAAGATTAGCAAAAAGAAAAGTCTGGCCATGCATGATGATGCGTAACTGTAATCTAAGCACTCTGGAGGCTGAGGAAGGAGGATCAAAAATTCAAGCCCATTGGCACCAGGGAGATAGCTCAGTAGAATAAGTGTTTGCCTGGCAAGTGCAAGGTCCTGAGTTCAATCCCGGGTACCGCAAAATAAATAAATAGATAAATAAAATAAAATTCAAGCCCAGCCTCAGCAACTTAGTGACCTAGTGAGACCCTATCTCAAAATAAAGAAAATATAAAAAGGACTGGGAATATAGCTCAGTGTGATACCCTAGAATCAATATCCATACCCCATAATTAAGTTAGCCAGAAAGATAAGACTAGCTGGGCACTGTGGCGCACGCCTATAATCCTGACATTCTGGAAAGCTGAGGCGGGAAGACTGCTGTACATATGTCGTCAGCCTGAACTGCATGGTGAGAGCTCATCCCCCCCCCCAAAAAAAAAAAGCGGAATCTGTCTTCCAGTTTCAAAAGAGGTTTTTCACTGTCAACAACTGTGAAAGGATAATAAATGACAAACTGAAATACGTGAAGGAAGTACAGGTCTTCCCCCACACCCAGCATTCCCTGAGAGGCCCAACGAAAAGGTAAATTTAGCCCTCAGCAGGCCTTGTGATGGAGCGGTAGTTGTTATCTCATCCAGAGATGCGGGTGCAGGCCCAGAGAGTGGAAGATCTGGCCTCCATCACAGGGCTGCTGAGCAGGAGCGCGGGCTTCAGGGGCCCCTGCATCTCTTCGGGTAAGGGGTGGGTTCAGTTCACCCCACCCCTCATCCACCAGAGAAAGTCCTGCAGCAAGAGACCAAGAAGGGTGGTTTTCCAGCTTAGTGAAGAGCTTTACAGATAATTCTTCCTGCTGCTACAGAGGAAGCCGCACTTTCCCAAATTAAAAGAGCCTAAACCCGAGACTCAGGAGACTGCCACAAGTTCGAGGTCAGCCTGGGCTACCTGGTAAGTTCAAGGCTAGTCTGAGTTACTTTTCAAGACCCTGTCTCAAAAACTCAAAGAAAGAGCCTAGGGATTCTGAAAACTTCAGGCCTCCCAGGGTGCAGCTCTCTGCCTGCCCCTGGAGAACCAGTGCAGAACCGAGTGGGCACAACAGATCCCAAACACTTTCCCCCTCCCTGTTGTCCTGCAGGCTCTCAGCATGTTCCTCGGAAAATAACGGAAAGCTTTGACCAGCTAGGCACACTGGTATTCACCTGTAATCCCAGATTCCCTCCTGAGTCAAGAAGCTCAAAAGTTTGAGGCCTGCCTGAGCCACTTAGCAAGCTTGTATCTCAAAATAAGCAATTGGTAAAAAGGGGTGGGAATGTAGCTCCATAGTAGAGTCCCTAGTTTGACATCCAATACTAAAAAAATAAATAAAAATAAAAAAAGTTTACACTGAACCAAAGAACCTGGGTGATTGTATCCCTCTGGGTAACTGGAGCCCCACCCTCCACCTCAGGTAGGTACAGGAGAAGCGCTGTGACCTCAAGCCCAGCTGCTTGGGCAGCCACCTCGCTGGACGTCCTGCCGTAATTAAAAGTCAAGGCCTCCGACCCCAGGACCCATAAGATTTCATCTTTCCCTTCTGGGCAGATATACCCTAAACTAGCTAAGCTCGCCAGGCTCCCTGGCTCTTCTAGAAGGGAGAGGGCGGAGGTGAAGGCTGTGGGACACCGTCCCTTAGTCCAGAGCTGCACCTGTTGCTGGCCCACCGACCGCACACTGCTCTGCAGTCTGCGCTAGTGCAGAGAGATCCTCAGAGACCGGTCCTCTGGGGCGCTGCCCTTGGTAACTTGCAGCCAGTGGGAGAGGGGGCACAGGCACTGTCACAGCCTGGCGCCTTGCAGGACCACGCATTCTCTTTCTTTCCAGACCTCCCGGGAGCAAATGGAACCCCTAGACTCCTGCCCTCCAGAACGTCACTACAGCATTGCCCAATGGAGTCTGTTTCTCTGCCTGATTTCTGTGGACCCAAGGTGAATCTCACCTTTGTTCCTCGATTTCCACCTCTTCCCATCTGTGTACACTCCTCCCACCACTTGGCTTCCAAGGGTCACCTTTGGCCCTTTGTTCTGCAGTTAGGACGTGTTTGCCAATCTCATAGGTGTAGACACAAACTGCAATCAGATTTGCCTATTCTCAGCCAGGTGTGGTAGTGCAGGAAGATCGTCCCAACTGCCTGTCTTTCTCTAAAAAAACAAAACAAACAAAAAACAAAACAAACAAAAACACAAATGGGGTTACTGGGAGCCTACAGAACCCCTTCTCCAACCATCAGCTCCTTGCAAGGCCTCAGGCACCCGGGTACTAGTTCAAGGGTCTGTTCTTTGCCCAGGGATTCTGACTTAAAAGCAACAGCAGCGGCAGCAGCGAGTTGCGCTGTTTTCCTTCTAAATTCCCGCGGATTTAGCTTCTGTGGCGAGCTGCTCTTAGCTTCACAAGGTCTGTCTTTTGTCTGTCTGAAATCTCTCCTGCTTCACGGCACATATTCAGTGCCTGACTCTTCCTGGGCCCAGGGCCGGACTGAGGCCCTGCACGCCCACCTCTGCTGAGGCTCACAATTGCCGCGCGCAAGGGGCTGTGAGCTCCTGCGTTGCTGCTGCCTGCGCTTCCGCTCCTCCCCGCAGACCTCAAAGGCCAGCTCGGGGAAGCTTTCGCTCCCGGCCACTCCAGCCCCGCGTGGCCCTCCTCAGGCTCTGTTCATCAGCTGGGGGTTTCCTTTATTTTTTAATCATCACTCGGAGTTTTGAAGAAAGTCCTTAAGCCAGAACAAGCAAGCAAGCAAGAAAAAAAGAAGGAAAATAAATGTAGTACGAGTCAGATGAGGCCTGCTGGAAGAGCGGCTGGGTTCCGCTCTGGGCCCTTGCGCCAGCCAAGACCCAAGCAGGCCGCCACACCCAGCAGGGCAGCCAGACTCCTAGCCGGATGTGCACTGCTGGAGGACTGGCCTGGGGGCGGGGACGCAGCCTGCAGACCCAGCTCCTGCCCTCCTCAGGAGGAGAACTCACCTCTGTCAGAGAACTCAGGTCTGGGTGGGATGAAGAAAAGCAGTTTAGGCCTTCCTGCTAGTGTCATTTCCCAATGAGTCCCTGGTGCTCTAGATGCCATGTGTGTCTGTGGAAGACAAAGAGAGTTAATGTACAATACAGTGTCGCTGTCTTTCTGTGCAGCACCTCTCAAACACCTGTGCCGGGGGAGGGTGGAGGTGGAACTTGCCCTGTCGGTCCCAGGGAAGCATCAAAATCGGTGTGTTTAACACCAAACAAGTAGTCTCTGTGTACTTCTCCAAAATATAGTCTTATAGTCAGGTTTTCTCAAAACAGAACTAGTTTTCTCGCGAATACCCTGGCATGAGAGTAATATATTCCAATACATAATGCATACAATACCGTTCCAGCCTTCCGATGTGACATTTTATATCGACACTGTTTTGTATTTATTTTTATTTTATTTTTTTGTTTTGTTTTCTATTTATAAAGACGCATTGTTGAAATAGAAAATTGAATGGCTTAAGAGCCCCTTATAAGAAGGTTCTGTCCACTCTCCTGGTGGCCTCAGGGCCAGGTTCCCCGGGGGATAGACCCAGATGACTTTCCAGGGAGAAAAGCAGGCACTTGGGAGCAGCCTCTAGGAGTGGGGACATTTGGAAAATGGGGCATGATGACCTTTCTGGAAATGTGCTCTGGCCACTTGAGGAGAAGGGGAGACTCTGCCTTCAGGGGGCCTGGGACAGTGGGCAGCCACCAGTGTGGGTGACACTCTGCAGCATGCGGGTGTTGCCCCAAATACCCAGTCTGTTTTCTCTTTCCATCTGGAAACTTAAGGACGCTTACTTTGGCAAGGGTCAGAGAATTCCACAGTGGCATCAGCAGAGCCCAGGGGGGACAGAGATGTGGCAGCTGGGGCTCTGTCCCCACTGGCCTGCTGTGAGGGACTGAAGAGAAGGAGGAGACAGAGCACCTGGAGGGCGGAGGGTGTGTCCCGTGGGAGGGGCATCCAGAGCCATCCACGTCTGCAGCTGCACAATGCCCTCTTTATTCCTGGGTCCTCGAGACACCGCGGTGGCTGACGTGGAGTCTCCCTGGCACAGCAGCGCTCAGAGCTGTGGCTGGCGGGCACGTCCTGGGCAGGCGCCTTCAACTGCTGCGGGGGGAGCCAGCCGGTCTCTGCCCCAGTCTCCCTTTTGCAAGAGTTAGACAACGAAACTGAATCCATGTGAGGTCTGATTGGCAATAAATACCTGCTCATTTGCTTATTCAGGGTGTGCTGTGTGAGCTGGCCCTGGGCTCCATGCTGGAGTTGTGGCAGCCAGCGGGATGGACAGAGGTCCCCCAGATGGGGAACTTGGGGCAGAAGGTGGACAACCAGCACACCCCCGACAAGGATCACCCCAGGGTATGATGGCGTCACTGCAACTGTGGTTAACAGTGGTCTACATGGAAAGCTCTACATGGAAATTCCAGAAATAATTCACATGCTAGCCAGAAGCAGCAGCACGCTCCTGCAATCTCAGCACTCTGGAGGCTGACACAGGAGGATCTCTGTGAGTTTGAAGCCAGCCTGGGCTATGTAATGAGCTCAAGGCTAGTCTGGAGTGCATAATGAGACCCTGTCTCAAAAACAAAATGGAAATAAAATCCACCCCCCCCCCAAAAAAAAACTGTACATGGGAATTCCAGAAATAAACAGTTCAGGGCCAAGGAGATGGCTCAGTGGAATAAGCACTTCCTTGGCAAGTGCAAGGGCCTGAGTTCAATCTCTGGTACCGCAAAAAAAAAAAAAAAAGAAAAAGAAAAAAGAAAAGAAAAGAAAAGAAAAAAAAAATCTTCAGTTCTGTGCCATAGAAATAAACAATTCACATGCAGTTCCAAAGGGCCCCATGCCGAGACCCTGTGTGCTCGGCTCATCCCTTTGTTCTTTGCCTCCAGCTGCATGTGTTCCAGCCACCTGGGTTATCAGATGGCTGTGGTGTTGCAGTCTAAGAGTCCCAACTTGACTTACCGATGGCCCCAAAACACAGAGGCCCTGCTGCCAATGGGGTCCCAGCCACCACACAGAGAAGGCAGATTAAATGCTCTGACACCAGGTGGCAAAAAGCCAGGCACGGAGGCAAAAGCAAAGTATATGTCAGGTTGACTGGGGACTATCCACTGGACTGCCTGCCAGCCACAGCTCTGAGCACTGCTGTACCAGGGAGACTCCACGTCAGCCACCGCGGTGTCTCGAGGACCCAGAAATAAAGAGGGCATTGTGCAGCTACAGACGTGGATGGCTCTGGGACTGGCTCTGGATGCCCTTCCCGCAGGATACATCCTCCATCCTCCAGGGTCAGGAGTGTCCCCTGAAAATGAAGGACTACTGTACTAATCAGGTGGATCAATGTGATAGAAGGTGTTGCTCAAGTAGGGCCTCAGATGACATCGGGCCCAGCTACAGGGCGAGGAAGATACAGAAGTCTTCTGGGAAGAGCACGTGCAAAGGCCCAGAGGTGGGGACATAACTGACAATTGCAGGGCACTGGGTGATGCTGTGAAGAAGTAGTGATAAAAAGCAAGGAGGAAAAGAGGCCAGAGAAGAAGAGGTAGAGAGGAAGATTCGTTACCTGAGCACCTCATCTGCTGCTGCAGAGGGCTCTGCACAGAGGATATCTCAACTCGATCCTCTAAGAAGCCTATTACATAAATAAGGAACCAGTCTCAGGGTATAAATTTCTGCAGATCACAAAACTAGGAAGTGTCCAGACAGGGATTCTGACCAAGGACTCTGTTTGCACAACTCCAAAATGCATATGCACACAACAAGGGAAGCGTTGTCGCTTAGGGCTTGGGCAGTGAACAACCTGGGCCACTGTACATGATGGAACTGTGCCAGTTTACCTTTATTTTCTCAACATGGGGCTGTTAGGAGTACAAAGATTTATTCTGTATCATCAGAGGCCCACTGACAAGCTACATCTTGGGCTGAGAATGTGGAGTCTAAGGTTCCTCCCAGCACTACAGGAAGGGAAGGGGAAAAGAATAAAAGAAATTAAAGATATTATCCCAGCCCTTGAGAGCACATGCTGGGTTTCAGAAAATACAATGTCTGCAGAGATATTGACTAAGAGAAATAAGACAGCCTTGGGTTGTGTCCAGGACAGCACAGGTGACCTCATGAAGGACATGAGATCTGAGGTTGACCTGTAGACTTAGCCTGGAGGATCTGTGGAGAAACACATAGGATCCCCCAGATCAGTACAGAAATCTCAAACTTGCCCACCCTGAGTGCAGACTGAGTTTGTGTCTCTGGCGATCTGATTTTTACCACATGAACATTTGTTATTGTATACTTTATCATGGGCTGGCAATATAGCTCCGTGAACTAGAGCGCCTAGTCCGAGCTTAGGCAAGCACAGGGACCAGGGTTCAATCCCCAGCACCACATGCCATGTCAGCCCCACCCCCAGGACAGACTGAGCCAGCCTCAGAGTCTGGGAGTGGTGGCGCATGCCTGAAATCCTAGCACAGTGATCCCTGAAAGCAGGAGGATCACTGTGAGTCCACGCTGTGTAGTGAGACCCGGTACCAAATACATTAAAAATAAAACAAAACAAAACAAAAAAATAGAATCATATGGGTGAAATTTGGTAAATCTCAGAAGAGAAGAATCTGTAATCTCATCCATGAAACAAAGTCTTCCCACACTTTGGGGTATTTCTTTCTTGCTTTCTCCTTTGACAAGCAATGTTGAGTGTATTATATATCACATCTGCACAGGCTGCAGACACAAATGCACATATATATGCACGTACATGTTTGCCTTTATTGAGGTATGATTTTCTTGTTCATTTTTTTGATTTTTGAGACAAGGTCTCCCTATGTAGTTCAGGCTACCTTTGAATTCACTATGTAGCCCAGATGGGCCTCAAACTCACATTGATTCTTCTGCCTCAGCCTCCTGAGTACCCAGATTACAAATGTGCACCACCACACCCAGCTCAGTTACGGTGTATAAAATTAAGTTACCATATATAAAATGCCTACATTTTAAGTGGACAAGTGTATGAGTTTTAACAAATGAATGTACCCGAATAACCACTGGAGAAAGATCTAGAATATTCCTTCAGCACCCTTCAGCACCTGTACACCCCACCCCAGGCAGCCACTGAAATTACTCTTCAGGTTTGGGGCTTCAGTGAGTAAGGCATCTGGGGACATTCTTGTACCAGTCTTTTGTATGGCCATATGTTCCTGGGTTAATGGCCAGGAGTAGAATTGTTGGCCACTGTGTAGAGCTGAATGTTTGACTTTCTGGGAAACCTCTAGACCATTTCCCAGAGTGTCCGTGCCATTTCCCATTGTGTGAGGGTTCCAGCTGCCCCACGTCTTCATCGACACTCAGTATTGTTGCTCTTTCTCATATTAGCCACTACGGTGAGCATGAATTTCCACTTCCTTGATTGCCAAAGATGTTGGGTGCTTCGAATAGGTAAGTGTTTCCACAATTATAACTGCTTGCTTTCTCTGATTTTTAAATTTATACCTCACATTCTCCTCTTACCCCATTGTCTTTCTACCATTATGTTACAGATTCCTCATAGCCCAACCAGGGAGTTTTCTGCAGTTTATTGCTTCACTCCTCTAATAGCCATTTAAATTATTGCCAGTTTCCTACAATTCTAAATAATGCTGGCAGGGACAGCTTAGTACATATATTTCCCTTCATATTTTAGGTTTGTACATTTATATAGATTTATATTTATATTCCCCCACGTTTTAGATTCATTCTTTCCATATTTTGGATTACTTCCTCTAAGTAAATTCAGAAGATGAAATTAGCAGGCCCAAAGCATATTCATGGCCTTGAGAGTGTGAAACTTGGCCCTTGGTTTCCTGAGCACATGCTGACCTCCTCTTCACCGCTGAGCTCTGAGTACAGTCCCTCCCATGGGACCCTTGGTCTACAGCAGAGCTCCTGGTGGCTGGTAGCCAATTGTTGTTGCGTCCCGAGCAAGGCTGACAAGGTCTGTACTGTCCCTGACATACAGGAGGCTGGGGACAGGAGGCTTCCTTGTCCCTGGAGCCAGGTTGAAAGAGGAGAGAACTCTGGAGTGACCTGTCCCCTCAGAACGATCTGGGATGGTGCTGGCCAGTGTAGCTGGGCCTGTTCAACGGCAGTCCCAGGGCTCCTACACCAGGTGCCTGGCCCGAGGGAGCTGAACTGGAAGGAGTCCCCTCAGCAGGCACGTTGTGTTTAGACTTCATGGGACTCCAGGGGGGCTGGTGGCAATGACAAGTGGCATGCAGGGAGGGGCTGGGGTGGACCAAGGTCCACTGCAGGGCAATAAAGCAAAGGAACAAGCCCAAGTCACCAGGCCTCCCCTGACCACCGCAGCTGGTGATTTTCCCAGTAACCTTGATAACCTGCACAGGGCACGCTGCCACCATCTGCCCTGAGACTACACGCTTACCAGCAATTCAGAAAGTCTAAGCCTGCTAAGCCAGTTTGTGTCTTTCCCTTTTGAACCATGATCTTTGTTTTGTTTTGCATTTTGAGACAGGGTCTCAGTATGTAGTTTAGGCTGACCTTGAACTCACAGCAATTCTCCTGCCTCAGCCTCCCAAGTGCTGAGATCACAGGCACACACCACCAGGCCCGGCTATCCATGGTCTTAGCAGGACAAACAACAAGGGAAGAGAACACCAAGGAGCTGAGACACCTGGCATATCTCTGGCCTGGTCACCACGTGAGCACCAAGGCTAGGTCCCATGGGCACTTCCAGGCCCTGGCCACTAATGCTTAGAGTCGGGTGGGCTCCTACAGTTGTAAAAAGTGCCCAGGCCAGGACTTGGGTGCCCACAGTGGAACATCAGGCCACCTTCACACTTACAATTGGCTGGGCCTGAGACTGCGGGTGATGTCAGCTGCCCCCCATCTGCAGCAATGAGTAGATCCTCCATAAAGCCCAGAGGCTCAGCTCGCCGTGGCCTCAAAGCTGGGCTCCTGTTTGTTCCCAGACAACCTCAAAATGCTACCACCAGCCGTCAGCCAGCCAGTCTTGCCATTTCAGGATCTGACCCAGGAGACCAGCGCCCCCTCAGGACTCTCAAAATGTGGTCCTGGACTGGGAGTGTCACGTGCCCTGGAACTGGCTAGAACCCAGAGTGCAGGTCCCTTGCAGGCCTGCTGAGTAGAGCTCTCCCGGGCTGGGCTGTGGGGTTCCAAAACCCCTCAAGATGCTTCTAATGAACCCTAAAGTGTGACATCCGCTGTTCAAATTAAAATTCAGGATCAGCCGGAGGTTCCAAAGTGAATTGCTCCCAGCACCCCAACCCCAAGCACTGGAGGAGGAAATGGGACTGAAAGCTCCAGGGTGAGTGTCTCTTTTCTTTGCAGCCTTATTAAATATAAACCACACCTAATTATCAAATCCCTACAATGGAAAGTAGCCCAGGCGAAGATCGCACAGCCCAAGATAACCTAAGAGACATCTGCCTGGGATTTAACTGGAGGGGGGTGGATTTGCTGCCTGTTTGTTTTCCAGAGCTAATATTTAAATTCTTTTGCCTGCCCTGAGGCCACACCAGGCAGACAGTGAGGGGAAAGGAGGGATAACCCAAGAGAGAAAACAATAACAGAAAAAAGCTGTCTGAAATTTTAAATGAATCACAGAAAACATTCAGAGTCGGGGCTGCACATATAGGTCCATCAATGTGAGGAAAGGGCCAAAGATGGCTAGCTTTGAGCTGGGTGTATTAACAGCCCACACCTATAATCTCAATATAGGGCAGGCTGAGGCAGGAGGATCTTTGACACTTCCAGTGCAGTTTGGGCTACATAATGAGTTCAAGGCCAGCCTCAACCAACCATGCAGTAAGACTTGTGTCACCTGATTTCTTTTTCATTTTCTTTTCTTTCTTTCTTTCTTTCTTTTCTTTTCTTTTTTTTTTTTTTTTTTTTCCATTTTGAGACAGGGTCTCCCTATGCAGTTCAAGCTGGCCTTGAGCTCACTTTGTAGCCTAGGCTGATCTCAAACTTGCACCGATCCACTTGTCTCAGCCTCCCAAGTGCTGAAATTATGAGATTCTGTCTCAAAAGAGCAAACAACAAAATAAAAAATGGGAGTTGGTTTTATCAAGTGCCATGAAGCAAGCAGGGACAGGAGTCATAGTGGCAGACGGCGGTGGGGTGTTTTATCCGCTGCTGTCTCCAGGCTGACATGTCTCTCAGCGCAGCTTTAGTGGAGCTGGCCTGTCCTGCCTGCCTGTCCCTGACCCTGCTATGGGGCCACCTCAGTGGTGTGACATCACAATGTCAAGCCATGCAGGCCTTGGAGCACAGGACACTTGCTGACCTTCCCAGGGCTGTCCCCAGGTCCTCAGTAGCCCAGGTGAGCTGTCTACTGCTGTCTCCACCTTCTCGGATGCACCTGGTGAGTTCTCAGATCTGTCCCCACCCCATGCCAGGGCCACAGCTGGCAGCAGGGCAGGACTGGTGGCAAGGATCATGCAGGGACAGCCCCTGTTCTCCCCAGCTGGCGCACCCAGCCTCTCCCTCTACGTAGCCATCTGCAGGCACCTCGGCTGGCCACCTGCTCTGGCTCCCTGGACAAAGGTCATCGTGTCCTTTATGGACACTGATGGGTGGACAGGCCAGCTCTGGGATGGAAAGTCCATTAGAGCATTGCTCCTGACCCTGGGTGAGGTCCCAGAAGCCACTGCCAGGGTCACATGGCACAACAGAGGGAACAGAGCCACCTTCCCGGAGCTGTCATTGACACAAAAGCCACCACCTCCAAAATGCAATCCAAAAGTCCTGTAGACTGCCTTCCCATAATGTTGCTCAGGCTCATGTCAAACTCCTGGGCTCAAGCAATCTTCCTGCCTCAGCCTCCAGAGTACTGGGACCAGGGCTGTGCAGGGCAGTGCCAGCTCTTGCTTTGTTGTTAATCCAGTCCCCATTCCCCTTTGGTGTATCAGACTTCTCCCTTTCCTTCCAGACAGTAAGACAACTCTGGAACAGTGACAGGAAGTGCCTGGGTAGATTAGAACACTAGAAAGAGAGAGTGGGTGGGAACAGGAGCCGAAGCCTCTCACGAGTGGATGCTGGGCAGTTGCAGCTAGGGACCTTGCCACCTGCAGAGTGCAGTGGTCCTCTGTAGGTGCCTCATCCCCACTGGAGGACCCAGCCCTTCTGGGCCCTGAGGGTCTTCAGGAGGCTCAGGACTGAAGCCAGGTGACTCAGAGAAGAACTTGGGGCCTCCATGGATGTCACAGTCCTTGCTGCACAGGGGAGCATCCCAGATGCCATGGTTTACAGGGCAAGCTGAGCATGCTTCAGCCCTGCTGAAAGAAAAGGTGGTGTCTGCTGCATCTTGTCCCTGGGACCTAACACCACAGTCCACAGGAGCAGGACTTCTGTTGTGACTCCGGGCTTCAGAAGTCCTGGGTGGCTGCTCCAAGGCACCAACAGAGGACAGCTGCTCACCACACAGTGGTCAGGAAGCAGAGGACAGGAAGAGCCGGGGCTGGAACATACTCCCAGGCCATGTCCTGGGGACCACCACCTCCACCTGGACCGCTCCCTATGGCATCCTCAGGCCTGAGAAAGCCTGTGGATGTGTCTCCTGCTGTGCAGAGTGCCCATGGTCCAGTCACCTTCCACACACAGGAGACTTCGGGGGCCACCAAGGATCTGAACTAATGAATGGCAAAGGGGCCAGAGTGAGAAGGGTCCGTGAAAACACAGCACCTACCGTGTGCCAGACCCCTGACCCCAAGGTCTGCTGTACTCTGGGACATTCCCAGGATGGCCTGGGCCCTGTATCAACTGTCCCCAACAAAAGAGCGAGCACTCTAGAGACAGAATGGGGCCACTTGACAGCACCTGGACCCAGCTGGCACAACTGGGGACAGGACTCAACAGTTAGCCAGAGCTAGACCTAGAGGCCTCTAAATGCCATTTCCAAAGCCAAGACAAGGGGATGCTGGGACCGCCAGGTTTGGATCCAGGCAGTGAGGCCTCCAAGGGGTATTGTGAACTGACAGCATGGGAGGGAGGGTGAGGGTCAGCCATTCTGGTCCCTTGCCCCCAGGCTATGTGCCAGGAGAAACAAGGAGGACATATTTCCCTAAGGCAAAGTGCCACCAACTCGCTGGGTTTCTAAGACTGTTCCAGGCCATCCTGGATGTCATCTTGTCCCCTGGGCTCCCTGTGGACCCATTGGATCCTGTGCCTGGACCTCTGGTTCTGATGGCACCAGGCAGGGTGGCTATTGCCACATCAGCAGAAGTTAAGTGCTCAAGAAGAAAATATATTAATTGAACTCCTTGGGGCACTGGCTGTGCCCCATTCCTTCCCACATCTGGGCCCCAAACAGGAGTAATATGTGTGACCTCCTTCATCTCCACCCTCATCATCGGCCTTCAGCACAGTGCCTTCCACACTGTGACTTCACATATGCCGCCCCCTCTGTGGGCTCTGCTTTTCCCTGGGAGTATTTTACATTCTGCCCCTTGAGGGCCTTGGGTCAAGTGTGTCTCTGCACCGTTCCTGACTTTATCCCTATTGTCCCTGTCCCCACCCCAAATGCTTCCTTATCTCTCAAAATCACCGTGTTTGTGTGTTCTCTCATCTCCTACTGTCTCCCTGGACAGGAATGTCCATCCCATAGAGCACCAGGTGGGGAAAGGGCTCAGCACCTTGTCCCCACAGGTGGCCACTCCTCAGCCACCTCCTTCAGGGAAGAGGCAAGAGACAGGTGCTGCCTCAGTAACTAAATGACCAGATGCAGGGCTGCAAACAGCAGAGCTCAGCCATGCCCCCGCCTCTGGCTCAGCAGTGGGGCAGGGCAGCTGCAGTTGAGGCTAATAGATCACTCACTCGGCCCCTGCAGCTGTGGGGTGGGGGTCTGGGTGACCTCTTCCTGCATTGGCTTGGGTTTCCTTACAGCAGCATAGAGGCCCCAGGTCACCTGACTATGTGACAGCTGACTCCCCGGAGGGAAGCAGAGATCTTTGAGCCCAGAGAGGTAGCACATGACCACACAGCTGGGGTGTGCACCAGCCACAGGGGAGTCCAGGGAAAGGAGAGGCCACTTCTTGGGTGGCCCCGTGGGCAGCCCACAGTGGAACTTCTCAAAGCTGGTGTGTGTACAGCCCCAGGGGACTGGTCAAGCTCAGACTGCCTAGGTTGGGGGACCCTGACATGTGGCCTCTGCTGCTCAGGCCCCTGTTGGGGTGGTAAGGTTGTCCTATGGCACAGCCAGCCAGTCAGCCAGCAAACCCTATCATAGGCCTAGCATTCTGCGTCCCCAGTAGTCCATGGGGATAATCTGTCAAAACCCCTGGCCATGGCACAGCCATCCATGCTGCTCCCAAACATGTCACTGTAAAGTGCTTCCTTCCTAACATTTCCTCTTCATGCCCTGGGGTGGGGGGGGGGGCTTTGGGGGGAAGGTCCTGTAGTTACAAGGTTAGAAAACAAAGGCAAACTGCAAATGCCCCCCCACCCCGCCACCTTGGCTGGCTGGTGGCTTTTCAGCCTTAAAGATGGTGTGACAGTGATACACATTCAGTAGAAATCAGGCCTGATGTTTTGTTTTTCATTTTTTGTTAGGACATGCTTGCGGGATAGAATGATTCCACTCCCCCTGGGGAGCAGGCACTTGCGCGTGACACACCCGCATCCTTCCCGTCTCCCCTCCTCCTCCTGCCCTCCACTGCTTAGTCCCTTTCCCGCTTGCAAAGGATCCCCCCCACCCCGACTTCTTATCATCTCTTACTCTACTCTTTGAATTATTTATACTTCGGGTTTCTCCTATAAGAGAACCGTGCGATATTTACGCTCGTGTGTCTGATTTATTGCACTCGAGGTTCTGGTCTCAAGGCACACCCGTTCTTCTACAGGTAGCTCAAGCTGGCCATCTTTGGGGCAGAGCAGTGCCCCACTGTGTGCAAATCCCGCGTGGCCTTTGTCCGTTCCTCTGCTGAGGGACGTGCAGGCTGCTTCCAAGACTGAGCAATTACAAGCTGGGCTGCCGTGAACGTGGGCCTGCATGGATCACCGTAATGCAGTGTCTTCACTCTTTTGGGAAGATACCTGGCAGGGGCATAGCTGGGTCCAGTGGGACTTTGACTTGTGATCTTTTCTCCCCAAGTGATATGTGTTCCGATCCTCTCTAGCGTCTGGGCAGCAGTAGTGAGCTGTCCCTAACAATCACACGAGTTATTCAATACCGTGCTATAAAATAGGCTTTGTTTTGGATGATTTTGCCCAAATGCTAGTGAGACTCGTGTTCTGAGCATGTTTAAGGTAGACTCTGATGTTCAATAGATTGGGCCTGTTGAGTGAATTTTTGATTTACAATAGTTTCAGTTTACAAAGGTTTTATCAGGGTGTAATCCCATCCCAGGTCAAGGGACTTCCCCCTAGAATGGCTTGAAGCCAGTTATGGCTTTAGGACTGGCCGTATCCAGGTCCTCAAGAGACATTCCCAAGAAACTTGGTCAGAGCCAGGCGTAGCGGCACGTATCTGTGATCCCAGCACTCCAGAGGCTGAGGAAGGAGGATTGCTGCAAATTTTACACCAGCCTTGACCACATAATGAGATCAAGCCTACTGTGAACTACATAGTGAGACCTTGTGTCAAAAAACCAAAAAATAAGAAACGAAAGAGTAGCCTGTGAGTCCCTAGGCAGAGGGGGAAGTTAGGGGCTCTTGTTTGGGCAATTATTAACCCAACTCTGCTTAACATGGGAAACTCTCTGTCCCCAAGTGTGGCAACTCCATGCCTTGGCACAGGGGCACCATAGACAACCGAGGAGAAATGCATGAACCAGCATGGGGCGTTGGTTCAGCATCTTCTTGGCCCCTGTGGAGCCTCCTTCCTCCAGCGGAGGGGAGGACCCTCTGGGACCAGCAGGGTCTTGTAACTCCCAGCAGATCTGCTAGGTTGGGATTATCCTTCTGGCAGCCAAAGGTAGGGGAAGGCTAGAGTTTCCGTAGCCCATCTTAAGAGAACTTGAAACCTGAAACCTCTGGGGTGATGGCCTCTGCTACTTGAGAGGCTAAGGCAAGGGGCTGCAAGTGCCAAGAAAGGGACAGAGACTCTGGTGAGGTGTGAGGCTGGTCCATGTGGGGATTGTCGGGGGCCATGATGGGGACATGTGTCGGGCGCCCTCCCGTCCAGCAGGAAAGCACTCAACACGATTTGTGCGGCGGAAAGGCTTTAATCGTTCTCCTGAGTGATGCGCCCCAAGAGAGCACAGTTCCTCTCTCTGTCCCTCTTCCTGTCTCTGACCCTCCGCGTCGCGGAGCGTTTCTTTTATATCCTCACACTGTCCAATCGAGGGTTGATACATGTTACAGCGCCATTGGTTACAATCTCAGGGAAGGTATCTTACATCATTATAGGCGGGTGTATAGCGACTGCGGAAGCAGGAAATGAGCGCCATCTTGGCACACTCGGTGGGAGGTGTAATCTAGCGCAGGCTTCAAGGGCTGCAGCAGGCCTCACCCAATGGTCCCTAGGAGTTTTGGTTCTGAAGCCGCGATTCGCGGCATGGGCTCTCTACAGACATGGGTGACACCATTTGGGTTGCCCGACATGTTGCTGTCCTCCGTCTGGTCTGCCGAGTGCTTTCTGCCGAGTGCTTTCTACATCTTATGTGCCTCAGCACAGTGGCTCATGGTGCTCCGTGGTGGGGCCCTGCAGGATGCCCCCTCCCTAGGTCGCATTCCTCCCACTGCAATGTCAGACACTCTCAAAACTCACAGAAAATCCCAAGAGTCCGGCCTCAGGAAACATGGCTTCCAGCCAGACTGGTGCCGGCCTGGAGACCTGGGGTGGCCTGAGTGACCCGAGCTACTGCTTGGCTAAACCTGCAGGCCACGCGCCAGGCAGGAGGGGGTCTCTGAGCCAGGACCTGAAGTCCAGACAAGTGTCAGGGTGGCGGAGCGCTAGCGTGAAGGTCGCCCCTGTAACAACATAGATTTGGAGAGCCTCCTCCAGCAGGCACTCAGCAGCGCAGCAGGGTGTCACTGCACCCACACAGGTGGGGCCAGTAGCCACTCTGTCCAGCTGAAAGTATGGGTGTTTTCTAAACATGGAGAAAGCCCACACCGTCCCCTCTGCTTCAGATATGATGTGAGGCGCAGTATCCAATGCTCCCAGATTAAACAAGCAAGGTCTGTGAAGACACCAATGGCTTGAGACATTGAGGGCAAGCGCTTCTCAAATGGTGGCGGTGACAGGTGTCGTGTCTATGCAAAAATGTGTATATTACAGGGGGATTGGGTATAGTCAGGGACAAAGGCAAGGGCCACACACATGTGCTGCTGTGGCCTGGTGTGGCTCCTCCCGACACGTAGCCACAGTCAGTGAGCAGCAGATAATGAGCAGCACCAAGGTCCTAAGTGTCCCCTGAGAGGAGGACAGGAGAGGCACATGCTCCCTTTGGTCCCTTCTGTGACTCTCCAAAGTGCACACAGAGATGTAGGAGGACAGCAATCACTGGGGAGGTCACAACATGTCCCCAGGAAGCCATGCTCCAGCTGGAAACTGAGAGCCACCTGACCAAAGCCAAGGTTTCCCCAGAGCTGAAGCCTGGCCTTGGAGGTTCCCTATGAAAGGTCACCAGCCCAAGGCCCAAGCCTGTGATGCCAGGTTGCAGGCATGTAGTAGGCAGGCACTGACCTGAAGGCCCTATAGCACAGGACAGACCGACCAGCAGTGTGGCTCTGCTTTGATGGATCTACACAGTGCTGAAACGTGTATAAATATTACCCAAAATTGAAAAATTGAGGGCCAGTGAGATAGTTCAGTGGCACAAGCATTTGCCTGGCAAGTACAAGGTCTAGAGTTCAATCCCCAGTACTGCCAAGGAAAAGAAGAAAGAAAGAAAGAAAGAAAGAAAGAAAGAAAGAAAGAAAGAAAGAAAGAAAGAAAGAAAGAAAGATTGGCAACTTGGACACAAAATTCTAGATTTTGGGCTTCTCTTGGCAAAAATGACAACCAAAAACTCTCAAGATGTGGTTGCCTGTGTAGGAGAATCTGCTTGATGTCACAGTCCGGACATCACCTTCCTCTAGAATGGAGTGCAGGACTCTGCTCAGTCAGGGCCTGCCCCACTCGCGCTGGGACCTCGAACCAGTCCTGCAATTGGCCTGGTGCAACTTCCCACTGATGATTCTTCATTCCTGCTGCTCCTGACATTTGCATCTGTAACCCCCAACCTATGCTTTGGACAGGTGCTCACAGGGCTTTGGAAAGGTCATTGAAACCAAGACCTCTTCTAGTCTTCGCTTTCTGCACCCCAGGGAGGAGGCCAAACCTCACAGCAGTGGAATGCAGATAGCCAGATGTCCTGGCAACAGAGGGAGCACCAGGTGACATCAGGCCTTGGGAAATCCTTTCTTCACAGCCCTGAGGACCGGGCTGGGCTGGGGACATGTCAAGACAAAAGGCAGTCCTTGCTCACGTCCCTTTTGATAGCAAGCACCTGCTAGATGTGCTCAACCTTGTGAAGGGTCTCGCTCAGTGATGAACAGGTATCGCTGGAGCTGAACTGCGCCTGCTCACAGTGCCACAGCTGGAGTCCTGTGGAGCCCGAGGAGGCAAGCTGCCTGAGTCCTCGGAAGGCACCGGAAGGGCTGAGTACAGGGATAGTGACCCGTGGGTGTGGCATTCTACCTGGCAGAGAACCAAACGAAGGATGCCAAATGCAAGCTTTTGCTATCTCACACGTGCAGTGACATCACATCACACTGGCACAGTTCCACAGGGCCACATGATGTCCCTCACTAGCTAGCGGCTGCCTGCTGCAGCCCAGAAACTGTGGGGTCTGAGGCCCCAGTGATCCTCCATCCAGTTAGCACCTGTCTTCTCACTTTTTTTTGAGACCAGGTTTCCATTAGTCATTGAACAGCTCGGGCTGGGCTTGAACTTTGGAGGTTTCTGACTCTGCCTCCCACAGTGCGAGGATTACAGGCAGGCACCACCTTGCTTATCCGATGGATGAGGGCATTAGAAATCACTGATGGAGTGGATTGGATGGGAGGCACCTGTGAACTCAGCACCACACCCAAGAGGACCTCCCACTCACCGGATCTAGGCGTGGCCCAGGCCATCCCCTTTCCATGCGCTCTTTAAGGACCTCTCCAGGTCTAGGTGAGCAGGCAAGAGGCACTGAGCAGAAAGGTAGCATGAGGCTCAGGAGGTGGGAGGTTAAGGGGATTTCTTGCTCAGGCACTTAGCAGGCTGAGGCTGGAGGATTGCTGTGAGTTCAAGGTCATCCTGGGCTACGTAAGGGAGTTCAAGGTCAGCAAGTTGAAGGCCAATGAGACCTAGTCTCAAATCCTTCTCCACCCCAAAGGAAAAAAAAAGCCCAAGAGTGGATGCCTTCAGTGTGGCTGGATCCAGGTGCACACATGGCTCATGGGGAGTCTGTCTTTTGTCCCTCTCCAGCATATCATGGCTTCTCTCTCAGGTGGTTTCTGGAAAGGTGGCTTCTGATACTCGTGCCATCTGGGACCCATGCCCAGGGCTGAGTAGTTTGTGGAAAAAGAGACCTATGCACCCTGAGAGTGAGGAAGGGCCAAAAGCAGCACTTGGGTGACAAGTGGAATGGAGCTCTGGGAGCTCCTGAGCCACAAGCTTCTGTCCCCAAAGGGGACACTTCCAAGGGACCAGTGCAGCTGTGTGCTGCCCCCTCAGATGCTGCATAGTTCACCAAGGATGGACTCCTCAAGGTGAGACCTCCATGTACCTAGAGCAGTGTCATCCGTCTGTCTGGTAACCCTTTCTCCAGAGAGAAGGAAGAAGCCATGGCTTTGAGGAGTGGGGTAGAGATGGAAAAGCAGGAGGTGGGTGACAGAGAGGTATCAGGCAGGCAGCCTTCCTGTCATCACTCTGGAGACCAGGGACGCACAGACCTCAGTGAGGACAGACTTGAGGTCATTCCCACCTCATCTTCTCCCCACCCTTGCTGCTGCAAGATGGTAGGGTTGTTAGGTATGGAGGGGGACTTTGTCACATGATTTTTCATAAAGGGCGTGAGACCCCTGAGTTCAGGAACCAAAGCTTTCCACCCATGGTAGAAAACCCAGGTGACCAGTTCCTTGAAGAGAGGCTTGTCTTGGCTCTTGGCTTCCAAGGCTACCAGCTGTGGGTGCTGGTGCACCTCATAGTAGGCCTGTATGGATGGCATGTCATGGTGGGCAGCATGCCCCGAGCGAGCTGCACACATCAGGGCAGCAGGGAGGAAGTGTGGAGAGGCCACTCACCCCACATAGGGGCCATCCTGGGCGATCTCAGGGGCCACCTCCTCCTGTGCCCAACAGAGGAGTCCTGCTTTGCTGTTTATATCAACAGATTCCAGGTAAAATTTCCTCAGAAGTAAAAGAATCTTTTTAAGTTGAAAAACAAAAATGGAGCAACGTGGTATGGACTCTCTGTGCTCTGAAGCCACCTGAGTCACACCTCAGTCGAGAGGGAAGGCAGCTAATGAGGGTCTGGTGTACCCAGGGACTCGGGGCAGCCCCCGACCCCTGGGAACACAGACAGACAGATCCCATCTGGCTGGAGCCCACCACCATCCCAGAGAATCTGCTCAGCATTTCAGGACAAAGTCCCCCACGGAGACCAAGGCACAGGTTCGCAAACCGAGGCACTTTCTAGTCCTTATGGGAATCTCTGAAAAGCCTGATGTCCGGCCCGCCCCCTGGGTGACCAAACCAGCTGTGGATGGGGCTAGGTGTCTTGATTTCTCCATCTCCCTTTGCCAGGCTGTCAGGTTTGAGCCAAACGCAAAGCAGTATGGGATTCCCAAAAAAATTACAACTAGAATCAGCATAGGACTCAAAAATGCCAACTCTGGGTGTGTGCACCACGAAATGGAAAACATCATCTCTTGGGGAGACAAGTCTGCACCCATGCTCAAAGCACCGAGGCTCACACAGCCAGAGTGGGGGAACCCTAGTGTCCACCCTCAGAGGAAGACGAAATACATTGCATCATAAAACGGTAAACAAGGAGCGCGCTTCTGACTTGGGGTGTGCCTCCGTGACACTACGCTAAGTGAAGTTAGCCAATCTGGAAAGAGCAACTGTTGGCCAGAGTTTATCTCCATGGAGCAGTGCCTGCCTGGCAAGTGTGAGGTCCTGAGTTTGATTCCAGGTATCCCCACACACACCAAAATAAGAACAACTATTCTCTGGCCATGAACCCCTGAAGTAGTCAAGTCCACAGAGTCAGAGCGCAGAAGGACAGCTGGCAGAGTGGTGGGGAGACAGAGGTTGTGTTTGTGTGGAAGGGGCCCTGGAGATGGCAGAGAATGGCCTTTACACTGCTGACCTGGGCTCTGAGAAGGGTTAGGATGGAAGATTTTAAATTCATGTAGTTTACCACAATTCTTTTTCTTTCTTTCTTTCTTTCTTTCTTTCTTTCTTTCTTTCTTTTACTAAGGATTGAACACAGGGCCTTCACACTGAACTGCATCCCAGTACCTTTTAGTTTCTATTTTGAGACAAGGTCGCACTAAGTCACTAAGTTGTGCAGATTGGGCTCCAACTTGTGATCCTCCTGTCTCAGCCTCCCAGAACACTGGGATTACAGGTGTGTACCCCTATGTCAAGGCTCCTTAAATTAATAACTGACACAGAAGGAATGAGGGGCATGAGGTAGTAACTTAGTGGCAATTGTGGCTCATGTCTAGATGTCCCCCCAAAGCCTCAAGTGGTCATAGAGGGGCTTGTTCTGAGGTGGCTGGATCCAGAGTGTGTAGTGCTGAAATCAAGGGTATATGATCGCTAAGTCAGCCCACTGATTGGGTGGCACAGTTCTGGGCAGGACTAAGAGTGTCCCACCCTGATGTGAGTAGGCTGGATAAAATAGAAGGGCCAGCTGGACATGGTAGCTCACCTATAATCCCAGCACTCAGGAGGCTGAGGCAGGAGGACTGCTGTGGGGTAGAAGCCAGCTTCAGCTATAAAGTGACTTCAAGACCAGCATGACATGCATAGGGAAACCATATCTCAAAAAGGAAAAAGAAGA
>NW_004524649.1:7878081-7892090 GCF_000260255.1 Octodon degus | reverse complement strand
AGAAGGAAGAAGAAAGAAAGAAAGAAAGAAAGAAAGAAAGAAAGAAAGAAAGAAAGAAAGAAAGAAAGAAGAAGAAGAGGAGGAAGAAACAGAAAGAGGGCTGCTCGTTCCTGGTTCCTGGTTGGTTGCTGGCTGCTCGGGTGCTTTTGCTGCCTTCTGCCTGCCATGAGCTGTTTCCCCTCTGCAATGTCACCATGCCTTGGAGCCAGCCCACTCTGGGCTAACACCTCCACAAACTGGGAGCCGAAATGCCTCTCCTCTTTTAACTTTGAGTGTCGAGTATTTTACCTCAGCAAGGAGCAATATAATTAAGTCACTGGCCACAGTGTGGTCGCACAGCCATCCCCGTCAGATAGATTGGTCCCTGCTTGGTTTAATGAGACCCCAAGTGGTCCCTGACGTGCAGAACTCGGACAAGCTCGACCATTACAGACTGACTACCACTAGACAGAGTGTAGAGGCTGCTGCAGACCTGCAAGCCCCACCCCACCATGTAGGGGGATCCTGACCTCCTCTACCCCCCTGGGGGCCCACCCTGGCCATAACTGGGCCAGATGACCTTGTGCCTGCTTCTGGCTACTGTCACCAGTGAAATTCCAGTGAGGGTTTCAGGGTAAGGTGGTTGCCCCAGAAGGACACCCAAGAAGAAATGAAGTCTGTTTTCCAGGGGAATTTACTCTTTGGGATGGGACCCAAGCAAATTCTGTAGGTCTTGATAAAACAGAGCCGAGTGTGGTGGTGCACACCTGCAATCTCAGCCCTCATAGCTCAGTGGCTTTTCTCTCATTGCTGGGACAAAATACCCAACACCCAAAATTAAGGAAGAAAAGCTTTATTTAGCTCCCAGTTAGTGGTGGTTTCAGTCCATACTCAGCTGGCTCTGAGGCAGAGCGGCACATGGCAGAGGTCAGCAGTTCATGGTGGCAGAAGGCAGCAAAGAGCAAACTGCGGCAGCTAGCAAGTCTCTCTCCCTCCCTTATATTGTATTCAGGCTATCTGTCTCAGGGCAGCTGTAGCACTCACACCTGTAATCCCAGCACTGGATCATGAATTAATCACAACCTCTAGAAGTCTACCCCATGACTGCATGAGGCTTTGGGGGGACAACTAGACACAAGCCATAACACCTTGGAATGATGAAGCAGGACGACTTGAGGTTTGAGCCTGGCCTGGGCCACACAGTAATTTAGGAAGACCTCATCTCAAAATTTTGAAATATATGTTTTTGTTTTCTAAATGTAGGCTCAGTGCAAAGGCCCTGGGTTTGACTTTCAGTACTGCCAATAATAACAATAAGAAGAAGAAGAAGAGCTTTTCCGGAGCTCCTTCACCTGCCATGGCCTCAGGCTGGGGCGCCTCCTCGTCACCCTGCCCCTGAGGGTCTCAGGACACAGGCAAACTCAGTGTGGGAAAAGCAAGCACAGCTGCAGGCTGGGCAGTGCTGACCCCAATTGCTGGTGCCTGGTGTGTTGGTGGCAGTGACAAGGTTGTGGCATCTTCTGCTCTCAGGTTCATGGGGCAGCAACTACAGCTTAGCAGGCAGCTCTGTGACCCCAGGAGAAAGTCCCCTTTGCAGGGGAGCTGTGGCCCTAAGACTGCCAGGCTCTTCTGGTTTCAGTCACCAGGGTCCTTGTGGCCAAACCCAGGCTGGGACCCTGTCACAATGCCTCAGCCCAAAAGGCTCCAGGAAAACCGCCTGCCTGCATCCCCAGCATGGAGAAGCCGCAGCTCACACACAGTGGTATCCGGTATCCAGGGACCTGAACAACCTCTCCCTTCTTGGGCCTGGCTTCCTGTCTCTGGCACCGAAAGACCCTCCTCCTGACCCCTACTCTCAGGGCCTCCAATCTGTCTCTCCTTGTACCTCTGTCCCATCCAAAATGTCCCAAAACATTCCAGAACCAGAAGGCTTCCAGAGGAGGACCTGCTTCCAGGCTGCCCTCGGGTCACTCTGGAAGGGACCAGGAGGGGCAGGCTGTGAATGTGAGTCTCTGCACGCATCTGATCATTTGTGTCATCTTAGCACTGAGGTCAGAGCTGGGTGGGGACTGCGAGGGCTTTGAGGAGGCAGCCACTATGGCAGCCACATATCCATTATGGGGGTCACAGACACCTTCTCCATGGCCCTATGAGGGTATGGGGTGACCACCCCTAGGCAAAGAACTGAGGCAGGACATGCATGTCAGGCCAGAATCTGTACTGTAGGGCCTTGTATCTGATAGTTTCAGCTGGAGAAGCCATGTGTTTTGATGGCTTTTGTGGAGCGAGCTCTGTGTGTTCCCTTCAAAGAAGGGCAGTGTGGCTTTCAAAGACAGTGGCAGGTTCTAGTGCAGCCTGTTGATGTCCATGAGACAGCTGAGCATTGAGCTGACACACAAAAGAAGGCTGAGTGAAGAGCAAGGCCGGGAAATTAGGCTGAGCCTTGATCGAACCATAACTGATTTTGGCTGCTCCACAGTGTATGCTAGCAAACTCCTTGTGTACACCACTTGAAACTGGATTTTTCTCTCCCATGAATCCCAAACTGTCTAATTGGAAAGAGAATTTGATTCTTGGAAGGGGATGCTGCATGAACAAGATGCTAATGTGGATGTAACAAGGACACCTTTCCTCGGACAAGGAAGAGGTGACACTTGCTCAGCACCGTGGCCCATGATGCTGGACACAGGCCTTGTGCTGAGGAGCCTGCGATGTGTGGCCCTCTGGCAAGAGACATGTGGGACATCGGCTATGCTGGCAGTCTTCCCCATGGTCCTAGGAGACTCACTTTTGGGGCTGGCTGGCTCATTGGAGGTAGAGAGTGATAAAGATTTGGCATTGCTCACAGAGGACTGAATGCCCAGGCCTTCTATGTAGAGTGACTGGCCACCAATCCTGTGGTCTCAGAAAAGTGACACCCCTGGCTGACGTTAGGGTCAGGTAGGTGACTGTGGGTCACTTAGCTTAGAAGATCTGGAGCTCTGCTGAGAGCCATGGACAAATAGATCCAAGATGCTGAGTGGCCCAGGCAGTAGCCCCATGTGGCCTGTGCTCGCCCCTCTCAGCAGCCCTGCACGTGTCCCCATTGGAACAGGGAGCTGGCACAATGGCTGTGGTGGGATTGATCTCATGCTGCCCACTTAGGAAACACCCCCAAGCAGGGCCAGGGTCAGCCAAGTCTCTACCCAGCAGGACATTGTATCCCATGAGCAGTCTGACCTTGAATCTAAGTATGCATAGGAAGAGCACAGGAACTTCGGTGACCTCATGAACCACACCCCCCATGGCCCCAGCTGAAGTCCTGCCACAGCAGTTGGAACACCCATGAGCAGAGAGTATGACAAATGCTCAAATGAAAGTGAGACAAGTTGGGGAGCTGGGGTGAGGCAGGTCCCTTAGCTGTCAAACACTGTGTGGGCCTCTGGGGTGGGACAGGCCCCAGCAGTTCTTAGCATCAAGCTTGAGACGCTGCGGCTCATTTGACTCATCTGAGGCCCTGCAGACAGTACTCTGTCCACATGCAAGGGTCCAAGCATCAGCTGGGACAGAACCTGTACTCACATGTCCCCTGCTCACTCAAGATGATGGATGGAATCTGTCCTTGCTGTCCCCAGCCCCTCAGGACATGGAGGAACCCCTGGGGCCACACATACTATGAGTGCAAGTCACCTCCCAACCCTTCGCCCTGCCCCTGCCATTGCAGGACATGGAGCCTGTGTCTCCCAGGCTGAGAGCCTTCCTTTCGGAGCCCATGGGAGAAAAGGACGTCTGCTGGGTAGACGGCATCAGCCAGGAGCTGGCCATCAATCTGGTCACCAAAGGCTTCAGCAAGGTAATTCAGCTTTTCCTCCCCACTCCTCTTCCCAATCTCTCCATGTCAGTTCCTACCACATGGCAGCCCGCCATGCAACCCCATGAGGGGACTCCAGAGAGCAAAGCTGCCACTTGGCAGTGTGCCCCGTGCTGCAGGGCTACTGACCTGAGAGCTGGAGCTCACACACACCTGGGTGTGTGGCCCACAGGTGTGGGGTGTGAAGGGCTGGCCAGATGGAAGTGCACCCGGTACCAGGTGATGTGGACATGGTCCCCACCCTGGAGCAGCCAGGAGCCACATCAGGGCCTGGAATGTGAGTTATCAGAAGGCATCACTTCCAGCTCAAGAGGGGCCTCGAGGTGTCCAAGGTGTTCTGTCTTCCATAGCTACCCAAGATCCACGAGCCTGGGTGTTTCATAAAGAGAATCACAGGAATGGGTGACCCTGTAAGTCAGGCCTCCAGGAGGTCTCTGCTGCTGTGTCACAGTGCAGTGGGTGACATCATGGTGGGCACAAGTATGAGAAAGAGAAGAGACAGACAAGACAGGAAGCCAGAGGGCGAGGAGGGACTGGCACTGCCACTTGTTTATTTAGGTGCTGGGGATGGGGCACATGGACTAATCCTCATCCACCAACGTCCCTGGGTTGAGAAGTGCCCAGCAGACTGACACAGCACACTTCCGGGTGTGTCTGGTGGTCCTGGAGTGCTAGGGTGGGTCTGTGTCCACCGCCTGCCCTTCCTCGGTGGCACTGGTCCACCTCGTGCTTCCTGGCTCCCACGAGCTGACAGGCTGTGCTCTGCCACACCCTTCTGCCCACTGCGCCAGCCACTGTGGACAGAGTCCCCAGCTCAGAGCCAAATGACACCTCTCCTCCTTGAAGAGGTGGGTGCTGGGCAACAGGAAAGCAGCCTGATGCCCACACTGAGTGCGGGCTCCCCACTGACACCTCCGGACTTCATCCTTGCTCTTTTTCTGCCAACTGTCCCTTGAGAACTGACCGGGTACCACGAGAATACAGTCCATCCCTTCCCAGGGCGCTGCCCCCTGGTCAAGCCTCCCACCTAGGCCCTACCTCTTCAAGACTCCATGCCCTGCAGCCTGCAGCGAGTGAACCTCAAGCCACGTCCAGATCTGGCACTGCCGATTCTTTCTACGTGGGCATCTGTGCCCAGGCAGGAGAGGCACCATGCAGATCTGCAGCTGCTAACTCAGCTTTCAGAGCCGGTCTGATCATCTATACCACAGTTAGAACTCCAGGCCTCGGCACCACCAGAAGCTGGGAGCTGCTGCACATGCAGCTGATGCTCTCATGTGGAGGCTGTGGGAAAGCCACCCCTGACAAGTGGCTCAGCCAGATGCCTTTTTTAAATTTATATTTTTAATTTATTAAAATTAATTTTATTAGTACATTTTAGATATGCAATGACCACATAATAACATAATATAATGGGACTAATGGGACATAATAACATCATAGGTATTTGCAAAACATTCCTCTTTTTTTTTTTTTTTTTTCAGTACCAGGGATCAAACTGAGAACCTTGCATTTGCTAGGCAAACACTTATTCCACTGAGCTATGTCCTCAGCCCTCAGCCAGATACACTTTATATAAACAGGTGCACCCATGTCACCACCCCAGACCCAGCAGCAGACACTCCAAAATTCTAGACATCTGCTTGTGTCTCTGCCCAGCTAGTGCCAGACCCTTTGCCTGGCCAGTACACTGTCCTAATGCCACCCTCCAGATCTCTGACACTATAAAATGTTGTTATTGCTCAGCTATGCTTATTATTTTAAACATATTTTATTAAGGTACAATTTGTATGCAGCAAATTTCACCTTTTTATTACTGGGTGCTATGAAATATTTGTTTGTTGGGTATTTTTGTTTTGAGACAGGGTCTTGCTATGTAGTTCAGGCTGGCTTTGAACTCACTGTATAGCCCAGGCTGGCCTCAAACTCCTGCCTTAGCCTCCTGAGTGCTGGGATTACAGGTGTTCACCACCACACCCGGCTACACTGGTAGTGCTGAGGATCATACAGTCATGTAGCCATGACCACACCAAGGCCTAGGGCAGGGCCACTGCTCCAGAGTCACTTCCATATCTTTGATTCTCCGCAACCACCAATTTGTTTCTTACCTCTCTTGTTTTGGTTTTTCCTTAACTTTGCTTTATGTAAGCATTATGAGTGGGATGGTAAAGAAACAAATAAATGGCTAGATGGAAAAGTTCTGGCCCCTGAGAACTTGCGCACGGTGTCGGGCACCGCCACTTGTGTCCTGGTCCATGGACACATAGCCCTCTTGTGTCCGTGACCTCTGGGCCAGCGCAGAGCCCAGTGGCCCTCTTCCCTAGGCCCTTTGCATCCCCAGAGCCACTAATTCTTGGCTGTGACGTTGGGAATGCCACCCTCGTTCTCTCACTCTGAGGCTGAGGTGAAGGTCACTGCCTACACTTAGAAAGGAGGACACAGAATCCAGGGACTTGATACCTTCCTAACGTCCTGAGGGAATAAGAAAGCAATGGGCTGGATTGTCACACTTCACACAAGGAGAACCAGAGCCTGGGTCTGGTAGGGAGGGGCTCGAGCCTAGAGTTGGTGGAGAGACTCGTGCCAGGCCTGGGGCTCAGCTGAGCTATCAGAAGAGACCCAGATGCGGCCCTACAAGGTGAGCTGGAGGTCACAGAGGGGCTGGCTCAGGAAGACAGAGATAGGCAGATCCTAACAGGCAGGATCTCAGATACATTCAAGAAAATCCAGGCTCCTGTGTTGCTATTCTCTGCCTGGGGAACCTCAGGCTGGCCTGGGGTGCACCTTTCTGAGCATCCAGGGTCCTGTCTTTGCTGGCCCCTGCTGTGGTGTGTTTGTGCCTTCCCCTCTCAGGCCCAGGCCAGCCTTGGGGTCTCTGTCAAGAGCAACACATCCCAGGCCGCCCTGGCTCATGGCTGCTCACTAGGCCTTGGGCCTGGCCCTGGCCCTCTCGCTCTCTACGCACACTGGATATGGTCCTTTGGGCCACTTGGACCTACCTACCTGACTCCTCCCTCCACCTCCAACCCTCTCCACAGATATCAGAATGCAGGAGGCTGGAGAATGAGGTCCCATGGGGATGAGACCTGCCCAGGTCATCTTGATTTACTGGAGCGTACCACCCACCTCCTGTGGGTAGGGCCCGACACCTGATTCCTTCTGCTCTGCCCCTGCCCCACAGTCTTACACAGCCAGAAAGGTTATGCGCACCTCCTGCCTTGCTCTAGGCTCTGGCTGTGACACAACCTGGCCCCTGGCTTGCAGTTTAAATTGTGACTTTAACAGTGACTGGCTTGCCGGGCGGGGTGGTGCACACCTGTCATTCCAGCTGCACAGGCAGCCAGGCAGTACAGTGAGAGCCTGTCTCAAACTAAACAAAACCTATTGATTCAGCCACAGCTCTTGGGGAGCTCAGAAGGCGGAGGTGTGACTGTATATTCTCTGGGTTACTCGAGTTCTGTTCCTCCCTGGGTTTGGCCTACGGAGCTTTGGCCTGAGGCCCTAGATCTGGTGCACAGCCACCAGCCACATGTGCTAGCAACATGGCTGGGCCTCCTCGCAGCTCTTCCTCTGGGAAACCTTCCTTCTGCTGCCCCTTCCAAGGGCTCTTGTCCTGAACACTTGGAGTTATGGTGGGAGTGTCTTCCTACTTCTAGGACAAACTACATGATGCCCACAGTTTAGAGGAAGAGAGGTTTAATTGGGCTCATCGCTCAGAGCATTCTGTCCTTGGCCAGTTGGTTCCAAGGTGGGAAAAAGGCAGCAGAAGCACTGGCAGGGCAAAGCTGCTGTGCTCATGGCGGCCAGGGACCAGATTTAGTGCCCAAGTCCCATCTCTGTGACGTCTCCCATAAGTGTCTCAAAGCCAGTCAGATTGACCTGTGCTGTGTCACAGAGCTGCCACCCATCCCCCACCCGAGAAATCTGTACTGTACCTGGTTTTCCTGCCCATGCCCTGAAAGGGCCCCCCCCCGCCCCCCCCACAGCAGAGCCCCCTGCCAGGGATCTCTCACCCCATGGCCTCCTCCCGCTTCTTCTCAGCAGGGATGCTGTCTTCCTTCTTGTTTCCTCCCTGCACAGCCGCCCAGGCATGGGTGGGTGTCCCAGGATTCAGGAAGCCAGAGTCCGAGGCAGGGTCTGCAGTGGAACTGTAGGGTCTCCACATTGCAGAAACACCATAAGGCCGTGAGACACTGGGAGATGCTGGGAGGGGTGGTGTGGACGTCCTGAGCACCCTCTGCCCCCCCCCCCCGTCTTCTGAGAAGGGGTACGTGGTGTTCACCCCCTGCCAGGCCCTTCTAAATGCATTGTGTATGCTAATCTCACTTCCTTGTCACTAGAGTCCCATGAGGTGCATTATTCTGATCCCATTTTTCTGATGGGGAAAGCAAGGTGCAGAGAGGTCACGTGTGACTTGCTCAAGGCCCCAGGAGGTGATAGAGGTGAATGTGAACCAGGGAGGAGGGGCTGCAGGTTAGGACCTTGTGCTGTGGTGCTGTCTTCCTGAAAATGAAGCAGGTGGGAGAGATCGCACGCGCAGTTGCCCTCCCTCCCTTGTCCCCAGAGTCTGTCCCTGCCTGCCCTGCCTGTCTGCTGTCCCCATGCCCACATCTCTGGACTCTCTAGTTTCCAGTAGCCTCCTTGCTCCTGCTGAAGTCATTTGTCATCCTTGGTAGAGAGGAGCCATGGCTGAGCTCAGGACCAGGAGGCCCGATGAATCTGTTCTTGTCTCCCTGATGTCCCCAGGCCCCCAGCCCCCAGCTCATATCTGCCATCAGCCTGATGTTGAGCCTGCAGAAGTCAATTTGGGGGCTGGGATTTGGGGGCTACCCCCCTAAAATGAGAGGGATCCTGTTAAATTTGCATTTTGGATAAATCAGTGCTTTCACACTATAACCGTGTCCCAGGGGACAGGGAGGCGGGGGAGACGAGAGCTGCTGGGGATTGAGCGTTCGCACTAACGGCAGAGCTTGAACCGCAAGTGAGCGAGAGACACTGGCCTGGCAAGGTTTCCACTGGCCGTCCGTGGACATGGAGACCAACAAGAGAGAATTGGAACAGCTTGTGTCATTGCACAGAGACCTGCAGTAAAGTGAGGGACATCCGTTAGGCCACTCAGGATCTGGAGACTTGAGCAAAGGGAACCAAAGGAAGATTAGGAACGAGGGAGCTGAAAAATTTCTCTCTGTTTGACCAAGGTTCAGTGTTTCAGTGAGTACAGGCCAGGGCCCAGGGCAAAACGGTTATGGGCAGCCTTGGTCCAAAGTCTTTAAGACTTTCAAGATGGCGGCAGCATAGCATCCAACCAAGTCAATGGCCCTTCCATGTGTGGCAAGCTAGTTGACCACACAGGTCACACACACAAGGACACTAACCCTGGTGCAGATCTAAGGGACACAGTGAGTGAGTGGCTCCCACCCTTCTTGGGGGGAAGCCCCTGGGTGAGCTTCCTGCCTGCACTTGGTGTTGAGAGGATGTCTACCCTTGGGCCACCGTCTTGCCTCTGCAGGAAGAAGTGTGGCTCCCCAGGTTGGCCAGGGCAGTGGGAGGGTGGGGACACCTACTTGGGGGTTTCTGTGTTTCTATGGCAACCTCCTGCAGCTGGATTTCTGGGAGCTCTGATGTCTTCCTATTGGTTATAGGTTTGCATTCTATAACTGGCAGGGAACCCACAGTGGATATGGGGCAGGGCAAGTCTCAGGGTGGAGCAAGAAGGCGGTGGAAGATGCCAGGGGGAGTCGGAGGGAAAGTGGAGTTCAGAGTGTCAAGTTGCAGCTTGGCCCAGAGCCCTGCTGCCTCCAGAATTCCTGGAAAGTCCAGCAGTGTCCGCTGCCACGCATTCCTGGCTTCTGGGTCTCTGAGCCTCATGGGACAGGAGGCGTGGTGACCAGACCAGTTGACACAGTCACTGTCCTGGGAGATGCAAAGGAGAGAAAGCCTCAACCTCGGGACTGGACTGAAGACAGCAGAGACACTGACGGAACAGGGACAGAGAGCAGGAGGTGAAGCAGGGCACACTTGGGAACTAGATGGGCCGAACCCTGCCCACACACTTGAAAGTGCCGCTTACTTAGTGTTGTTAATAATCCATCACCATCTCTCTCCTCGGATGAAGCTCCGCGCCTCTCAGTCCTGTCGGGCCCGCCTGGCCACCCCCATCCCTGCAACCCCTGGTTTATTCACACTGCATAGATGTCCATTTTTAAAAAAATGTTCATTTAAAAGCATCTCGGTAAAACCCACTGCTGAAAATGGGAGATACTGGTAAAAATGACATCATGCTAAGTAACTGCTTCCAAAAAACTGGTCAAAGTAGTGATTTAAAATCACCATGAAATCCTGGCTTTTTTCTCTTTTCCACAACTGGGCAATGGACTAAAAATAAAAGCCCAGGCTGGGAGTGTAGCCCAGCAGCAGGACATTTGGCTGGCGCCTCCTCGGCATGGGCAGAATAAATAAATAATAAATACAGTAATCCCCATACACAGCTTGGGTCCATTTTATGACTAGGGTTCAGCTTTATTTGATTTCACTTGTTTACAAAAAAAGTTCTCCTGGGTGGAGATGAGGTTTGCTTTGTTTTACCTAACTGAATCAACAGAGGCAAGTGAGCCGGTGTCCCCAGAAAGGCCCAGAACTGGCTCTGCTCACTCCAGGCTGGAGTCCTGGAGCAGCCAAGAAGGTGGACGGGTGGCATGACCAGAGACCACAGCCGCACCAGGGCTGCTTCCTTAGACCATTACTTTCTTCTGAATTCCTTGTGTATAGTATGAGCTACCAATTCCTTTAACTGCAGCCTAGTCACAGGAATGGAACTCAGTTATCAAACAAGGACTATAAGCATGTAGCTCAACCTGGCCTTGAGCTCACCATGTCCTCCTGCCTCAGCCTCCTTGGGGGCTGGGATTGCAGGCTTGTCCCACCATGCCTGGCTCTGGAGGAGTTTGCAGGTCTCAAAATCTTTCCTATCAGTTCCATCTGCAGGGCAGGTCACACCATGGGCTTTGAGAAGACACCGATGCTGAGACCTGCTTACTGCTGGCCCCATCCATGGGCAGAGCAGTTGAGGTCCCACAAGTGGTGTGCAAAGCCACAGGTGCTTGGGAGCCCTTCACCTGCCAGCCGCACATGCAAGGATTCCCAGCAGAGGCAGGGCTGGGAGAAGAGGACCTCTGGCCATAGGTGGTCGTGGTCTTATGTGACTGTTGCTGCCTGGGAGGGCGGGAAGGGTGCCCTGGCCTCCAGCGGGTAAGGACCAGGATGCTGCCAGTCCCTGCAGGGCACCAGACGCCTGCACTGTGGGCTGTCCAACGACCAGCGGTGCAGAGGCGAAGAAGCTGTGCACAACGGCAACGGGGAAGGAGCGGGCGGAGCATCCCCGACCTGTGCGTGCACGGGTGCGTGCACACATGCGTGTGTGTGTGTGTACATGTGTGTGCATGTGTATGTGTTTCTGAGTGACAGGTCCTACAGGAGAGACCTGAGGGGCCTCCGAGGGCTCCAGGCCCCTGCCTAGACTGCCCTCGAACTTGCTGCAATCTCACTCGGCACTGGGATAACATGCGTGTGCCACCACACCAGGGCCAGATCCTGGATTCTGGATTCTGCATTTGGGATTCTGTCTCCCACCCCTACCCTCATCCCATCTAGAGTGGAATCCAGGGCCTGGCACCTGAGCCGCACCGCCCGCCTCCCTTGCCAGATTCCAACAGGCATGGCCCTGTCCCTTGCAGGCCTACATCCTGTTGGGACAGTTCCTCCTGATGCACAAGAATGAGGAGGAATTCCGGAAGTGGCTCATCTGCTGCTTCGGGGCCACCGAGTGTGAGGCGCAGAGGAGCGCCACCTGTCTGAAGGAGTGGTGCACCTGCTTCCTGTAGACACGCCCACCGCTCCCTGGCGAACACAGCCGTCTCCTCCCGCATCTGGCTCTGAGTCTTTATTTGTGCTTCTGCCTCTAAAGACATAAGTACATCCTAAAGAGCAGGTAAAGAACAGGAAAAAGGTTGGGCGTGGCAGCAGACACTCATAATCCCAGGACTTGGGAGGCTGAGGCAGGAAAATCACTGAGAATTCGAGGCCAGCATGGATATGAGTTCAAGACCAGCCTGAACATGCATTCAGACGCTGTCTCGGGGTGAGGGTGTGGGGAGAAGTCTATAAAAAAAGGCAAACAGGAAAAATCACTCCCAAATTTCACCACCCAGACAGATACCGCTATTACTCACTTCATATAAATATCATGTCAGCAAGCTCTCTGGTGCCTGCCTGACAGGTATGAGGCCCTGAATTCGATTCCCAGTACCCAAAAAGAAGACAGTAAGATAAATAAATAAATGTAAAGCTCTCTGCAAACCTTTGTATAGCAGAATGTGTAACTTTACTTTTAAACAGGAAATCAGTTTTAAGTCAGTGAGTCATCAAGCTATTGCTGTGTAACAAGTCACCATAATGGCAGGCATGGTGGCACATGCCTATAATCCCAGCAGGATTATAGGAGGCTAAGGCAGGAGGATCATTGTGAGTTTGAGGCCAGCCTGGGCTACAGAGTGAGCTCAAGGCCACCCTGAACTGCATGGTGAGACCCTGTGTCAAAAAGACAAAAATGGGCCGGTGGGATAGCTCAGCGGACTAAAGCACGTGCTTAGACAAGCTTAGGCAAGCGCAGGGAGCACAGTTCCAACCCCAGCACCACATGCCATGCCAACCCGGCCCCCAGGGTGGGCTGAGCTGGCCACATTCCGGCCGTAGTGATGCGTGCCTGTAATCCCAGCGCTGGAGAGGCCAAAAGCAGGAGGATCACCCAAGTCCGAGCTGCATAATGAGACCCTGCAACAACCAAATACATTAAAAATAAAATCCCACAAGGCAGGGTGCCTTAAAGCTATGTGTCATTAACAACAGAGGGTCCCCAGTCTAAAACTCAAGAACCCCAAGTGTTCCAAATTAGATTTTTTTTTTTTTTTTTTTTTTTGCTGAACTGGGAATTGAACTCAGGCCCTTGCACTTGCCAAGGAAGCAGGAAGCGTTTATTCCACTGAGCTATCTCCCCGCCCCCCCCCAAATTAGAATTTTGAATTCTGGAAAATTTCAGATTATGGATTTTTACATTAGGGATTTTGCATTAGGGATGCAAATACTGTTAAAATCTGAAGCATTCCTGGGTACCCAAATCCAAGCATTCTGGGTAAGGAATATTCAACCTGTGTTTCAGGGATTTTTTTCTTTCTTTTTCTTGGGGGGGGGGTTGTTTTTTGAGGCACGCTCTCACTGTGTAGTTCAGGCTGGCTTTGAACTCACTATATTCCCCAGATGGTCTAGAATTTGCAGCAATCCTGCCTCAGCCTCCCGCGTGGTGGGATTGCAGCTGTGCACCACCACGCTCATCTTCTGTGCCTTAGCTTCCAAAGGGCAGGAATTTGTATTGTTTGGCTGGTTATTCTGTCTCAGCGTCTCTCATGAGATTGCAGACTGGGGGTAGCAGGGACTAGGGGTCCACTTCCAACGTGGCTCCCTCACATGGCTGCTGGCTTGGTACCTCAGTTCCTGGCTGTGGATCTCACTGCATCTGGCTTCCCCTGAGGCCAATGGGGGTGGGGAGACAGAGCACAGGAAGCCCCAGTGTGTATCACCTACTCTCTGACTTCTGCCCTATACTTCTACGCTAGAAGCAGGTCTCAGACTCGCAATGATCCTCCTTCCGCCTCAGCCTCCCGAGTGCTGGGATTGCAGGCATGCACCACCATACCCAGCTGTTGTTTATTTTGAGATGTGGTCTCATTATGCAGTTCATGCCAGCCTGGAAGTCACTTGTTAGCCCAGGCTGGCTTCAAACGTGTAATGATCATTCTACCTCAAGATCCAACTCCAGTAATTCCAGCACTCAAGAGGAGGAGGCAGGAGGATTGTTGCTCGTTCAAGACCAGCCTGGGCTACAAAGTGAATTCATGGATGGCCTGAATAGCCTGGAGAGATCCTGTCTCGATACTGATGTTAAACTCACACCCGATGTTTTAGGGTAGTAATATCCTTAAGCTTCTCTCCTGAAGGGTTAACAACTTAAGTTTGCAGACCAAAAAGTTAGAGAAAAAGAAGGGCTACAAGAATAGCTAACATTTTGGCCCTGACCCTTCAAGGTCAGTGAGGACTCAGGACATAAGAGAACCTGTATTGTAGCATC
>NW_004524649.1:7873944-7876191 GCF_000260255.1 Octodon degus | reverse complement strand
TGCCTCCACTACTAAGACTCATGCTTTTGGCCAGGGACATCCAGGAGCACACAGGGGAACCCTGGCTCAGATGCTGAAGACCAGAGCAGCTGCTTCTGCACTGTGGATGTAGCAGGACCTTGGGGACAGGGACAACCTGCTCCCCAAATTTCTACAGGTACGAGGGTTCCCTCTCTCACTCCATCCTGTGTGTTGACCCCATCTTTCCTGGAAATAAACAACTGACTTTGATGGGACGAGAAGCACTGAGCTGAAAACAGCCCTTCTCCTTTGGGGAGGTGGGACTGAAAGATACTCTCACCTCTTTATCCAGTCTGAGAATTGTTTTAAAGCTTGTTTTACTGAGACAGGGTCTTGCTGTGTAGTTCAGGCTGAGCTTGAACTCAGGTCCATCCTCCTGCCTCAGCCTCCTGTGTACTGATATTACAGGTGTGCATCACCACACCTGGTGTAGTAGTAGTAGTAGTAGTAGTAGTAGTAGTAGTAATAGTAGTAATAGTAATGGTAGTAGTAGCAGTTGTGGTTGGTGGTGGTAGTGGTAATAATGGAGGTGGTGGTGGTGGTGGTGGCGGTGGTAGTAGTGGTTGTGATAATGGAGGTGGTGGTGGTAGTAGTGGTAGGAGGAGGAGTATAAGTCAGAAGAAAACCCAGCAGAGACCTTTCCATCTGGGGACAGTTAGCACTGCGGAGATGAGCGGAGGCAGAGGCCTTCCCCCAGCAAGCTGTGCAGCCAGCACCCCTGTCTCCCCAGAGCCCTGAGTTGCTGGTTTCCCATGAGCTCTGCCTTTCTAAGCGGAGCCTTTCACAGCCCCAATTAGAACCGGCGTGGGGACTTCTGCCGCCTCTCTCTCCCCTAATCTCTGGTTCACAGTCTTACTTTCCCAGCCAAGCCCACCCAGAGAACTGGAGGAGGACGGCCGTCTCTCCTGATGTGTTTCCTCCCATCCCATGTCTGAGATCTGCATATATGCACCTTGGTTTCCCTGGCGTGTTTCCAGGGTGACCTTCCTTGTACACACTGCTGTGGCGTGTTCCACCTGTGCTGGTAACTGGATCTTCTTGGGTCATTTGGGGGAGTCACTGTGAGCAGGGCAGTGGACAAAATCTCGTGGCAGTGGCAGCTCCTCAGAGCCCCTTGCATGCATGCATCAGCACCGGCAAGGTTCTGCATAACCATAAGGACAGATCCCAAGACTTCAGTGGCTTACTGCCCAAAGCCTCGTCTCAATCCTGTTCTGTGCCCATCTCTGGCCTTCTGGGACCACAGACACTATCTGAACACCCGCAGATTGATTCAGCAGAGAGAGCCAGGGGACTGGGGTAACACTGGCAGTCAAGTGCTGAGAGAGAGGGGATGTCACTGTGGCTGACAGATCATTGGCAGAACCAGCCGCCTGGCCCCACCCAGACAAGGAGACCAGATGGTCCTGCCCATGGGGAAAAGAGAGAATGGAGAATTGGGGCAAACATCCTGCTGTGGTTTGGGTGTCCATGGCCCCCAGGGCTGTGTATGAAAGGCTTGTCCCAAGGGCCTGTTGGGAAGATGGCACCTTTAGGAGATGGAGCCTAGGGGAAGGAGCTTAGGTCCTTGGAGTTTGTCCTCAGAGGGATTGTGAGTCCTCGGCCCCTTCCTTGCTTCCTGCTCTGCCAGGCCTCCCCATGGTGAGCTGTCACCAGTCAGCTGATTACATACTGAAACCTGCCAACTGTGAACCAAGATAAACCTTTCTTCTTCATAAGTTGATTGTGGCAGGGATTCTGTTATAGTCACACCAAGCTGACAAACACATCCCAAACCACTACCCATGAATCTGTTGGGTGAGGTGAGAGTCACAGGAGGTCTCCAAGGAAGCGCTGTCCATGTGACATCAGCCCCTTTATCTTCTCACAAATTCACCACAGCAACCAGTTCAGAAACCATGGGGGGGGGCGGTTTACAATGAAAACAAATTAGCACCTTCTCACTATGGAAAAACACAAGAAATACAGAATACATAGAAGAATATAACTCCAAAAATACTATCATATTGCATTTCTCTCCAGTTCTTTTTTTACAATTGCATAAAGGTACGTTTTAAAATAGCACTTATATTGACATAAAGTTGATCCTTTAAAGAACAACTACTCAGTGTTTTTTAGTATATTCCGAGTTGCACAATCCTCACTACCTTTTTTTTTGGGATTCTTTTGTTGTTGTTGTTCAGGGTCTCACTACATAACCCACATTAGTAGCGATCCTCCTGATTT
>NW_004524649.1:7871657-7873005 GCF_000260255.1 Octodon degus | reverse complement strand
TGTGTCCTCTGCAGGCGTCAGCTGTCGCCGGATGAGCTCTCCTGGCTGATGAGATGGGAATGCTGCGTAACCGGGTGTTAGACTGCATTGTTTGGGCACAATGACAGGAAACAGAAGTCTCTGTGTGTTCAGTAGAGGCATAGTTTAAAAAAAAAAAAAAAACTTTTTCAGCCTTGGTGGGTTGAATCTGTACACAGAACCTGCAGGCAGGGAGGACCTGCTGTGCCCCGCCAGCATCTCCGTGGGCGGCCGGGCTGGCCGGGCCCTCACTTTTGCCCTTTAGCTTTTCTGTTTCTCCTCTTCGTAAACAAAGCTGGAGGGGCCGCCAGACTTGTTTATGGAGTGGGCGGATGAAGCCCGCGGTTTAAATCTTCGCAGCAGCTCCCGCTTTTCCTTTAAGACAACTGCCTCCTAATGGACTGAACTGGATAGAAAAGCAAAGTCACTTTTAGAGCTTTTGATCCTCACTGTTTTTCTAGAAAGTTTGATCCAAGCAGCTGACGGGCTCTCTGCGGGCCGGTGACGTCACAATGCTTCTCTCCAAGGAGAACCAGATTGTCCGGGGCTACGCGGGCGCCGCCTCCTCCCTGCGACCTCGGGGCTCTGCCGAGCCAGTCCGGGGTCCTCGCCCTTGAGGGCCCGGCCCCGCCCGCCCGCCCGCAGGGAGGCCTCCACACAGGCTGTGCCCGGCGCCCGCGACACCCGCCACCCCCAGCCCGCCTCTGCCGGCTCAGTGGCTCTTGCGAGGTCAGCTGGCGGCCCTGCCCTGTGCTGCACGTTGCCTCCGCCTTCCCTTTGTTCTGTTTTCTCCACAGCACTCATCACATTCTCATCGACAGCATCATTTACTTATTATTTTAGTGCATTAAAATTAATCTTTAGAGCCTGGCCCACAACCTGGCCAGGGCGGCGTCGCAGTCAAAGGCTGGCACTGCCAGCTGCTCCCCGGACCTCAGGACCTCAAGGCCCTGCCCCTGGGTCCCCAGCGGGGGCCTAGGATCAGAGCTCCCAAGCCCAGAGCAGAGCAGAAAGTCTCTGAAGCACTCGTGAGTCAGCGCACAATCGTCAGAGCAAGCGGCCGGCATTGGGCTGAGCATACTGCAAGGGCCCGGTCTTCTCTACTTGTGCTCTGGTGACCGAGTTTGAGAAGATATACACCCCTAACAAGGCACAGTAGCACCCAAAATGATGCACAACCCACCTGGGAGCAGTGCAATGGGTTTTCAGAGACAAATACTCCAACGTAGCCACCACCAAGGTTGAGGGGACACCACTTTGCCACAGTGATCTGCTGTGACATCTGAAATCAGATTCTCCAGCCTGTGTGTGAACTTGAGGTTGTATAATG
>NW_004524649.1:7853052-7857583 GCF_000260255.1 Octodon degus | reverse complement strand
AGAATCCTTTCCCTTCCCAGTATCCAAGCTGAAGGCAGGTAGCAAAAACAAACACTCCAGCTGTGACTCAAGAGTTTTAGAAAAACATGAATAGGGACATGATAGTGACTGTTTGACTAACTCAGGAGTGGTCACATTAGAAAAGAGCTATCTGAGGAGGTGATCTTTGGGCAGAAACATTAATGATACCAGGAGAAGTAGGCAGAATAAAGGTCAGAAGTGCTAAGGAGGATGTCGGAAGCCACAAGTGGAAGGGGACAGACAGGGCCTGGAGGAGGCCAGGTTAGTCTTGCAGGGCCTCGAGGGCCAGGGAAAGGAGGAGGTGACACGGTCTCACCTTGCAGAGACTTTTGGCAGCTGTGCAAGGAGCAGACAAGGACAGAAGTGGAGAAGCCTTGTAGGAGCCTTCGCCATGGACCAGGTCAGAACACTGGGCTGGGGCTGGATCAGCATGGTGGAGCCGCCGACCAGGACAAGCTATGCAGGAGAGAGCTGCTCACTTGCATGTGGGTGCTGGGTGCAGAAAGCAAGAGACAGGTGGGAAGAATCGGGGGCATCTCTGCCTGGCATGGTGGCAATGCCTGTAATCTCAGTTCTCGGAAGGCTGAGGCAGGAGGATCGTTGAGAGTTCGAGACCAGCCTGGGCTACAAAGTGAGCTCAAGGCCAGCCTGAACTGCATAGTGAGACCCTGTCTCAAAAAAAAAAAAAAAAAAAAAAAAAGTGAGGGACATCTCTCAGGTTTGCCCTACAAGAAGTAACTGTAGGGACCAGGGAGATAGCTCATGGAATAAGTGCTTCCCTGGCAAGCACAAGGGCCTGAGTTCAATCCCCAGTCCCATCAAAAAAAAAAGTGACATGGATCATGTTCCTGGGACTGCAAATGCTGCCCTGGGAGTCTCTGGGCTCTGCTATATTTCTCAAAAGAGCATTGATGCTTGTCAGTTGCTTGTTTTACAATTTTTGATGTTTTAGACAGGATCTCACTCTGTAGCACAGGCTCACCTCAAACTGGTGGGGATCCTCCTGCCTCAGCCTCTCTAGTGCTGGGATGATAGGCTGAGGCAGGAGGATTGCTGGCAGCTGGAGGCCAGCCTGGGCTCCATAGTGAGTTCAAGTCCAGCCTGAACTACATAGCGAGACCCTGTCTCAAACAAGCAACAGCAAAGGTAAGCCTTGTAGACAGCCGCCAGCTTCCCCCAGGGGAAACCTCTCACCAATCTGTAGTGGAATAACACAACCAGGGTATGCACACAGCCCTTCCCTCTCCACCAGGGTCTTCCAGCTGCCCCACTCCCTCCTATCCCCAGCCCTGTCTTAATTCCTGGGAACCACTTGTCTTCACCACTTCCAGAGTTGTGTCATTTCAAGACTGTCACCCGCACAGAAACATGCAGGTTGTGACCTCTGGGCATGCGGTAGTGGTTTCTCAGCGTCATTTCCTGATGCTGCCCCAAGCTGCACGTTGCCGTTGTCTGTTGCTTTATACCCTGGCCTGAGTGTCTGGTCTGCGTAACCTCGCCTCCTCGCAGGCCACTGGCAGTCAGCCGTCTTGCATATAGGGGCTGCCATGTGCGTGCAGGCTTTCATGAGAACGCAAGCTTGCATTTTCCTGTGATGAATCCTCGGGGCTGCAATTGGCGGCTCACATGGTACCCTAGCTGCAAATGAGCGCTCACTCTGTTTCTCACCATACCTGGCTCCTGGTTGTCACTGGGATAGATGTGTGGCAGTCTCCCTCCCTGCAGCTTTCATGTGCATTTTGTGAATGACTGAAGGGATTGGGCGTCTTTTGGTGTGCTTATTTGCCACCTGTGTCTCCTGTCTGGGTAAATGTCTGCTCAATTCTGAGCTCTGCACTCCGTGCTTTGAATAGGAGAAGGACACATGTAATCCCAGCACCTATGCTCCCTGCGCGTCTTCCCCTATTCTGCCAGCTGAGGCTCTCGCCACATTATTACTTCAGGATTTAAGACTATTGCAGTATCTGAGGGCCTGAATCACCCAGGAATGGGAGAGGACGGCCGTGGAGAGAGGAGGGCGCGGAGTTCTTGCGCTGGACCTGAAGAGGGCTGTGGACGGACCACTCCCTGAGGGTCTGTTCCCCACATCAGGTCTCTCAAAGGCACATCCAGCCTCCCCAAGCTGACCCCTCCAGGGTGCACATAGTAGGCGCTTCATCAATATTTAGGATCAGCAGGAGTTCTTGAGGAACACGTAATGATAAGCCAGCTTGGGCCAGAGAGAATTCATTAGAGAGAGCTATATGGAGGCTGCAAGTGAGCCTGGACCTCAGGAATCCAGAACCCAGCCTGGTCTCCTCAGCATCTCTGCCCATCTGCCCGCTGTGAACTGCAAATTTCACCACGCAGACAATGTGGATCTCAGGAAGAGGGGGCCTGAGCTCCTGGGGTGCAGGGCAGCTTTCTTTAACTGCTTTCCTGAGCAAGCCAGACACCTTGTACTCCCAAAGAAAAGGACTGAAAGCCTTAGCAAAGCACAGGCTGCCCTCTCCCCAGAGATGCAGCCCAAGTTCTGTGCGTTCCTGGCTGCAGCCAATGAGAGACGGCGGTGAGCTCCATCAGCACCGCCAGCCACGCCAGAGACCACGCACACACCACCAGCCGAGCTGGGTGAGCAAGCGGAACTGATCGGTCAGTCAGTAGACAGAGAAGACAAGCAGTCCCATCTGCCAAGCATTCTCCAGTCTCAGACCCAGCGTGTGCCACTGTGCCCAGTGGCCTCATGGGGAGCCGAGCAGGCCACACAGCGCACACACTGGACCCTCTCACATACGTAAAGTGTGGAAGGCAAGGTGACCTCAGCTAACCAACACACTCCCACAGCTGCCTTGATGGGCCCAGGCCGGAAGGAGTAAGAGCCTGAGTGTGCAAAGCGTGGGAGAACGTGGCTGGCTGCACTTCGGGAGGTACACACGTCTGTGTTGTGTCACACTCGAGCAGTCCAAGGACAGAAGGTGCAGTCACAGCTCTGTGGCTCCTCGTGGTGAGAAGGGGTGGTACCTCACCCCCCCAACCTCCCCGGTGAGCCCCACAGAGGAGGCAGCTCCCAGAACTGCCCCCAACCGCAGCTGCCCCCAGGGGAGCGACTGAGCCACATCTGATGGGCCTCTCAGTCAGCTTTCTGTTTCTGTAACAAAACCTGAGATCAAACCAGTTAGAAAGATCCAGGTGTGGGAGGTTTGGTCCATAATCCATCAACCCTGCTGCTTTGGATGCTGGCATTTAATCCACTCAGGGAGGAAAATGATGACTGTTAACATTTCCTCCTCAAATTTCACTATAGAAAATGTTAACCGTGTACAAAAACAGTGTGTGCCCGTCCTTGTCTAACCCATTTGCTGTCAGCAAGCTGCTGTCACCTCCATCTGACCCCTTTCAGCTCTGGTGTCACTTGAAATGAGTTCCAAGCCTCAGCCGTGTCCTCTGAGAAGATTTTGGTGGAAGCAGGGGCATTTCCTGCTGCGGACTTTCAAACCGAGGATGTTGAAACCTAGCGTGCTTTCAATGACGTCATGAGCTGACTTCACTGGTGTCACCCTCGTGGGTGGAGGTGAGGTCTGTTGATGCCATATGTGACACACCCTGTTACTGCTTTCTGACAACTGTGAGGTCTTATCATTCTCACCCGGAGACCTGCAGCAGGGGACATTTGAGTCTGGTCTCAGAAGGCTCACATATGGGTGTTCTTTGACCTGTGTGAAGGTGACATCCAGAAAAACCCATCAAAGGTTAAGAATATGAGAAGTCAACAATCAGTGTCATCCCCTGGCCTGCCACAGGGTCTCCTGAGCCACACAGCTTGTTGCAGAGGTCAGTGGTTTCCCCTTATGACCGCGTGGCTTTCAACCTCGCATCACCAAGCGGATTACATGGCACATCTAGGTCACCAGATTGGGAAAAGGTCACAATTCCCAGAACAGCTCCCGCTGAGCCCAGTGCAGCTACACAGCCTGAGCTGGGACTACCTGTGATTAGGTCTGATTCAGGTCCATGTCAGGACTGCTGCTGGGGGGCTGAGGACAGTGGGTGATTTCGCTCAGTCCCTGCAGCCAGGACACCTGGAAGCAGCAGGACCCAAGGGAATTGTCTCCTGATGTCCTTATTGGCCTCTCTCCCTGTGAGGCCAACAAGATGCAGCTCCCAGGCCCAGCCCTAAGCTCACAGTCAGGTCCTCCTGGGTAGAGCTCTGCCACCAGCGGGCACTGTCACTGCAAGGGTGACTCAGTCAGAGATGAGAGTATCCTGGCCTCTGGAAGTGGGGTCACAGAGCTGTCCTGGGGAGCAGGGAGCTGTCATTTCAGGAAGCCCTCAAAGCTGCGTGTGACTCTGCCAGGGTAACAGCGCTGTCCATGTCCTGGCTAAGTGACTCTGTGAGGTCCTGTTTACCCTCCTGCTTGCTCCAGGTCACACTACAAGGCTCACTCTGAATACATCATATAAGCTCAGACCCCCGGACTGCCCTGATGAGGAGTCAGACAGTGCTGTACACTGAGAATCTGAGAAAACGCAG
>NW_004524649.1:7850925-7851822 GCF_000260255.1 Octodon degus | reverse complement strand
AGCCTCTGCACCTGCTCTTCCCCTTGTCCCAACCCGAGGCCAGGACAAGCGGCTGTGACTTCAGCTCTGACAGCTTCCACAAGACAGAAAGAAAATAATTTCCTTCCACACTGCAACAGCTGAAGCAGAACCAAGAATCCTGCTTCGAGGTTCAGGAGGCCCCAGTGGTCACGCTCAGCCGGACCAACGCAGTAACTTGGTGAGACCCAGTCACCAAATAGAGATGAAAAGGAAATGGCACCAGGCAGGGAGCTCAGAGCGAGGGGTAAAGGCCCTGGGTTCATGCTCAGGGCCACAGAAGAGAAGTAAGTAAGTAAGTGAAGGTGTCTGGCCAGAGGGTGCTTTCCTCCAAACTCCATAGTCTCAGCTGCGGGTATCCAGGAGCCTCCACCACCCGCATCCTGTTCTTCCAGCACAGAGGAATGCTGGGGGACGTGGGGGAGGTTCCCAGTGTCCACTCCAAAGCATCTTTGACCCTGATTTTCAAGAGAGGGAGGAACATCCTAATGGTCAGCTCAGCAGCGTTTGTGTGCCCTGAAACCCATGGTCCTGCAGCCCCCTCCATCAGCCTGGGGTGCACCAGGCCCAGCCTGAGGCCCCTCTTGGTCCCTTTCCCCAGGGTCCCTACAGCAGCACAAGAACAGACACTGCCCAGTTCTGTCGGGGTCAGGGTACAGCATTAGGTACACTAGATAGAAAGCTATGCCCAGGTTGGGGACTTAAGATGACCACTGGCACCCCAGGCCAGTTTGGCAGAGTGGGAGAAAGGACAGAGCACTCAGTCCTCAAACATGGGCAGAGACTACAACCTTTTAAACATTTTGTGGTGCTGGGGGTGGAATATAGAATCTTCACACAGAGCTCCATCTCCAGCCATTTATTTATTTATTTATTTAT
>NW_004524649.1:7836826-7850604 GCF_000260255.1 Octodon degus | reverse complement strand
GCCCAGCTGCAGCTTCACCTTTCATGCCTTCTCTTAAAATATGGTCAGGGCCTTAGTTTCTCCCCCAAGTCCCCAGCCCAGCTTCCTCACCCTGGGGGAGGCACAGAGCCAAGATCCTTCGCTCGCCACTGTCACCCTGCCCCACAGGAGTGCTGCTTTCCCTCGTTCCCTATCCCTGGCAGTGTATGTGCCCCTTGTGGGGCTCAGTGAGTGTTTGTTGATGCTTTAAAAGATTCAGAAATGGGGGCTGGGGAGATAGCTCATCAGAATTAGTGCTTGCCTGGCAAGCACAAGGTCCTGAGTTCAATCCCAGGTATCACAAAAAAAAAAAAAAAAAAAAAGATATATAGATCATGGACTAGGTCCCTTGAATCTTTGGGCTGGGGAGATGGCTCAGTAGAAAAAGTGTTTGCCTGGCAAGCTCAAGGGTCTGAGTGCAATCTCCAGTTCCACCAAAAATAAATAAATAAGAGATTCAGAAATGGGGTCCTAGCTCAAAGACCCCAGCTTAGCTGGTCTGGGTGGGATGGTTCTGGAATACCCCAGAGATTGCCACGTCCTGACTCTAGGGATCTGTTATGGTTTGTGTCTAGTTGTCTCCCCAAAGCCTCATGCGGTCATGGAGTGGACTTCCAGAATTTGTGATTAACTCATGATCCACTGGGATTATGGATGGGAGTGCTGCTGGGATTATGGGTGTGAGTGCTACACCCAGCCTGGGGCGGATAGCCTGAATGCATTTTAAGGGAGACAGACGTGTTCTCTGTAGCCATTGTTGCTGCTACTTCTCCCTTTTTGCTCTTTGCCCCTCTGTGAAAGGTTGCTCTCTGCCATGTGCCGCCCTGCGTTGGAGCCAGCTGAGGATGGACTAAAACCTCCAGTAACTGAGCTAAATAAACCTTTATTGGGTATGTGTCCCAGCTGTGAGAGAAGAGTAACAGAGACAGGGTCTCAGGCTTCAAGCCTCCAGGGAACATGAATGGCTGTTTCTCTGTCCACATATACAGGTTCTGACCTAGCAGAGCTGCATGGAGCCTGAGATGCAGGAGACAGGGACCCTGTCTTCCTCGAGGGGGGACATGGAGGGGCTCAGAGATGAGAAGGTGGCCCAGAAAAGAGTGGATAGAGAACCATGGGGGTTACTTCTGCTGTTTGCCACCAACTTCTTTGAGATTCCCAGAGTAGTCTGTCAAAAATGGCCCCCAGGTGCCTGGTGTGATGGTATACACCTGTAACCCCAGCACTTGGAGGCTGAGGCAGGAGGATCACCACAAGTTCAAGGCCAGCTTGGGCTGCAGAGTAAGTTCAAAGCCAGCCTGAACTACATAGTGAGACCCTCTCTCAAAAAAGCAAGCCTTCCCCACCAAAAAAAGCAAAACCCAAAAAACCCCAAGAGTCCCACAGGCCACGTCCTTCCCCTTGCTTAAATCTTCCCAAGTGTTTTCTCGACTGCAGGATGACGTTCAGGTTCTACATCAGCGTGACCGATGCCCTTCTGCAGTGGTCATGAGGTCTTGCAGGAAGGCAGGGCCTACCACCAGCTTCTGCAGCCAACTGGAGAGAATGAAGGAGATGCTGCAGCAAGTGTGGTACTGCCTATAATCGGGCCCTGAGGGAAGCTGAGCCAGGAGGTCTCACACTGAAGCCTAGCCTGGGCAATTTAGTGATTTAGTGAGACCATGTCTCAAAGGTAAATAAAAAGATGTAGCTAAGTGCACAGGCCATCGGTTCATCAAAAAACAAAGGAGCCAGGGCAGCAGGCACAGTTCTGGGAGACTCTCAGGGTGGTTCCTGGGCAATTCCTAGAATTGGGTCCTCAGGGGAAGAGGGGACGTGAGGTACAGAGGGCTTGGGCTTCCGCTACAGGGGGACCAAGTGGCCAAATGGCCATGCCTGCCACTTAGGCCCATTCAGAGCCCTGCCCTGGCCAGCGCTGGCCCAGTCCCCAACCTGGAGCTGTGAAGGTGTCACCTTATATGGAAAAGGACCTCGGCAGATGTGTAGGGATTAAGGATTGGTGGCAGGGATGATCTGGGATTACTGAGGAGCTGCTGGGATCCCTGGGCCCATGGGGGAGAGGGGAGACAGGGCTGGAGGCGGGGTCACTGGGATGACCAGAGGGTTCTCCTCTAGGACTGCAGGAGCAGCACTGCCCTGTGTCAGCCCTGTCTAGATGCCTGGCCTTGGAAATGGGACAGTAAGTCCACATAAGGCCACTGAGTCTGCGGTTGGTACTGGGGCAGTGACAGAGTATGACCCCATTACCACCCACCAAGTGGGGCTCTGGCACAGAGCAAGGAGGAGTTGTGCACAGGATGGTGCCCAGCCTGTCCCCAAGGCCTGCTGAGCTGGCACTTCCTGCCTCATCCATTCAGCCTCCACTGCAGAGCTGGTTCCTGAGCAATGGGCTTGTTGTCACTGTTTTCTGGGTGTGTGGGACCAGAATCCGGGCAGCAGGCGTGCAGCCTCACTGTGCATCTCCCTGGCTAGGTGATCAAGGGCTACCCCGGTCTGTGCCCGCTGTGGGCACACATGCAGCCAGCTGGTAAGGTACAGATGGTGACGGTCACATGGCTTGGGACCTCAGGGTCGAGATGTGGCTTTGCATCTGTGCTGTCTTGCTTCAGTGGAAGGGGACAGAAAAACTAAGTGGAATGTCATCTTTTATTGGGAACCTACTCCCATGATGATGTGACATGTCCACCTTGTCACCTGTTGATTCTTCCAAATAGCAGTTCAATGTCAACCATCAGGAAGGGATGTTGGAGCCAGAGCTCTGTGTCAAACATGACCTGTTCATGTCCAGCTGGGCCCGTAGGGCCCTGGGTATGAGGGTTGGATAAGGACACAATAAACCCTGCAGCAGGACGGCACCCCTGAGGCCCTGGCTGGCTCATGTCCTCCTGTTTAGCACCCCAGTGCTTGAGGCAGCACAGCCCTTGCAAGGAATCCCAGGGGGCCTGGAAGTGAGAGAAGTGGGTGGCTGTTCAGGACTCTGCCAGGATCACAGAGGCGACAGGGTAGAGCCACAGACAGGAACTGGATCCAGAAGCGCAGTGACCACAACTCACAGGTAGTGGTGGTGGCAGAGTGACATCACACTGCTCTGCTGTCCAGGTAGCCGTGGAGGTCACCTACAGAGCTGGGATAGGGAGGTGTCCTCATCAAGAAAAAAGTATGGCCGCAGAGATAGCTCAGCGGTCTAAGCGCCTGCCTAGGCAAGTGCAAGGCCCCAGGTTCTATCCCCAGTACTGCACGCCATGCAAGCCCCACCCCCGGAGCATTGAGCAGGCCACTAAGACAGGGCATGGCGGCATACACCTGTAATCCCAGAGCTGGGGAGCCTGGAACAGGAGGATCACTATGAGTCCAAGCTATGTAGTGAGACCCTGTACCAAATTTTAAAAAAAGAAAAAAGTACGAGGCCCAAGCCAGCCCAGCTCATGCTGAGGTGCCAGCAGTGCTGGAAGCTACAGTGTGTGGTGCACAGAGCTAAGTGGTGCAGCTCAGCCTCCGAGGCACACTGGAGCCTCAAGTACAAGGGTGGCCTCTCGGGGACATGCCTGCAGGAGGCGCCCAGGACTTCTCATGACCCCTGGTCAACACCTTCGCCCATTCCCTCCACAGCACCACATTTCCTTGTTTCCACACTGGTTCTCCCTTTACCATCCTGACCCAGAAGCCCAAAGCCCATGGGGACGATGTGTTGAGCCACATGGGACCTCAAAGACCAAGCGGACTCACATGGGACCTGAAGGACAAGGGGGATTTATATCAGGAGATGAAAAGCTTTTCTATGAAGGGCCTGAAAGCAAATATCTTAGATTTCCAGGCCATACAATCTTTGTCACAATCACCCAACTCTGCTATTGCAGCACTAAAGTAACCCCAAGGTGACATGGATGGTCTGACTATATTCCCCAAAAACTACGGATGCCAAGAGGCAGAGGGCTTGCTTTCCCTGCAGGTACGGTTTATGGGATCCTGCTTTACAAATTTATACCAAAGTCCAGACTTCTTGGAAGATGGCAGGTGGCGAATAGCAGAGAAAGCCTCTCCAAGATTTGGTGCACAGATGCTGGAACACAGCACCGTGAGGAAGAGCAGAAGGAAAGAAGTGGGTCCCGGGACCCAGCCAGGAGCTGAAACGAGAACTAAGACCCACAAGGAAAGTGAAGAAAAGACTTCAGTGAAAAAGAATGAGATGGCAGGGGGCAGTTTCTCCCTGAGCCCTGACTCACCCAGTGGGAGCGGAGGCTTGAATCTGCAGGTGCATGGTGACAACTGGTGACCCCAGAGGCCTCAACAGAGAAACACAGCAGCAGAACAGAGCAGAGGACGCGGCAGGCTGCAGGAGCTGGTGAGTTATTCGGGTTCAGATATCCAGTAGGAGCAAGCGATGGGCCAGGAGCTGTGTTGGAGAAGGGCCAACTCACCTAGGAACTGCGAGCACCTGCAGGCCAACTCCATCTAGCCCCTCCCGGGGTCAGGGTGAGGTGGATCGGAGCTCAAGTCAGCAGGAGGTAAGGAGCTGAATTCAAGCCAGGAGGAGGCACGTGGAGTGCTGCAGGCTGAACGATCAGGTTCCTCACCACCAGAAAGCAGCCTCAACTTGAGTGGAGCTAAAAGTACAGGCTTGCCAGGATTATCCACTACGCTGGCATAAAACTACGGCTGGCTTCCTGGGATTAATCAACAGGACTTGGATTCTACACACATTGTCTGCCAGTGATAGCAGAGACATACTTTGAAGTGGACACTTTTTCTTTTTTCTTTCTCTTCATTTTGTTTACTTCTTTCTTATTTTTTTTTCTTTCTTTCTATATTCTAGGGAAGGGTCTACAGGGTGTTCAGGGTCTCACTACTAGATTGGACTCATCGTGATTCTCCTGTTTACAGCCTCCCAAGTACTGGGATTACAGACACATGCCACCACACCCCATCTCAACTGCCATCTCAGTGTGCCCCAGGGGTGGGACTAGCGTGGGACTCCCAGGTATCTAACCCCCAGCCCCTGTGCCTGCTTGCAGGCACTTTAATACACTGAGCTATTTGGCTGGCCCTTTGCTTCTCTCTTGATTGTTTGTTCTTGGTTTTGTTTTAACTTTTTCTTTTTATTTATGTATTTATTGGATACAAGTTCTCACTATGTAGTTCAGACTCCTAGTGATCCTCCTGTCTCAGCCTCCCCAGAACTGGGATTACAGGTGTGCACCACCACGCCCAGGGCCAGCACAGCATACCCAGGGTTCTGAGGCCAGCACGACATGTGGTACTGGGGATCCAACTCAGGTCTTTGAACTTGCCAGGCAGGCACTTAGACTGCTGAGCTATCTCCCCAGCTCTGTTCTTGTTTTAATGAGTGTGAATACAACAGTTTTGTTTGTTTTTTTTTGTTTTTATGTTTTGCTTTTTTTTTTTAGAGACAGGTTCTCACTATGCAGTTCAGACTGGCCTTGAACTCACTTTGTAGCCCTGGCTGGCTTTAACCTCATAGCAATTCTCCTCTCAGCCTACGAAGTGCTAGGAGTACAGGCGTGTAGCTACCACACCTGGCTGTTTCTAGTTTGTTGTTGTTGTTGTTGTTGTGCTTGTTCCATTCTGTTCTTGTATTTGTTTCTTTTTTTTTGTTTTGTTTTGTTTTTTGGTGAAATCAGTGATTGAACTCAGGCCCTTGCACTTGCCAGGCAAGCGCTTATTCTACTGAGCCATCTCCCTGGCCCTTGTATTTGTTTCTTCCTTCACTCTTTCCCTCCTGTCTTCTTCACTAGTTTCCCAGTCTGCATAATCTTCCTTTGTCTTCTACCTTGTTCATAATCTTTTCCTCTTCTATTTCTCTATTTACCCACCCAATCCCTTTTAAATTTTCTCCCCTAAGGTAAAATCACAATACTGAGGGCATATTTACTGCATATAATTTGCTGGTTTGTTGTAGATTTTGTTATATAACCACAGACCTAGTTCATAAAATTAAAGGTGGCAAATTAAGTTACCACAGTTTGTCATTGTCTAGGCTGTGTTTGGTGTTACTGTTATTACTGATGGTACTACTTTAGCCAAAGTGACATAACTGCTCTAATCAGTTGTTCCTCCTGGTATGCCAAGACTGGGATTGCCTAAGGTTAATTAAAAAAAAATATTATAGTGGTTGCACACATCTGTAATCCTAGCACTCAAGAGGCTGAGGCACGAGGATTGTTGGGAGTTTGAGACCAACATTGGCTAGCAAGTGAGCTCAAGGCCAGCCTGAACTGCACAGAAAGACCCTATTTCAAAAAGACAAAAAATAAAATAGGGCCAGCCAAATAGCTCAGCAGATTAAAGTTCCTGAAAACAGGCACAGGGATCAGGGGTTCAATCCCCGGACCTACTGTGCAGGCCCCACCCCCGGGGTGCACTGAGATGGCAATTGAAACTGGGTGGTGGCGCATGCCTGTAATCCCAGCTCGTGGGAGGCTGTAAACAGGCAGGTCACTACAAGTCCAATCTAGTAGTGAGACCCTAAACACCCTGTAGTCCTTTCCCTAAAAAATACATTTAAAAGTATAATAAAATAAAAAATACCAGAGACCCATGCCAAACTCCAGGGACTGGGCCAAGTAGGCAGAAACTGCTTATCCTTGATGAAATGGAAAGACAGGAAAATCACTACAAGTCCGAACTGCGTAGCGAGACCCTGTATCAAACAATAAAAATAATAATTATTATTACTTAAAGAACAGGTTCAAACAGATATCCAGAAGATTTAAAAATCCATTGAAAGCATATACAGTAGAGGGGCTGGGGAGATAGTTCAGTGGTCTAAGCACCCACCTGGCAAGCACAAAGACCCATGTTTGTACCAGGAACAAACAAACAAACAGACTGGCTGGATGGCTCAAGAAGATCCAACAATATGCTGCATACAAGAAATATATTTAATTCAAAAAGAAATTAACAGACTAAAAATCAAAGGATGGAAAACAATATTCCATGTGACAAAAACACAGAAAAGAGCAAGAGTGGGCCAGGCGTGGTGGCACACACCTGTAATCTCAGCACTCAGAAGACTAGGGCAAGAGAATTAATGCAAGTTTGAGGCCAGCCTGGGCTACGAAGTGAGTTCAAGGCCAGCCTAAATTTGTATGGTGAAACCCTGTTTCAAAAAGACAGAAAAGAAAGAAAAAAGCAGGGGTAGCTATTCTATTTGCAGATAAAGTGGATTTCAATCCAAAATAATTAACAGGGACAAAGAAAGTCACTGCATCCTTGTCAAACAAGCAATCCAAGAGGAAGAGATAGCAATCATGAATATAATAACTTACTGCTATTATGGACTATTGGACTATATTGGGTTATTTTGCTGAATTCAAGTACCTACAGTCTTTGGTCTGGGATCAAGTATGAAAAGGTCCTTTAAAGACCTCTCCAAATACAGCTTCTCTAACTGCAATGGAACACGCATCTCTGACAAAATAAAACAAAAAAGAGAGAGATAAATAAAGGACTGTTTTTAAAAAAATCATGAATATATACACACTAAATACCAGTGCACCCAACTATATAAAACAAACTGTAATGGATATGAAAAAAATCAAATAAACACTAATGCAATTGTAATGGGGGACCTCAATATCCCATTGTCACAACAGACAGATCAATTAGACAAAAAAAAATCAATAAAGAAATATCAGAATTGAATGAAACTTTTTTTGGAGACAAGGTCTTGCCATGTAGCTCAGGCTGCCCTTAAACTCACTGTGTAGCCCAGGCTGAACTCGAACTGACAGCAATCCTCCTGCCTCAGCCTTTCAAGTGCCAGGATTACAGACTGAACCAAACTTTTAAACAAACAGATTTAGTAGATATCCCCAGAGTGCTCCACCCCACGACATCAAAGTACACATTCTTCTCAGCTGCACATGGGATGTTCTCCAAAACAAATCACTTACCATCCCATTGAACATGCATAACTAAATACTATGGAACTGAAATTATCCCATACATATTATATGACCATAGTGCCATGAAAATGGAAATCAACTGCAAAATAAATGACAAGAATTACATATGAACACCCGGAAATTAAATAACACCTTCCTGAACAACCAATGGGTCACAGATGAAATTTTAAAAAGAGTTCCACAGTTTCTACAGTTAAATGATGATGCTAGAGCTTCTGGGACTTAATATGGTCCCACAGGATGCAATGAAAGCAGTCCTACAAGGGAAATTTATAGCAGTGAAGTCTCACATCCAACAAAATAAATTGAGTTCCAATAATCCAATGTTGAGCCTCACGCTTCAGGAAAAAAAAAAAAAAAAAGAGCAAGTCAAGCCGAAAGCTCATACAGGAGAAGCAATTATAAAGAGCATAGAGGACATCAATACAATGGAGACTAAAAAAACAATACAAAGAATCATTGAAGGGAAAGGGTGGTTCTTTAAAAGATTGAATGAGACTGACAAACCCTTAGCTATCCTTATCAAAATTTCTTTTTGATAAGACTCAAATTCATGCAGTGAAAATGGTGAAATCACAACAGATCCAGTAGAAAATCCACAAGACCAGGCCAGGGAGATAGCTCAGTAGAATAAGTGCTTGCCTGGCAAGCATAGGGTCCTGAGTTCAGTCCCCGGTACTGCAAAAAAAGAAAAGAAAGAAAGAAGAAAGAAAGAAAGAAAGAAAGAAAGAAAGAAAGAAAGAAAGAAAGAAAGAAATCCAGAAGACCATCTATGTATATTCAAAGAACTTGTATACTAATAAGATGGAAAACACAGAAGATATGGACAGATTCCTGGATACATATGAATTACCAAAGCTGATCAAGAAAAGATAAAAATCTTAGATAAATCAGTATCAGTTAATAAAATAGAAAACTTTTTTTTTTTTTTTTAAGAACTGGGGATTGAACTCAGGCCCTCGTGTTTGCCAGAGAAGCATGAAGATGTAATTAAAAACCTACCAACAAAGAAAAGTCCAGGTCCCGACAGATTCATGGCTGAATTCTACAAGAAATTTAGAATAGGGGCTGGGGATATAGCTCAGCAGCATAAGCACCTGCCTGGCAAGTGCAAGGTCCTGAGTTCGATCCCTGGTACCACCAAAGAAACCAAAATAGAATTACCATGAATGTGAATGGTGTAGTGAGACCCTATACCAAATACATTAACCAAAAAAAAAATTAAAAAAAAAAAGAAATTTAGAATAGATCTAATACTGTTACTTTCACCTTAAAATCAGAAATGAGATAAGGATATCCATCACTCTTATTCACTATAGTCCTGGAAATATTAACCAGAGCAATTAGACAACAGAAAAATACAAGGAATAAGTATAGGAAAAGAAGTTAAGGGGCTGGGGAGATGGCTCAGTGGAATAAGCGCTTCCCTAGCAAGCACAAGGGTCTGAGTTCAATCCCCGGTTCCACCAAAAAAAAAAAAAAAAACAAGAAGTTAAACTATCATTATTTGCAGATGACATGATACTCTACATATAAGACCCCAAAAACGGCCACTAAAAGACTTCTAGATTCATCTGAACAACTACTTTGAAGATAACAATACGCATTATAGTAACATTGATAATCTTCTAATAGCTTGTTTTAAAATTCTTCTTTCTTTTTGTCTTTTTGAAACAGGGTCTCACTATGCAGTTTAGGCTAGACTTGAACTCATTTTGTGGCCCAGGCTGGGATCGAACTCACAACAGTCTTCCTGTCTCAGCCTCCCAAGTGCTGGAATTATAGGTGTGTGCCACCATGACCAGCCTTTGTTTTAAAATTCTACATATGCAGACAGATAGTGAGGTTAAGCTTAACAGCCTAAGTTGTATGGTAATAGCAATAAGCTTGTCTTCTGGATGATTAACAACCTAAGTTTGCAGACCAAAATTAGATGAAAAGGAGGGCTGCAAGGAAAGCCAACATTTTGGCCCTATCCTTCCAAGGTCAATTAAGACTCAGGACATATGAGAACTTGTACTGTAACATCATGTAACTCGGCATTGTCCCAAATTTTCTGATCAAGGAGATTGTGGGGCCAAAGAGGAAAGTGATCGATGATGTAGAGTGTGCCTAAGGAAAGTCACATGAAGAGAAAACATTCTCTCAGGCTTTCACAGAGAGCACATTGGCCAAGCAATGGCCGTGACTCATCCACATGGCTGACACTGACAAAGGTTCTACAATCTGAGGTACAGGATCTGAGGATAAATCCTGAGGGGATTTCACTGACCTTATCAGACCCAAAAGCTACAACTCTTGTTGCATAGGTCCTGCTTTACCTTGGTCTTAACCACCCAGCAGAAGAGTATAAAAATGAAATATAAGAAGTAAAGCCATGCTGTTATGCTGAGCTGTAGGGGACTCAGGTCAACAATTTCTGACATTGCCAGTGAAGCAGAAGACCCAATACTATTATGGGCTACTGGACTCTTTTAGAATATTTTGCTGAGTTTACACACCTATAATATTCAAATAACGGAACTTAACAAAAAAAAAAAGATATACAGATGAATGTCCATTTTGTATCTGTGTATTCAAAGTGGTTAGGATAGATATATAGTTACATTCTCTTAATGAATAGAGGGATTTGTTCTAATGGTGTTTGTAAATAGGATATCATGTCAGCATCTTGTACAGCAATTAACCACTAGGAAGAATGTATGCAATGTGTGAATTATTGAAACTGGCCTACCAATTTGATTTGAAACTGTCTCATTGCTATTTGTTTATCAATAAAATTATGGAAAAAAAGCAAAAAAAAATTCTACATAATTTTTTTTTGTTTTTTTCTCTTTAAAATAAAGAAGACTTCTAGATTTAATAGCCAAATTCAGCAGTGTAGCTGGATACAAAGTCAACACTCAAAAATAAGTAGCATTCCTGTACACATATAACAAACTCCCTGACAGAAAAATTAGGAAAATAACATTTTTCACAGTAGTATCCAAAATATGAAATACCTAGGAATCAATCTGATGAAGCGCTGAGATTACAGGCGCGAGCCACCACGCCCAGTCTCAGTCGCAGTCTCAGCACACCCCAGGGGCTAGACCAGCACGGCATGTCGGGAATCGAACCCCCGGCCCCTGCGTTTACCTAGGTAATGTGTTTTTTACTATAATAACTTTAAAATTCAAACATTCACTGTACTTATCATACTGGAAGGGGCGTGGATCTCCACAGGAAAGGATGGGAAAGTTAGGCTGCTCCAGCCATGGGAGAGGAACAGCCAATTCTGCCTTCAAGGACTATGCCTTGCCTGAATAGGAAGTGGAAGGGGCCGGCGCCAACTGTAGTATTGTCTCTCCAGCATCTCTCCCGCCCCCTTCCCTGGTTGCCCTGGGCGACCCCACCCCCTGACAGTCCTAGTGGGTCTGAACATCTCGGTGCCCAGTGCCATCCTCCTTACAGGGCTGTAGCACGGCATTGGACCAGGACAGCCAATCAGAATTGTCCATTCTTTCAGACACGACGATTGGCTTGGAAAAGTCCAATCAGAGTCCTCCCTAAGGTTGCTGCGGAATCCTGGGAGCAACTGTAAAGGAAGCTTGTAAATCAGTCTTACAAAGGAGGAGGGTAGGGGTGTGGGTGTCTGGAGTTGTACGCAGAGCGCAGGTACATAGAGATGACATCAGATGAGATGTGAGGTGAAAAAATCACTCAGAGCCCCTGGATCAAACTATACCTGAAGCCAGATGCCTCTAGACCCTTGTGGTTTCTAGTGCTTGTTCAAGTTGGATTTCTGTCCCTTGCAACCAACGGGGTCCTGACGAGATGGTGACATTTTCAGTTGCACCTACCTGGAAAGATTCATTTTCCTGACAGAGCCTTTCCCCTGCAGCAGCTTGACACTGCGGGGCTTCAGGGGGAAACAATGTCACTTCCTCTCCAGCATGACACAGAGCTACACAGCAGTGAGTAGAAGCAAAAATAGCTGCAACTATTAATACATCGGCCCTGACTTTATTAGAGACCTTTGAACAATTGCAGAACAGCAGGCAGAGGAGCCGAGAAGTCAACAATTAGTGCCAAGCGGTGCTTTAATGGGGGATCAGAGAACAGAAGGGAATCTGAGAAAACTCAAAATAGACGCTGGGTAGCCACAGGGGTAAGAAGCCGGCCCACAACTGGATACAGCGGCCAAGGCCGCAGGCAGCCATGTCGCGCCGTGTCTCCTGCTCACCGGCTGCTAATGACGGGGACCTAAAGCACTCGTCCTGCGCGGGCTCCCTCCAGCCAGACCTCGGCGGGCTTCACCTGGAGAAGGCAGCGTCCGTGCGCAGCCGTGCTCACTGTCGCTGACTCCTCGCCCTGGCTCTCCCCTAGTGCTGTTTCCAGTGGAATTTACTTAATTTACTGGGAGCAATAAGACACCGAGTAATCATGGCTTACAAGAGCAACAGGAATGTTATGGAAGGAGCGGTTTCCACAGAGCCGCTCAACAACATCGGGAGAGACCGTGGGTTTTCCCATTGCCCCCGTACTACTGGCCTCACCGTGTGGGTTTGGCGTCCTCTGGTTTATGGCTTCATGGTCACGAGATGGCTGCTGCAGCGCCAGACATCCTGCCACATAGAAGTCAGGAAGCACAGTGGAGGAGGGGCACTACAGCAGATGTCCTTGGAGCTCCTCCCTTACCCACTTGTTCTGCTGCCTCACCGAACTCCGCCCTTGCTTCTTCAAGCCTTTTTCCTAAAACCACAGAAGACTGCTTTGTCCAGAAGCCTCAGGTCAGAGGTGCCCAAAACGCATTCCAAGAATCTCTGCCTGGTGCAGCTTCAGGCCCCCAAGTGGTGGCTGTCCCCGAGGCGCTGCCTTGCCTTCAACATTCTCCATTCCCTACTCCCTTCCTGTGACTAATGGACGACATTCCCAAAGAAGGCTTGCTGTTTCACCCAGGGGATTCTGGGGCCCAAACTAGATTGCTCTTTCTGCTGCCAGAGGCTGCCAGTGGCACTCACCCTGTTCCTGTCTCAGGCTACCCTGCCAGAGTTGAAACCATGAACATCTGGCTGGGGCAGCCACAGCTGTACCTCTGGAAGTTGAGCTGCCAAACGCAGGTATCACTAGCAAATGGAGGGAACAGGTGGCAACTGTGGCATGGGCCTCTTGTGGGGTGGCAGGTTCTACTCAGTCACTGAGGGTGATGGAGACCACAGGGCAGAAGCTCTGCCAGGCAGATGTGTTGCGGAGGGTCCCAGAGGATGGCAAGAGGAAAGCTAGAGGCTTCCCAGAATGTTCTATTGGTTAAACCAGGCTGGGGCCAAGGTGTTCAGTCTGAGCCTGAGCTAAGACAGCAGCTTAGGCCCAGGAGACTGGGGTCATGGAGGGAGGCAGGATCTGCTGTCCACCGTGGGCAGCCCCAAAGGAGGCTGCAGCCAGATGAAGCAAGAAGTGCACCGGTGGGGGGAAGGGGGGGAACAGGTGGGCGCTGCTGAACACAAGAGGAGGCACCTGTGGGGAGCAGAGGAAATGAGCCCTGCTGAAGAGCCGTGCTCAAATGCTGTCGCTGCCTGGAAGAAACATACGTTCATACAACTTGATCCTCCAAAACTGTCTCAGCCAGCATCCAGAGTGCCCATGAAACAGAAGCCTCTTCAGGTATTTCACACAGGAGTAATTGAACACTGGGAATTATTGCCTGGCACCTCCTTCCCCATGGTTCCTGTCACCCATGGTAAGCTACAGTCTGGAATTTTTTTTTTTTTTTTTTTTTGAGGAACCAAGGCTTGAACTCAGGCCCTTGCGCTTGCCAGGGAAGCACTTATTCCACTGAGCCATCTCCCCAGCCCC
>NW_004524649.1:7825226-7836726 GCF_000260255.1 Octodon degus | reverse complement strand
TTTTTTTGAGGAACCAAGGCTTGAACTCAGGCCCTTGCGCTTGCCAGGGAAGCACTTATTCCACTGAGCCATCTCCCCAGCCCCTGGAAATTTTTTGTGGAAAATTCCAGATGCGAATCATTTACGAGCTTCAGATATCTTTTATTTCAGCATATTGTTAAAGTTGTTTTATTTTGCCAGTTATTACTGTTGGCCCCTCCCCTCCTGCATCTCATTTATAAGTTCAGCTTTATTGTGGGGCACACATGTACAGAAAGAAACACAGTGTGTGCAGGGGTTGGGGCTTTCCCTTGTGTGGGGTGTTCCAGTGTCCTGGTCATGCTCTCTGTGGATAGGGGACCAACGGTACTGAAGAGCTGGTGTTGCCTGAAGGGAAAAGCCATGGTGCTGGAAGACAAGTGGCCACAGAAAGCCACAAGGTGCCATGAGGGAGGGGACTGGGCAGGACATCTGTCACCTGGCCACCAGGGCGGGGCCCTGGGTGCTGGCACAGTGCTGCTGCAGGAGGGATCCACACCCCACCTGCAGCCTCCTGGGGGCTGCATCTCAGCAGCAGCTGCCAGGGAACCCAAGGTCCCAGCTCCTTGGGCAGAGAGCAGAGCCCAGAGCCCACGGGGCCGGTGGCAGGCAGATCAGCCAGATCTGAGCTAGAGGAGGCAGCCTCTGCTGAGCTCCTGTAGCGGGGCTGGGTGGCTTCCAATATCTCCAGGCATACTGGACGAGGTTTTCAGAGCCCCAGATTCTAATCTTGCACCTGATTTCCTTCTGCAGGGCTGTGTTATACAGTCCCACCGGGCTCCAGCTCCCCAAGGACAGCTCGCAGCACCCCACCACCGCCACCACCATCACCCCAGCCCTATCCCCAAGGGTGGAAAGCAGCTTTTACAGGACACTGTTTACACCACCCCTGGGTCCTAAAGTAAAGATCACTCCCAGAGTGCAGACAGGCACCAAAAATAAATTATCTACAAAAATAAAACCTCTTGCCCAGCACCAAGGCAATTGAAGAGCTCATTAGCCTGAGGAAGAGACAGTATTTTCTAATGCGCAGCCTCAGGCAGAGCCATGCATATTCATGAGCTTGCTCCTTGCTGGCATGCTGGGAACCTTGGGAACCTTGCTCGGTGCAGGGTGCTGGGCCCAGACCCTGGATACTGGGGGCAGAGGGCCAGCCACACTAGGGCCCCTGAGAGCTGCCCTCAGGGGAAGACATCTGTTAGCCACTGGGGTCAGAGAACCCAGGTTCTCTAACAGCCACCTGGGGGGCACTCTTGCCGGAACCAGTGCTGTGTTCACACACCTGAATTCACACTAAAGGCTGAAGGACACAGAATCTGTGTCCACACCGGCCTAGCTGCCTGTCTCTAATCAAAAGTCCAGCACCAAGGGAGCTAGGAAATGTACGAGGGGCCGTCAGAGTCCCAATGTGAACTGCCAGAGCCACGTGGTTCCTGGGAGGTGTGGGGCTTCAGGAACCCAGCCCCTTCTCTTCTCAGTCTTTGCCCTCCAGCCAAGGTGAGGTCCAAAAGTGCCTCTGTCACACACCGCATGACAGACCCGGTGCCAGCCAACCACGGACTAAAACCATGGGCAAAGCAAACCAGGTCTTCTCCAAAGTGGATTTTCTCAACAACAGAAGCTGTAGAACACAGTGTGCCTCATCCACATGGAATCCCACAGAGACCTGTCTTGTGCGATGGCTGGAGCTCTAGCAGCTGTCTTGCACCATGAGGACACCTTGAATGATGTTCCACTCCTCTACCCTAGTGGAGAGCCCCAGCTCTGGAGTGGGCAGGGGTCCCTTCTAGTCCACGCAGGTAGCTGTCAGATCTCAAATCTCACAGTTACTTAAGTAGTATGATGCTATTCATAGATCTCAGGCCTTTATAGTGCAGGCTGGCCTTGAATTCACTAGGTACCCTAAGCTGGCTTTGAACTTGTGGTGATACTCCTGCCTCAGTCTCCCAAGTGTTAAGATCACAGGCCAGCGCCACCACACCCGCCCCCCCATGTTTTGACAAAAGTGCAAAGTCCAGTCCTTCCCAGCCTCCAAATAGTTGGAAATAAACCTCTATCCCCATCTGTAGCAATCCATAGTAGCCCATGAGGATGGGTGGGCAAAGGTCTCAGCTGGCCTCATCCCCGTCTCTCACCAGTTCCTTCTGACCATGGGCATCTCCTTAAAGACATGAGACAACATCTCAGGTGTGACCCATGTTGGCCCTGGACAACAGGGAAGACAACAGGAAGAGGAAACAGGGCCAGGTGTCACAGCCATCAGCCCAGGTTCCCACCCCCTCAGCCTGGTCCTGCGCTGTGCACAGTGGCCTTGAGCAGCCTCATTCTGGGTGTAATAGGAGCAAAGATTCCTCAGCTACTGGCAGGACCTGCACGCTGGACTGCCTGTGATAAGAGCTTGTACCAAGCAGTCACTGTTCTGGCTGGGCCCAGCACACAGTCCCACAGAGTGGCCTGGCCCACTGATGACTGGACCTAGTTCCTACTGCCAGCCCATGTTGCAGGACCATGAGATAAAATGGACTGTGGAGAGTGTGGGACTGTTTGTTATGCAGCATGATGGTGGGCGTATCTGACTATGACCTTGTCACCTAGACAGCCACAGCAGAATCTGTGTCCCTGACTCCTATCTCTCCCTGTGCCTCCCCAAGTCCTAAATCTTTCCAAAGCTCCTCAGTCTCCCCAGTACTCCCCAGGGTCCCCAACAAGGCTCCTGCAGTGTGCACTGAGGCCTAATCTCTGTGGGGTTTAGCCCTGGGCCTACCTAAGGGTAGGGCAAGGGCACCTGCAGTCCTCTTCTGAGAACTGTCTCACCTTGCACTTGATAATTGTGTAGCTCCGCACTGCCCTCTGATGCCCCACAGCCAGGCTGGGGTCCTGCTGGGTGCTGTCCTCACCTCTGGGTTACCTGGGAGATACTGTAAGACTGCCTACAGTTCTGTGTGGGATGGAAGTTAGTACAGCCTTGATGCAGAACAGGGGCCTCAAAAAACTAAAACTAGGACTGGCACACGGCGTCCAGCTGCGCCACTCCAGGGTGTACACAGCAAGGACCTGAACTCAGCATAAAAACCTCAGTGTCCATCCCCTGGGGAACCAGGGAAATGTTGGGTTGGTACACAGCAGAATACTCTACAGCCTTGAAAAGGGAAATCCTGCTACTTGTAACCACACAGGTGACTTGACGGGTATCGTACTGAGAAAAAGAAGTCAGGTGCAAAAGACAAGCACTGGCTGGCTTCGTTCACACATAGAATCCTCAAAAGCTTAGCCTCCAGTAATAGAGAGTAGGACAGCGTGTGGCTGGGCAGGAAGAGGCTGACCAAAGGAAAGGCGTCCTGCTGGCCAGGAGGGACTCATCTGTGAACTGCATCGCTCTGCATGGTGACCACAGTTAACAATAACAGGGGCCAGGGAGATGGCTCAGTGGAATAAGCGCTCCCCTGGCAAGCGCAAGGGCCTGAGTTCAATCCCCGGTTCTGCCAAAAAATAAAATAAAATAAAATAAAATAAAAATAAATAAATAAACAATAACATACCGCGTGGTTCAAAACTGGTGAAAGAGTCGATTTCAAATGCTCTCACTACACAAAAGCCCCCTTAGCTGCTCCAGCTGTCAGTGTGTTCGTTAGATCCATAGAACCACACCACTATGGACACCTGTGTCCTCATCACATTGGACCAGGGATATGTGGTATTTGTCAATTTAAAATAAAAGGCATGCATGTATTTACTAAATTTTTGTTTTGTTTTGTTTTGTTTTGTGACAGGATCTTACTATGTAGTTCAGGCTGGCCTCGAGCTCACTTTGCAGCCCAGGCTGGCCTCAAACTCATAATGATCCTCCTGCCTTGGCCTGTCCAGTGCTGGGACTGCAGGCGTGCACCACCATGCCCGACCAATTTACTTAACTTTAAATTTGAGACAAGGTCTCATTATGTAGCCCAGAATGGCCTGGAACTCCCACCGATCCTCCTAGCTTAGCCTCCCAAGCAGTTGCTGGAGATGCTCTGTCTGAAGTAGCTGCCAGGTCTCTGAGGTCAGGGCCTGAGCTCCTGTCCCCATGTCACCTTCAGGAGCACCCAGGCTAGGACTGTGTGCACGGAGCAGCCCCTGTCCTGAGGCCTGCAGGTGGGGTCCAAGGTCACAGAAGGTGGCTCAGCTGCCCAGGAGAAGGAAAGAGGATGGGGAGGGAATCGGAAAGAAGGGAAGGGAAGGAGTGGTGACCAGGGGCTGGAGGAAGGGTTGCAGGACTTGTGGAGAGGACTCCTGCCTGTCACCACCCCAGCTCACGCCGAGTAGGAGGTGCAGGGGCCCAGATAGGTGCTGCCCATCACAGCCTGCAGCTCCCCCAGGCCGGCCAGGGACCCTGGACACCTAGGACCTGGAGAGGAGAAGAGACCTGCGTGGTGGGGACAGAAGAGAAGGCCCAGGGCAACCACAGGCAGGGAGGACCAGGCCAGCCAGGAATGTGGCTTTGTCCCAGCGCTGGGGAGCAGGGCTGAGGGACCTGTCCTGAGGACTTTGCCTGGAGTGCCAGGCTACTTCCCAGAGCCCCAAGCCCTGACCTTTAACATCGCCTAGGGCAGCAGTGCACGCAGGGCACTGTGCAAAGTACCTGGTCGCAGTAAATTCTGTGTATACATTTTTTAAGTTCTCCAGTGAGTCTGAAAGCCAGCAATGGTGGGAGCCATTGATCGAGCTCAGGGGTCAGCAAACTTTTTCTGTCCAGAGCCAGATGGTAAATATTGCAGGCGTTGTACAGGTCGAGGTCAGGATGATCTCTGTCCAAACAACTCAGCTCTGTCCTTGGGCCCAAAATCAGTGTAGAAGATGCATTAAAAAAAAAAAAAATGTGGCTAGGTTACAATAAAATCTTTTAAAATTGGATCTCATGAAGTCAGAAATTTGAATTTTTTAAATATGAATTTTGTAGAATGTTTACATGTCATGAAATGTTTCTCTCCTTTTAATTCCACACACAAGGGCCGGCCAGATAGCTCAGCAGATTAAAGCACCTGCTTAGGCAGATGCAGGGACCAGGTTTGATCCCCAGTGTGCTGTGCCGGCTTGGCCCCCAGGGCATGCTGAGACCACAACTGAGACTGGGCATGGTGGCACCTGCCTGTAATCCCAGCACTTCGGAGGCTGAAAACAGGAGAATCACTATGAGTTCGATCTACATATTGAGACCCTGTAGACCCTGTACTAAATACATTTAAAAAATTAATTCCACACACACCATTAAAAAAAATGTAAATCATATGGGCACATACTTGTTAATCCCAACACTTGGGAGGCCGAGGCAGGAGGATCAGCACAAGTTCCAGGCCAACCTGAACCACACAATGAGTCCCTGTCTCAAAAACCAAACAGAAGGGGCTGCGAGATAGCTCAGTGAACTAAATGCCTGCTTAGACAAGCACAGGGACTGGGGTTCCATCCCCTGCACCATATGCTGTGCAGACCCTGCCCCCACCCCTGGGCACACTGAGCTGGCCATGGAGACCAGGCATGGTGGGGCACGCCTGTAATCCCAGCATTGGGGAGATGTAAACAGGAGGATCACCACAAGTCTGAGCTGCATAGTGAGATCCTGTACCAAATACATTTAAAAATTTAAAAAAATAAAAAACAGAAAAGTAAAACCTGTCCAGAGCTCTAGCAGCTGTGGGGTAGGCCTGCTGTTAGCTAACCGTGATTCAAATCAAAGCTGCAATGCACAAATCTGGTAGAAGTATTAGGAAGCTTTTAGATCAGCCTGAGTCGCAGTGGCCCCAAGGAGGAGCCAGGGAATGCAACATGGCCCAAGGGAACCCCCAGGGAGCCCCAGCACAGAGAGTACACCCTGGGCACACACACTCCATGATGGACCGGAAGTTTGCAGAAACGGGCCTCTACCCATAAGGCTGGAAAAACAGAGATACAAATTATTCCTTTGAATTCTCCTCCTATCACCTATAATCCCCTAAAATGTATCACCATAGCTACAGCAAACAAAACAAAAGAACTAAAAAGGAATCACTTAGCCATGATTCTCCAAGGACAGCAACAGTGAGTTTGGGTTCTTTGCATTTTTGAGGCAGAGTCCCACCACAGTACTCAGGCTGGCCTCGAGCTCCCTGTGTAGCTCCAGTGACTAAGCTCAAGCTGATCCTGCTGCCTCAGCCTCTCCCGTGATGGAATCACAGGCATGCACCACCATGCCTGGCAAGTTTGTGTTTGTGTTCATTTGCGTTTCCTGCATTTGTTTTATTTTTTTTCCATCACAAATAGGACTTTATCACTATTAAAAATCTGGATCTTAAACGGACTCTTGCACTGGTGGCTCATATCCATCAGCTCATTCAACTTTAGCTCCAGTCTCATCTCCAGTAGCCTTTCCAGAGCTGCTGCCTTCACCATGAAGCTCCATGAGTTTTCCCAATTCAAACTTGGGCTTCTTCAGCATTTTTACTTTTCTGACGAAGACATAATGAAGAGGGTTGATAGACTGGCAAGCCTTTTCTATGTCTTTCCCAATACTGTCTGGAATCAGCTTATTGACCACTTCCTTCAAGTCATTTGTCTGCACCTCCCGGGTCATGATTTCTATCATCTTCTTCCGGATCTGGCGGACCTGTTGGTGCTGAGTGTAAGAGGTTGTCCGTATCTGATTGTTGCGGTTTTTAGTAAAGCCAACGTAGAACAGATGAAGCGAATAACCATCGGTAGTCTTGACATCAACATGAGCTTCGATCATGGTCTGCCATTTTCTGACCATGGAACACACTTTGTCCCGGGTGAGGTCCATGCCATGGAAGTTAGTCAGGCAGTTTTTGCCCTGAACATCTTCAGTAATTAGCTTGAATTTTCGAAAGGCAACTTCATCATTCTGCAGGTCAGCAAGGCTCACTTCAAACACACGACCTTTGAGCCCATCAGATGCAATTTTGGTTCCTTGGGTTCTGGTGATGAGTGTTTTTCCAATATTTCTTATGTTGAACATAGCTGGCGCCTTCACATCATACCAGTCTTTCTTAGAAAATGGATCAACCACTTTCTTCTTGGCTCCTTCTTTGCCGCCTTTCATAAGGCGCTTGTTCTTGCCTACCGCCATGGTGCTGCTCAGAGAGCCACAAGGGCCCTGCATTTCTTTTAAGAGTATATGTGTGTTATGGAGAGAAAACACTCTCTCAGGCTTTCACAGAGAGCACATTGGCCAAGCAATGGCCGTGACTCATCCACATGGCTGACACTGACAAAGGATCTACAATCTGAGGTACAGGATCTCACGATAAGTCCTGAGGGGATTTCACTGACCTTCTCAGACCCAAAAGCTACAACTCTTGTTGCATAGGTCCTCTTTTACCTTGATCTTAACCATCCAGCAGAAAAGTATGAAGAGGAAATATAGGAAGTAAAGCCATACTGTTATGTTGAGCTGTGGGGGACTCAGGTCAATAATTTCTGACATTGCCAGTTAAACAGAAGACCCAATGCTATAATGGGCTACTGGACTCTTTTAGAATATTTTGCTGAGTTTACGCACCTATAATATTCAAATAACGGAACTTAGAAAAAAAGGGGTATACAGATGAATGTCCATTTTGTGTCTGTGTATTCAAAGTGGTTAGGATAGATATATAGTTACATTCTCTTAATGAATAGAATGATTTGTTCTAATGGTGTTTGTAAATAGGATCTCAAGTCTGCATCTTGTACAGCAATTAACCACTAAGAAGAATATATGCAGTGTGTTATTTGTTGAAACTGTACTTCCGATTTGATTTGAAACTGTCTCATTGCTGTTTATCGATAAAATTTTGGAAAAAAAAAGAGTATATGTGTGACTTTATAGTTGAGTTAAAAAAAAAAAAGTGTAAACGTTCTCGAGGGGTTGGGGTGTCAGTGCATGCACAGGGTCTTAAGTTCAAATTCCTGCAACCCCAAAAGTGACTCCTCTCTGGAGAAAGGTCACTGTTCCCAGCACCTCCCCAGCCTTGGAAGCACCTTCCGAACTTAATGCACGTGTGGACATCTGGGGAGCAGAGAGAAATGAGAAGCCGGGAGCAGAGGAATGCCCCTGCTTGAAGACCCGCCAGAGCCACAGTGGGGGTCACTGAGGTGCTTCCTTCCAGGCCATGGGGTAACATCGGGGCAGGGCTGTTCCGAGGCAAAGACTCAGCTGGGTCCTGAGCCATGAGACCCCACTCCGTCCTTCTCCACGCACAAGTGTGAATGGGGACTGCGTGGGGGCAGTGTCGCTGGGAGGAGTTTCCCCAGCAGTGTGGAAGTCCAGGCCTAGGGACAGACAGGGCATCCCAGCTCCCAGCTGGTGTCTACTTCTGACTGCCTGAGGCATCTCTCCAAGGCTGGACTTGAAAGCAAGAGCTCCTCCCCCACCCTTGAGGTGGCTGGGGTCCCCCTATCCGTCCAGGGCTCGAGTCAGAGCGCTGTGGCTGAGCCGGGGTAGCACTATCTTCCTCTGAGGCAGGAGGAGCTCAATGCCCCCGACCCCCCACCCCCCATCCCCCCACCCCATGATGACCGTGTCCTCCCCAGCAGGCGCCTGCCGGCTCCGTGGCAGCTCCCAAAGCGCATTCCTGCTCACCCACAGGCTGACTGCGCATGCGCCCAAGGAAGACCAGGGGCCAAGTTCGGCTCCGGACGCGGGGTCCCTGCCAGAAGGAGGCCACAGCTGAGGGAGGAAGGCGCCTGCCACGTGGTAGCCCAGAGCCTGGAGGAGGCTCAGGCTCGGAGCTCACAGTCCCCCCTCCCTGGTAAAAAGATGAACAAATAAACATTTTTAAACTACACTGGAAAATAATTTCTAGCCTCCTGAGCATCTGTCTCATTTGAGTTTTGTGTTATAAGCAGAGCTCTTGCGCAGTTTCCCTGGAAGCCTCACGTCTGGCTGCACCTGTACCCAGGTCTGCTGAGCCTGTGCCTCTTTGCTGGAATGACGCCCACAAGTGTGGGCCTGAGCTGCAGCCCTGGGAAGAGCAGGCGCCAACCCAAAGCCCTCGGGAGCCTGGCTAGAGCACCCTCCTCTCCCTCCTCCACCCTCTCCTCCCCTCCCCCGCCCAGCCTCGCTCTCCACCTCTCCCTGCCCCTCTTCCTCCTCCAACCTAGCCTGGCCTTCAGCTTCTCCATGTGGGGTCAGGAGGGGCCCTGCGGCATGTGCTGCCCCTTCTGTCCTCCACCAGACCAGAGTCCTAGAGCCAGCGGCCTGCAGTTCGCATGGTTCTCCGAGGTGGGACCAGGTGGGGAATGGGCCATAGCTCTTGCCATGGGCATTGCTCCTCACAGCACGTCCAGCTCATACCTGCTCTTCCAGCAGCAGAGAGTTAAGGGTGCTCCCACAGGCACCCTGCAGTCCTGGCTGAGTCACTGGCCTGTCATAGGAGCAACTAGGCCAGGGGTCCTTAGGGCAGCCATAGGCTGTGTCCAGCGTACATCATGAATCAAGCATGATTTGGTCAGACCTGTTCCCAAATCCAGCCTAGACCAGGGACCTTTAGCGAGACGCAGGAGGCCAGGTTTTGCTGTGTAAGGAGAGCTCCGGAGGCCATGGCCGCGTCCCTTGCCTCTCCCCTGCCCTTACACATTGCAGATACCTGGGGTGTGTGCACAGACCAGCAGCTTCAAACCCAAGTCCAGCCACACTTCCAAGAAAGCTACCATTTTGGCCACCGCTGCACCCCCTGCTCCAGGCTCAGGTGGCCTTGGTGGCCCCCAGGGACCCAGGGAAGAGGCTCCCCCGCATTTGGGCAGGAAGTAGGGGCCCCAGATACTTGGTGAGCCCTTGTGCCACCTTCTCAGTGTGCTCAGCCTGCCATCATCCACACCCATTTATTCGTGAGGTCCTGCAGTGGAAGTCTCTGCACACCCCGGGTGACAGCCCCTCCTCCCAGAAGTTAGAGGAGGGGACAAGGACAGGGCACCTTGAACACTGAACTGCTAGGTCTGGACTCTGGGTGACATGTAGGGCCACACTCTTGACAAACATGGTCCCATACAACCAAGGGACACCCAGGACAGATGGGAACTGGAGAAGGCTTACCAAATGACAAGGCTGTGGTCCTCCAAAGGCCAGGGCCATGAGGGACAAAGAAAGGGGAGGGGAAACCAGGGTCCTGGGGTGACATGACTGGGGGGCAGAGGGGTTCTGTAGAAGCAACAGAGGGCCCGGTGGGGATCCCCAGATGATACAGGTAAAGATGCTCTTGTGTCAAGGGACAAACCCTGGGGGACCAGGGGAAAAGGGGCAGGGGGTGCCCAAGTCTCTCAAGGGTTTCAGAACTAATACCAAAAATACTTTGAGCATATGTGTGACAGGCAGATAGAAGTTGTTTTGTTTTGTTTTTGAGATGGGCTCACTATGTAGTACAGCCTTGGTCTTGAACTCACTAGAAAACCAGACTGGCCTCCAACTCGCAGCAATCCTCCTGCCTCAGCCTCCTGAGTGCTGGGGTGATAGGCACGCACCACATGGCTGGGTGCTCCCATTTTTATAAGTTTTCCCTAACTGTAAAATTATTTCAAAGCCGAAAGTCAAAAAATAAAACAAGTAACCATGATCACAAGCTTGGCCACACCCAGCTGTCCCCACTGCTCCTGCTGGCCTCTGTCAGCTTCTGGCCTGGACCCCAGGCCCCACTTGCCTTCATTGGGCCAGTGTCCACCCCTGCTGTGGTGGGAACCATGCATGCTGAGGTCTCTGTGGCCACCAACCTGTCCTGCAGGGTGAGGATCTGGGGCTGGGGAGCAAGGACAGGTCCAGCATCCCCAGAGGGTCTTACCCCAGGACAGGGAGGGACCGGGACCCAGAGAGGTGGCAGGGCCCAGGCGAGTGGCAGCCAGAATGTCCCAGGACAGCAGTGCAAGAGGAGGTACCCACCTAGCCTCTCCAGGCAGTGGTGCTGGGACACCAGGTCCTCAATCCCATGGCCCAGACCTTTCAAGAGCCTTAGCTGACATGGCAGGACACATGGCCTGCCAGCTGTCTAGCTCACCCGTGAACTCTCCAGAGGAGACAGGGACAGGCAGGAGACTCTTGGGTGCTTGTCCTGTCACACCTTCGAGTATGGAGTCCTTGCTGACAGTGCTTAAGGCCTGGATTTAATCCCCAGCACTGAAAATAGCATAAAAAGTACAACCACTGCTGCCAAAACAAAGTTTATCCTGAATCTCTTCATAAGCAATGATCAGTCAAACCCAGCTGAAGCGGAACCTGCCAACAAATGCCCTGGATGCTTGTGTATCAAAGTCACGGGGATCAGAGAGGGCGGAAGAAGAGAGGAAGGACCAGGGCCAGGCAGTACCGGTGAGGCAGCTGCCCTCAGAGGGGAGGAGCCGCAGAAGACACCATGGGGCAGCAGGGAAAAGTCACTGTGTGTGCAATATGGTATTGGATTGTTAGGCAAAGAAAGGAAGGAAGAGGGGCTGGTGAGATGGCTCAGTGGTCTAAAGCACATACTTAGAACAAGCTTAGCAAAGC
>NW_004524649.1:7800921-7824281 GCF_000260255.1 Octodon degus | reverse complement strand
ATCCTCTCCTAGTTTTGTTGTGCTTTGTTTTTCTAGTTGTTATTTGTGTTAGCTCAATGGCAGTCACACCTCTCACAGGGAACTGGGGCCAGTAGGCAGCACACCTTAAATCTTTTTCCATCCCTGCCCCCTCCCCCACCTCCCACTCTGGGTCTGCTTCCCATTTGGAAAAGATCTGTGTCCCCGTTTCCTATGGTCCATCTTTTCCTTTGCTCTTCATTTATACTCTTGGTTCTCATGTAAGATACCATGAAGGTTTTTCTTGTTTTTTGTTTTATATTTTTGTGGTACCAGGAATCGAACTCAGTACCTTGTGCTTGACGCTGAGTTATGTTCCCAGCCCAGAGACCAATCATTATTGAAGCTGTGTGTCTGACTGAGCTCACATAAAGTACTTTTAAACATTTGCCCGAGTGCAGGAAGGACCTGAATGTGGGCAGCTCTTGCAGCTCTTCATGTCTTAATGAGGAGCAGCCCTCCCACCTAGCCTGGTGCCAGCTGATTTGTCCCCTGTGTCCCCTCATGCCCTGTTGTCTCTGCAAGGGCAGCAACCCCCCACCGTGGAACCATCTTGATGGAGCAGCCTGAATTCTTTGTCTCCAGCGCAGCGTCTGACCTTTTACACCTCCCAAGTCGAAGTCATTTTTCTCTGACTCAGCCAAGATTTAGACAGAAAGCAGTTCTTTCTCCAGGTGGCCTTCCCTAAGCATGTGTGGGAGTGGGAGCAGGGGGGTCCCAGCAATGCTGCTCCCATCCTACCTTGGTGGCATTGGCTTCAGCAGGGATGCAGGGCCTGGCCTGGCCACCAGGGCCTCAACTGTGACAACTGCAGGTAACAGGAAGTAAAACTCCTTGCCCACTATGGGTGCCAGTGTCCAGTGTGGCAGGGGTGCCCAGCCAGAATGGTATGCTGGTGCCCATGGGAGTGGGCTCCCATACCAGGTGAGTGTCATACCAGGTAGAGGCCAAAGCCTGTGGAAGTCGGTGCCCTGGAGCTTGGCCCTGGCCCAGACCTCTCAAAGGCCCCCCAACTGCTGTTCTTTCACAGTAACACCTGAGGGGCTTGCGGGTTAGCTCCATTGTCTGAAGTACCTGCTTGGGCAAACTCAGTCAGACACAGGGGACAGAAGTTCGATCCCCAGCTCCACAAGCTTCACCAGATGTGCCTTTAAGACAGCCTGAGCTAATAAAAAAAGAAAGAAAGAAAAGAAAAGAAGAAGAAAAAAGAAAAAGAAACTTCACAATAACACCTGAGTAGTTGAGAGTTCAGGCTGTGGAGTCAGACAGCATTGGGTTCAAATCCTACCCTTGCTCTTCTCAGTGTAGGAGCTCAGACAAGCGGCCAAACTCCACACAGTGTATTCAGCCTCGCTGTGCTCCAGGAGGCTGAGGCAGGATTTCAAGTTCAAACCCAGCCTGAGCAAGTGAGCAACTTAGCGCAACCCTGTCTCAAAACCCCAAAAAGGACTAGAGATGCAGCTCAGTAGGAAAGGCCTAGGTTCCCTTCCTAGTACTTCAAGGAAGGGTAGGGGCTCCAGGAGCACCCGTGCCAGAGTGGCTCTGCTGATTCAGTGAGATGAGGACCTTAGTCTTCTGCCCTGGGGACAGAGATGAACCTGGATGGGGGAGCTGACAGGACAACCACCTGGAAAGGCGAAGCATGGAAAAGAAACCTTCCCCAGCCACCATAAAGGGGGAGAATTCAGAGGAGCAGGGCAAGCACAGGAGGAAGCGGCTTCGAGCCCATTTCCGGGAGGGGTCTCATGGCCCCAGGGCTTCGCTCTCTTGACTGAATTTGGGTCCTGAGCAGAAGAAAACCGTACTGAGTGAAAGCAGCTCTGGGCTTCTCACCTCCAGTCTAAATACATGAAAAGAAGCCTTTGAGGAGCACCGGTTTCATAACTTGCATCAGTAGGGAGCTGGGTTGTTCAAAAGATCTCAACTCATTGGGACAACGAGGCTGTCATCCGGGAAGAATTAGGACCGGATCCTACCTTGTTCCTCACACCAAAATGAATTCCAGATGGATCAGAAACCTAAAACTGAAACCATAAAAGCATTAGGAAAAATGGAATACAGCTGCTCTCTGCATCCATAGATTCGACCAATGGTGGATCGAAAGCGTTAGGGAAAAACAGCCCTGTGTATTGTGAATCTGGACAGACACTTTGTCATCATCCTGCAATAGGGCAGCTCAGTCCTCGAGTGCTGCAGCAGTGGGTGCACCCAACATGCAGCCGGAGGGCCGCTTGCCCTTTCCTCTAAATGTTATGACAACAAATACGAAAAATAAAGGAACTGTTGTGACATAGGTACATTAGCTATGTTTTATAAGCAGCCCAAGAAAATCCCCCTTCATTCGAGGTGCCCCAGGCAAGGGGTCTGTACTGTGACAACTGGAGGTAACAGGAAGCAAAACTCCTCAGCCAGGAGAAGATGGGCTATAGGAAACGGGGACACAGATCTTTTCCAAATGGGAAGCAGACCCAGGGTGGGAGGTGGGGGAGGGGGTGGGGACAGAAAAAGATTTAAGGTGTGCAGCCTACCCGCCCCAGTTCCCTGTGAGAGGTAGGACCGCCATGTACCAACCATGAGAAGGTTGGGCACATCTCAAAGGTGTGTGTTACTTGTATGCTAACGCTTTGCCAATTGATGTAAAAGACTCAGGCATCTGAGCATGTGGCCTCCACAGAGGATATCAAGGGATGATCCCAAATGGAGAGAGGCAGGCATGGGCATACTTTCTCCAGGGTCTATACGCTTCCATCCAGAAGCTACAGAAGACAGCAGCTGCCTCTGGAGAGAGAAGGGAGACAGGGTTAGAAGCTGCTTATGTTTATGTTTGATTACATTAGCATGCACATATATTATCTGGTTTTTAAAAATCATATTTTTATAGCCCTTCTACATAGGTGGATCAGCTATGGCCTCCCCCAGGGTAAGCCCAGTGCCCACAATCAAAAACCAAATGACTCAGATCCAGAAGCAGGGCAGCCCAGGGATCTGCGCCAAGCTTGTGGAGGGCTCTGAGGAATTTGGGCCTTAGAAAAGGGCTTCAGGGACCCGCACCAGTACAGATGGACTGGTGAGGGGCAGGGGCCGGGGCCAGCGGGGGCCGGGAGCCAGTAACTTCCAGGATAAGGGTGTCTTAGTTACTTTCTCTGAGACACAGCACCAACACCCACAACTGAAAAGAGAGGCTTATTGGGGCTCACGTTTCAGTCCATAGGCTGCTGCTTCAGGGCAGGAAGGCAGGGCAGAGGGGCCCAACAGAGAAGAGCTGCTCTTGCCACTGAGAACAGGAAGCAGAGTCAAAGGAGGAGCCAGAGAGGGAACTGCACCCAGCCGGGCCACAGCCCCAGGGACCACCTCTCACCTCTTCCAGCCAGCGCCCAGGTCCTCACTCCATGCTGAAGTGCCCAGTGGAGGAGTCCACCGTGAGTCTGCGAGTACAACACCCCATGATTCAACTACTCCCCAAAGCCCTGCCTCTAGACCCTGAAAATCTGGGCATCATAAGAGATCTGAGCCCTTACAAAGACTTGTGGAAGGTATTCAAGGTCTTCCTCACTGCAAGAGGCCGGGCTGCTAGATTGGGGAAGCCTTAGGCCAGGGAAGGGGTATGGAGACCCCAGCCTGCCCTCCTGGCCAGGGCAAGTACTTCCTCTTCCTGTCCACTCCCAAACCTACCTCCCCAGACATGTGGTCACCCCGGGTGCAGACATCTGTGCTCGGCCTGCAGCCGCTTCCCCATGTCTGGTTCCCTCGCCTCTCACTGAAGTGTTCCTGTTGGAAACACTCAACCCTTTTTTGGCAAAGGGAAGGAGAAAGGAATGTTTCCAGAACCCAGTCGAAGATGTTGGCTCAGCTGGACAGGAGGGGAGGGGAGAGGAGTGTGGACCTGGAGTGCTGGGAGCTGCCGTGACTGGGGGTGGTGAAGGCAGAATAGGGGACCCAGCAAGGGAGAATGGTTCTCGGGGTTTCTGGCCGTGTGTCCTTTACTATAACAGAAAGATTCACTGTATATACTGATCAAACCTCATGCAACCTAAATGCTGGAATGTGCCTGTGGACTGAGCTGGGGCAGTGAAGTGGCCTTCGGTGGCCCTGCCGACCCCTGCTGCCCCCACCCCCAGCCTCCCACAGGAACCATGGAGAGAAGAAGTTCTGTTCCACTGTGGCAGATGAGGCCCAGTAACCTGAGATGCGGATTCCAGAGTCCGCATGGATCCCGACTAGGGGTTCCTGGGGTCTTCAGCCCAGTCCAGCCTCGGTCCAGCCTCAGACCTGCGGCTCATCCCGCATGGTCTCTGCCTTCTCCACGTCTCCTCTCCCCCACTGCTCCCTGACTTCCTGCCAAGCCTTTTTCCCCTGGCTCCAAACTTTTGTCGGGAAAGAGATGAAATCAGCACTTGCAGAGCTGGAAGGGGAAAAACAGCTGCCTCGAACAAAATTCAAGGGTGGATGGATGTGAAACAGCTGGATCACTGTGGGAACGCTGGAGCCCTGCTGGGGCGCAGCTGGGGGGAGGGGGTACTCGGAGACCGGGCGCAGTGTGTAACCCGGTGAACCACGCTCAGACTACGGGTTCACTTTACAGATGTGGGCTGAGAAATACTTCTCTTACCCCTTATTTGTGTCTGGGACACCGTAGAGCAGGATGGACCCTACGTTATCAGCTGCCAGCAACACAGCCTGGGTTGGCAGACCCTGCGGGCCCCCACCAGTGGCAGCCTTATGCACATCTAGGTCTTTGATGACAAACATGATTTTTTTTTTTCTAGAAGAGCTACAGATCTGGATTTTCATGTAACACTCGTGATTTCAGTGTTGGCAGAGGACCCAAGCTTTGGTGCATGTAGCAGTTAGCACGGCATGGCCTGAGCAAAACATGTGTAGGTAACCTCGGAGCTGGGGGCAGCATTCAAGGCCTCTAAATGACAAGTGAGCATGGGGGGTGTGCCCCAGCCTGCTCTGGGGCTGTCTCCACACTGTCCCTTCGGCCCTTCTCCCTTCTGTGTACACTGACCCTGTCTACTTTGAGGCCCTTTATTTTGGCAAGGTGCACTGGGTTTTGGGAGGTCAGTGTCCCCAGTGCCTGATTCTCCCCAGACCTGCAGTCCCTGGCCTTGCGTCAGGCAACTCTGAAGTGTCCCCGATCTTGGGCTCAAAGGCAAGCCACTCTCCGGGGACATGCCTGAGATCTACTTCTCTCTCCTTCCTCACTGCCTGGCCTGCTTCATTCACTAATCCCAGCCTCCCCGGGAGCATGTCAGTCATAAATCACAGACTCAAGAGTCCTCCTTCCCAGATCTGTTCTGGAAAATCACCCTTGGAAACAGCCAAGGCCAGGGGCAGCTTCTCGCACAGCAGAGAAAGCAGGGAGAGGGTGCTGTCGGGGAGAGCTCAGGATCCCAGGTCCCTCCTGCAGTCCCTGCTCTGCCCTCCTCCCCCTTCCACTGCACCCTCCCTGTGGACCTGGGCGGCTTCTCCTACTCCTCCTAGCTACAAAGCAGGCCTGAAGGTCCCTCTGATGCTTCCCAGTTCAGAGTCCTTGGTGGCATAAGCCAGACTCAGGTAGCCCAGCCCCACTGCCACACAGCTGAAGTAAAGAACCCAGGGGAAGACACTTAATAGAATCCCCATGGCATTCCACAGGATGGGCCAGAGACAGCCAGCCATCCTGGGAATACAGATGCAATCTGGAGCCCATGAAGGCTTGGAACCTGGGGGAAGCCAGCTGAAAACAAAGTGGATTTCGGAAGAGGGCAGGTGAGGGCATTGAAGGCAAAGTCCAAGTCAGGTTTCTATTGCTTGCAACCAAGTGTCCTGATGTGTGCAAGGGTTCTTGGAAACAGGGTACAGTTTCCGGAAGCTCACAGAACTCCCAAGACTTGGAGGAGGCACAGAGGGACACTCTGGCCCCATGTGGATCATGACATAGTACTGAGGCCAGATGAGAACTGGGTGCTTCAATGAGAGGGTGCCTGTCACCAACATGGACATCAGCCAGCCAGCCACCCAACAGTGGCCATGGGCCACTGTGCATAATGCATGCAGGTACAGGCTCTACATCATCTGCCCTCAACAGCCTTACAGTCACATTAGAGACCAAGCCGGCAGCATAGGATGCATGCATAGGCTTGGCATCAGGGTCCAGTGGACCCGGGTCTGAGACCTCCCTCTACCATTGATAAACTGTGCCCCAACCCCCCTGTGCTGAAGTTGTCTTATAAGTAAAATGGAGATAACTGACCTCCTAAGAATGTGTTGACTTTTTTGAAAATGTATTTTTATAACTAATCTGTCTTTTGAAAAACTGATTTGCAAAAAACTCAAAATCCTTAGACATTTTACAGATCCTTAGATGTGTTAACTTTTAATCAACCACTGAGGTCAACCAATGGAGCCTGATATGCACCTGAATTTAAAACGTCAATTACTACCTTAAAATTCTCATTGTTGAAGGCAGGTGTGGAAAGTGAAAGAGATGAGACTGAGCGGAGTGAGGGACAGGCACCGGGAGGGTCTCCAGGAGAGCTTAGGAAGAGATGGGCTTGAGCTTGCTTGGGAAGGAGGATCAGGTCGGAGGCACTGTCACTGTTACAGAGGTTCCCATTACCAGCCCTGACTCACTTCTTCCTGGCCAGAAGAAGTCAGAGGGACAAGGACCAGAGAGATGGCTTGGCTCCCACTCTTGAATATGTGGTGGGGAGAGGCAGGAACAGGCACGCAGGAGGGTGTCTGCATGACTCGCATCTCTGTTATTTCCTCCATGAGTTTGGTTTTTACCTGGACACCCCCCAAAGGCTCACATGTGCAGAGTCAGGGCTTCAGGGAAGGTGACTCTGGGTTTATAGCTGGCCTGCTGTTAAGAGGGTGCCTGGTAGGAAGAGCTGGATCGCCCTGGGGGGGGCGTGGCTGGAAGGGTCTGGCTCCTCCCTCCTCTGTCTGCTTCCCTGCCACCCTGAGGGAGCAGCTCTCCTCCTCCATGCCCCTGTGCCACCCTTTCCTGCCTTGGAGCCAACTAGCCAGAAGTAGTCAGGGAGGATGGCAGGTGATCCGAACCTCTGTCCCTTGAAGCTACTGGAGCAACACCTCCAACCCAAGGTCCCCAGGTCTCCTTACCTCTGCTGTTCTACTGCAGAGGATGACAGCACCCTAACAGAAAGACACAGGGGGGCTTAGGTGGCACCAAGAGGCTGTGCTCAGTGCACAAAGAAGCTTGCACAAGCTTGAGAGCATCAGCAGGGACGTGCTTCATGACACTGGAAATCTCACCAAAAGCCTCTACAGGTGAGCGGATGTGTCTCAGCAAGAAAGTGCCTGGGCCATCATTCAGCAGCACAGAAAAACATGGGGTGGGAGGGCGCAGGGGGTTGCTGGATGCAAGCTGGGCTCGGCTAGACCTGGCTTCAGCCCCCAGAGTGGGTTTGGATCTGTTCAGCATGTGTCCCCCACACACTTGCAACCAGCAGCTACCTCAGGATGCTCTGTACAATGACAAGACTCAAGAGAAAGCCTCAGCCCAAGCCCCTCACACCTTCTCTGCACATCGGCACTGCAGCCGATGCATCCTACAGACCACAGCAAGCCACACAGCTAAGACATAAGCAGGAGTGGGTGTGTGATCCTGGTACCATCACCAGGGAGGAGACACAGGGCCCAACCATTCCACACTCTACAGCTGCTGATTTGTTCCATCCTCTTCCACACAAATCGGCAGCCGTGGTGAGCTCCAAGGTTGAGGTGATGAACCTAGGCGTGGGTACCACCAAGCCACAGTCTTAAAACAATGGCACAGGACTGGGGAGATAGCTCAGCAGTCTAAGCACCTGCTGGCAAGTGCAAGGACCCAAGTCTACCCCAGGTTTGCCTTGCCAGCCACTGAAACCGGGCGAGGTGGCACACACCTATAATCCCAGAACTGGGGAGCCTGAGATAGGAGGCTATGAATCTGAGCTGCATAGCAAGACCCAAATAAATAAATAAATAAATCTGTAAAAAAAAAATGATGGCACAATGCTACATCTCCACAGTAAGTCACAAAGCCTGAGCCGCAGAGCTCTGCACACTGCAGCTCCTGCCATTCCAGACAGCAGGGTCAAGTTCAAGAGTGTGTCTTGGGAGATGACTCCAGGAGACCCTGCCTACGGTGGGAGGGGGAGTAAGAAGAGAGCGAGTCACTGCTTCAGGAAGACTGGCAACCAAGGTAGACCCAGCCAGAAAAGGGGGTCACAAGCACCTCGCAGTTGTCCCAATCAACCAATAGGAAGGGAGCTGGTGTGGAGACCTAGCTCCCAGCAGCCCCCAGGAATACTACTCTGGTTCACTGGCTTACAAACTAGAATCACCAGAGAAGTTGTTTTCTATTGTGTTTAAAATCACAGCACCTGTCAGGCTGGCTGTGGTGGCACAGGCCTGTAATCCCAGCCCTCGGGATAAGGCCAGAGGATTGCTGAGGCCAGCCTGGGTTACACAGTGAGTTCAAGCCCATCCTGAATTATACATGAAGACTCTATCTCAAAAAGTGAATAAAAAAAAAAAAATCACAGCAGGGCATGGTAGCACACACCTATAATCCCAGCTGTGGAGGCTGAGGCAGGAGGATTGCTGTGAGTTCAGAGCCCAGCTGAGCTATGAAGTGTGTTCAAGGCCATCCTGAGCTGTAATAGCGAAACCCTGTCTCCAACAGACCAAAAATAAACAAATAAATCACAACACCTGAGTCCCACCTCCAGCTCCAGCAGGGGACCAGTAAGCCCCTCCCAAGGGATCTGTGTGCCTGGAGACTTTGGAAAGGCCTGCACTGGCCGATTTCTGAGCTCCTGAGAGCCAGAAGTTCGAGGCCCTCTGCGGCCCAGAAGCAGCCAGCACAGCTGGAGTGACGTCATTTGACGACCGCAGCTGGCAGCCGCTGGAGAAAAGAGCTCTGTGGCCTGAACTCCTCCTCCGTCCCTGCTCCTGCGACCGCCACAAAGCCCGAACCCCGGAGCCCAACCCACAGTCTCTTTTTAGAAAGGAAGAACAGCCAAGCATGCTTCCAAGGCTTCATCTCCCTCCAATGTCCTGAAGAAACCTTCTTCCTAAAGGCTTTTGTCCCCCAGTCCGGGTCTCCAGTAGAAACATCGAAGCTTTTGAAACGGAGACGCAGGGTGGCCTAGCTAAAGTAAAGAAAACCCAAGGCTGAGGGAAATTAAAAGGAGAACCGGTCTCAGAGAAGCCAAATCTCCCCAAAAAGGTGAAAGAAGGAAACTAGTTGGGGGTGGAGGAGGGGCTTTGGGAAGCAATAGAGGATTCCGGGATTAAAACTCAGGAAAATAAGGGTAAGGCATAAACACCACCAAATTTAGCAAATAGAAATACAGGATGGCTACTTCCATTTACATTTCAAACTGAGTAATGTCTTATTGCGTCTCCCCTGTAATATTTCGGACACACTTCTATCAAATACGGCATGGGATACGCATGCACCAAACTATTATTCATTGCCTGTCTGAAATTCAGATTTAACCAGTACCATGGATTGTCTGACACACGGATAAAACTGCTTTCCACTAGTCAGATGACACCAAGTGACACTGCCCGGCTAGCGGGAGTCCCTGGCTGGCGTGCGTGTCTATGGGATTTTGTGTGTGGTTGGGAGGAATGCCCAGGGAAGGTTCGAGAAGGGACCTCTGGAAGGGGCAAAGGCCCGGAGGACTCGCGGTCCCGCGGGTGGGGGAGGTTGGGGTGCCAGCAACCTTTTCTGTGGTACTGAGCCGAGGTTCGGGCCCAGGTCGGGATCGCTGCAAAGGGGACAAGACCTGCGCGCCAAGCCACGATCGCCCCATCCCTCCTCCTCACTCCCCGCCCACATCTCCGCCCTCTCCTCCCCACCTCCAATTCTCCCTCCCAAAGTGGATGCCAGGCGGGCGGACTCGGGGGTCCCCGCGACATCCGGGGTGTTGCCCAGGCTGCGCGTCCCCTCCCCTCCCCTCCCCTGCTACGTCAAGGTCAAGGTCAAGGTGAGTGCGCGCGCGCCAGGCCGCGGGAGCTGCCAGCGGCTTCCTCTCCTCCGGCAGAGGCGGAAGATGACGTGGCCCCGCGAGGAGGTGCCACGCTGCCATTCAGCGCCCCCGCCAAGAAAGACCTGACGACACCCAGCGGCTCACACTGGGGACACCGCCGGGGTGAGGGTGTGCTGAAGACACCCTGCAAGACCGAGTTCCCAGGTCCCACAGCCCTGCTGCTGCCGCCATAGGGTGACCGCGCCCTGACTGCAGCACACAGGAGCAGGGACAAGCTCGAGGGTCCAGAGGTCCCCAGCGGTGATCACTTGGGGGCAGACAGACGTTTGCTGGGTGAACAAGACCAGGAAAAGATGTGGCATGGGGACGCATGTGTGGCCCTGGGAAAAGGGAGGGGCAGGGAAAATCACAGAGACCCCTGCTATCCTGGACCCCTGCTATCCCAGGGACACTGCTATCCAAGTCTTTCAGAGGAGGCACAGACTGGCGCCCACTCAGCCTCCCCTGCCCAGCCTCCAACCAGGCCCTATCCCCTGTGCCCCTGACTCTAGCTGATCAAGACCCAGCTAGGTTCAGGGGTCGTCATGGCTAGGTCCTCGTCCCTAGAGTGACAGTCTCTGTCCATCATGCTTCAAGGCTAATGTGGAAAGGAAAGGTTCTGGGCTGCCACCTCGCTCTTCCTGGAATGCCTGGTCCCTGTGCCTGTGTGCCTGCTTTTCCTGGCAAACTGGGCTCCCAGCCCAATCCTCGGTGAAAAGACCCTGAGCTCTGGGTAGAAGGTGGCAGGTTAACCTGGTTGCCAATAACATGCCCGCCACCCACCCTGAACCACTCCAGGCAGCCTCATACCATCTGGCTCTGTGTGTGTGTGTGTGTGTGTGTGTGTGTGTGTGTGTGTGTGTGTATAATTACAGGCATGTGCCACCATGCTTCCAGAGCGCCTCGCTTTCAAGAGCACCCCTGAGTTCTTCTGGTTTTGTTCCAGTACAGGGCACTGTGCTCCACTACTAAGCTACAACCCCAACCCAAAAACTGCTAAGTTGGCTTAATGAGTTCAAGGTCCACCAGCTATAATGGCAGTCTGAGGTTCAAAGCCAGAACTGTCCCCATCCTCAGCCTTTCCCATGCCCTGGGCCATGCTACTAAAAAGGTTTTAAAACCTGCCCAAAGACCCAGAACTCTGGAAGACTGAGGCAGGACTGCAAATCTGCACTCAGTCTGGGCAACTTAGTGACTTAGCAAAATAAAAAGGCTCAAGATGCAGCTCAAAATACAAAAAAAAAAAAAAAAAAAAAGCGAGGGGGGGGGGGAAATAGGGTCCAGGACTCCTGATCACTCCCCTTGAAGGAGGGATGGCTGGTAAAGTCCCCTCTCATAAGGGGCCACCGCTACAGACCACAGTGCCACAGAGGACCATCATCCCCTGGGACTGAGACAATGCCACCCACGTGTTTCTGCATTCACTAAGGCCTGGTGCAGAAAGACAACCACACTAGGTCTTTCAACCCCAGGAGTAAGGACAGGGAGCTTGTTTTACAGATCTGAACTGCAGGGTGTGGGGCTGGCAGGCTGCGGGCCTCCTGTTCTCTCTCAGGACTCCCCAGGGCTCCCTCAGAACCACACCAGGCAGTCTTTGAGTATGCCTGTGAGGCCAGGGCTCCCAGAAGCCCTTGGAGTCAGGACCCTGGGCCAGGCCCCTCCCCCTTTAGTCCAGTTTCTCCTTTGTAAAAGAAGGGCCTCTCTGCCCCAACCAGGGCTCCTAGTGATGCTGGAAATGGAGCCTCGTGACACCTAGGCAGCTGGAGGGGTGCTGCACCTGAAGTCCTGAGCCACCATAACTGATGCCTCGGCCCCCACAGAGCACGAATTGCATATGGGGGAGTACCCCACATGTGCAGCCAGCCACCACCATCTCTGCATTCAGCCACACCCCAGTAGTTCTCCAAAAACATCAGCTCAGGCTGCCGACCTGAGAGGGGAGGGGAGGGACAGCTGGAGCCTCCAGGTTCTAGAAGAGGAAGTCATGGCAGACACCATGCAGGTGCGGGGAAAGGGTCACAGGAATGGGCCAGGCCAGTCACAGAACTCTGGCTTTTTTTCTATCTCTTTTTCCTGAACTCAGAGCCTTTTCACTAAGCCACATCCCCAGCCCTTTTTATTTTTTTTATTTTGAGACAGGGTTTTTTTTTTTTTTTTTTTTCTGGCAGAAACGGGGATTGAACTCAGACTCTTGCGCTTGCCAGGGAAGCACTTATTCTACTGAGCCATCTCCCCGGCCCCTGGGACAGGGTCTTCTAAGTTGCTAATCTGAACAGGCTGGGCTCAAATTTGCCATCCTCCTGCCTCAGCCTCCCAGAGCACTGAGATTACAAGCAGGAGTCACCATTCCTGGCTGGGGTTTTTCTTCTCTAAAGCAAGTATTTATACTGGGCATGGTGGCACATGCCTGTAGTCCCAGCACTTAGGAGGCTGAGGCAGGAGTATCGCTGTGAGTTCAAGACAGCCCAGACTACATAGTGAATTCAAGGCCAGCTTGGACTGCAGAGAGAGACCCTGTCTCAAAAAATAAAATAAAATTGGGCCAGGAGACAGCTCAGTGGCTTACGCACCTGCCTGGCAAGTGCAAGTTCCTGAATTCAATCCCCAGTACCAAAATACATACTTACATACATACACACATACATACATACATATATACATTCAATAAAATAAAGCAAGTCCTTGTCATAAGATGGGAGGGGACAGGAAACTGACCAGAGATGAACAAAATTTGGCATTCCTTAGGCAAGGGGGATAAACTTCCAGGGGCTCAAGAAGAAAGGGATGGTCCACTGTAAACTGAGCTGTCACTGGCAACCCTAGAAGGAAGCTCTGCAGAACACCAGGCACCTAGGGAAGTGCCACCCCTTATCCCTGGTGGCAGAAGTCCTGTCACCCTTCCAGAAGGCCCTGTGTAGTCCTACTAGGTAACACTACCAGGCCTGAGGGCAAAGGAGCAGGATGAACCCCTGGAGGAGAGAGGAAAGGGCGGGCCAAGGCACCATCCTGTGCCTTCTGCTTGGCTTGGCCTCCTAGTCATGCAGAGAAGTGAGGAAGTGTGCCTGTGTGACATCTAGTGACACAGCCCTGGGACTGGGAAGACAGGGACAGACTGGGGCAGCAACGTGGCAGCCTTTGTTTACACTGATGCTCTACTGAGGGCACTGAATGGAAAGGGAGGCCCCATCCAGGGCCCTGCCCCAACATGCCACCCAGCTCCCAGCACCCAGGCAGCCTGGAGATTGTGGACACAGAGCACGTTAGGAACCAGGAGCTCAGAGGAGCAAGGGTGGAGCTGTCTCCCATCCCCTCACCCCTGCTGTTGGGGCAGACCAGCTACCACTGTGACAAGCCAGCTGGAAACTGCTTCCAGGGACAGTGGCTGTGGATAGGCTCCTCGGCTGGGCTCAGCTCATCTCCTCTGGGCCTTCCCCTCACCCCCCTGCCTGAGGAAGCTGCCAATTCGCCTGGGGCCTAGCTAGTCCCAGATGATGTCGCTGGGATGGCTCCATCCTGCACCCGCATCCTTGGCAGGCTGGCCCAGGCCTGTCCCCACGTGGCTGGGAGGGATCCCATCCTCTCTCCCACACAAGCTCGAGTCGGCTACCTTCTACCGGCCACATCACAAGGCCAGCATGGAGTCAAGTGGGGAGGAGAGAGACCCCATCTCTTGCAGAGAGGGACAACAAGGTCACCTTGTGAAGGGATATGACACACAGAGGGGACTGAGTATGGCCAGCTTCACCAGCAACCTCTCACAGGGAGCATGGGCATTCACCCTCTGGAACAGGCTTGGCTGCCCAGGAAAAGGCCCCATGAAAACTCGTGAAGCCGTTGCCACCGGGAAGTTACATGGTAAGAGCACTCAGGAAGAGCTGGGGAGATGGCTCAGCAGAATAAGCGCTTCCCTGGCAAGCGCAAGGCCTTGAGTTCAATCCCCCGGTTCCGAAAAAAAAAAAAAAGTCTAAAAAACAAAAATACAATTTAAAAAAAAAAGCACTCAGGAACATGTGTACCTCGGTAACCGCGGGGGTCTGCAGGACCCCTCAAACACACACACCCCAACTCTGCCTGCCCGGGACCTTGGTTGGGCACTGTTTGCATACAACCTACACACACATCCTCCCACACACCTTAACTCTTCTGCGGATGACTTCTAATACCTTAGACAACGTCGGCACCCCTTAAGCAGCTATTACGCTGTTGTTTAAGGCACGACGTGCAGAAAACAGTGAATGTGCTGCGCATAGAGGCAGATTTATTTTGTCTGGGGTTGGTTGAGTCCTCGGACGTGAAACCAGCGGGCACCGGACACTTAGATGTCTCGCTGTCGCCGAGAAACCAGATAGAGGGACGACGTACACAGAGCATCAGAGATCCGAAACCTCAAGGAACCCGGGTTTCCCTACGGAAAAGGGAGAGCCCTGCTAGCTAGAAGGAAGGACGTGACGCCAGCTGCTGCTCGCGTCCTCCCCGCCCACTCCGGCCAAGACCTCCCATTGGCCGGAGATAACGGAAGTGGGCGCGGGGCAGCCTGGGAAATGTAGTCTCAGAACTGGGCCGCTGCGTGGCAGGATGACGCAGACCGGAAATGCCAGGCTCGCTGCGGAGACTGCAGAGATTCACAACCCTGCCCCAAGGATCTGGTCACGGCCTGGTCTGATCTGCACAGCAGTAGAGGGGGAGCGGCAAGGGAAGGCTGTTGCCGCCTTGTTCCCAGCAGGAAGGAACCGCGGGACGAAGACCCGCGCCCTGTTCCCCACCGTTGACCTTGGAGCGTGGCGTTCTCAGGGCTCTGCCGCCCAAAGCTGGGACTCGGACCCCTAGTGAGCAAGAGCCCGCGTCCCCTGGAGCTGTCCCCAGCCCCTCCGTGTGGTTACCACACGCTCCACTCTTGTCCCGGGCCCCAGAGACATACACCCAGAGTTTTCCCAGAAAAAAACTCATAGCCCAAAACAGTGTGCCCCAGGTGTCCAACCGTAAGGGAAACAAGCCGAAGTCCTGAAACTGAGAACTGAGAACCTCCCAGAAGGTCTGGGTTTGTGAAGTACCTGCTTCGGGCTAAATTAGACCTTAGGGCCCCCATCATTACCCAGAGACATCTTTAAAAACATGCTTCTGTACGTTTGCTGCATACGAAATCATACAGCATCATTGTACCTGCCTTCAATTAGTAATTCCCTGGATTCAGTATGGTAAGAGTTTCACGTGGCATTGTATTTCAGAGGAAGAAGTGGAGGGTCAGAGAGGTGGAGCACCTTGCCCTGGGTCACTCAGCTTGTCAAAGAGCCCTTCCTCAACGATAAAGTAACCAATGCCAAGTGTGCGTGCTCGTGGTGTCTGATAGATCCTGGGAGTTGTCCCAGTGTGACACCACCACCATCCCTGTCATCACAAGCAGCACTTGCGGGAGATGGAGTCAATGGACACCCACAGGGGTAAAGCTGACCGGCAGACGTCTGTCTGGCTCCCCCTGCCTTTCCTAGTGAAAATGGCACATCACTAAGGGCCTCAGAGATCCAGTCCAACCTGGGGTGGGGGGTAGGTGGTGACTAGCCCAAGGCCACTCAGCTGGTGAGGTGGAAGCCACTGCCCTGTTGGGGTGGGGGGGCAGTTTCTCAGCCTGTTTCCTCTCTACCTGTGGCTACTGAGGAGTTTCAGAGTTTTGGTGGCTCAAACCCAGAGGGCCAGGTGGGCAAGGTTTGATTTTCACATGTTCACAAGCTCCTGGCTCAATTTTACTCATGAACTAACAGTGGAAAATCATTGTTTGCTTTAACACATGGCAATCATGTCTCTGTACATTTGCTACGTATGGAATCATGTGTACAGCCTCAGTGGGTGTGCAACCTTGGGCAGACCCTTAGTTTCGGAGCCCCATCTGGCCAGGTGTCCCTTGAACACGACTGCAAGATACTCAAGGATTCCATGAACCCTCAAGCTTGAAGTGCATGATGTGATCCTTACACCAAAGGAATAACGAGCCCCTCAGATCAGCGCTTTCACTCCCAGAGAACTGGTTGACCGTGGCTCTTACCAAACAAACCCTTATTCTTCCAATCCAGTAAGAGATTCATGGTGCCAGATCATAACGCATCAATCGGTGTGATGATTTCAGCACAGAAGTACCCCCTGGAGACTGAGAGGGGAAAGGAACACAGAGTCTCCAGGGCAGAGGTGCTCTTTTAGCTGGGCCTTGAAGGAAATTATAGATTGCACAGCCAGAGGCAACTAGCTGCTCCTGTAGGAGTCCAAACTGTAAACACGCCAGCTGTGATTCCTCTTCCCTGAAGCCTGCAGCACCCATTTATCCCAGCAGCCTCCCATCCATGCCCAGCCAGGCCAGGTCCGGCTCAGCTTCCAGGCTTAGCCCATTCTGGATGGCACAGTGGCTATGGCAGGAAGGCTCAGGCAACGTGACCTCTGTGCCCTGCGGGAGGTCGTGCCGTGACCTGAGTCAATGCTGTAGCTGCTTCAAACCAGTTGACCGCAGGTGACCAGCCCCGCCCTGCTATCTGTTGGGCCCACTGCCCACTCCTGCAGCCACGCCCACCTGGAAAGGGCTGTGGACAGGAAGGCCATCCCTGGGGAGGGGGCAGGCAAGGACTGGGGTCTGTGGTCTCTGCAAATGTTTTCCAGAACAATGCCCAGGGTTGAGATCAGTGTTCCCTGTGATCATCAGGAAGTGATCCACGCTTCTCTCCCCTCCTGCCCTCCCGTGGCTTTCAAGGACAATGGTTCTTTCCTTGCTGGGGTCAGTGACACCACCCCCCCCCAGTCTCACAGAGCTCCTTGGGACAGTCACTTCCTCCTCAGGGGCCCTGGCACCATGCACAAGGTCAGCTCACTGCCCTCTCCCCTGCCCGCCCTCCAACAGGTCCCCAGTCCCTGGGCAGCTCAGGACATCCTGCTCTTTCCAGGCCTTGGGGAAGAGAGCCCTGCAGGAAATGAGGAGCCGGACCTCAGCGCTGCTACAGTTCAAGGGTTCCCTCTTCAGAGCTGCTCAGTGAGCCTCCAGAGCCAGCAAGCAACAGCTGTCCCAACTTTGTTCTACTTGCCAGAGGCTAAATATACCCTGGAGCCTGGGGGAGTCCACAGGCGCTGTTAAAGGAGTGGCAGGGTCAGCAACCTCCTGGGCCCTCCAGATCTAGTCCTCTTGTGGTGTCCTGGACTTCCCTGCCTCCTGCTTCTCCTCCCACTCCGGGGGACCACTCTGCACCCTGGCTAGAGCTGGGGTCTCTACAGATGTGAAAAACATCTGCTCACCTACAAAACACAGTTTAAGCTTCCAGTTCCTCTTGCAAAGCTGCAATTAACAGCAAGGCTAAAAACAAGCATCCTCTCCTGGCTGGGGCCCAGTGGCTTGTGGTCAAGTGACTTCTTGTGTGATTCCCTGTGTGTTTTGGCCGGTCCTCACCCTCCGGGAGCCTGCAGCTCTTTGAGGGTCTGCGGAGAAGATGGGTCCAGGAAAAGCGATGTGCTGCATGCATGCGTCATGCAGAAAACCCTCACATGGTGGTGCATACCTGTCATACCTAGCTGCGAGCGCCAGGCCAGCCTGAGCTACACAGTGTGACCTTGTCTCAAAAAAAAAAAAATTTTTTTTTTTTTTAATAAATGAAATAAATACAGAGAGGTGCAGACCAGGGAATGAAGGGGTGTGGGGCTTTGTAGGACAAATTCGATTTGAGTTTGTCAGAGAAGAAATGTAAGGTTGGAGAACCTGTGTTCGTAGCAACATAAAAAGCTTAGCTCAAAACGGGGGTGGAGGTCTGAGGACTTGCAGGGAACAAGAAGGGGTGGCGACCTCTGCCTTGTGACAACCTAGCCCAAAGGCAGGGACGTGAGTCACTCCATGTGGGATTGCAGTGTCCAAGGGTCAGGGTCAGGTTGGTTCTCCATGCTGAGCACAGGCAGGTGGCTGATGTGACCCACCTGAGGCTTGGCCTGGAGGAACCTGCTTTGTGGTCACAAAGGGTCCCTTTGCTCCCCCCAGCTTCTCTCTGGCCATGGCAGAGGCTGCCCCACCTCCAGTTCCTGAGACCCCAACGACCCTCTCTTGTCTTCTCCATGACAGTGAAGACCGAGTCTTTTAGTTCTTGAGGTGGGGGTCCCCTATTCTTGCTTCTTACAGGAAGCAGATTTGACCCTTGCTTAAGCGGAGAGGGTGACACGGGTGACCTCAGTGTCACCCTGGAATCTGGCCAGCCCTGCAGTATTTGGTGGGAAAGGCCTGGAGTGGCACCAATGCAAGGAGCATGAACCTTGTCCTCTGGGGGACAGGAAGTCACTGAAAGGGGACAGGAGGGGGTGCAGAGGAGGACCTGGCCTCACCCACATGTCCTTTGGTGTCTACTCAAAAGTCATCTGGTCTCTCCATTTCCCAAGCACAAAAGAGCCACCCGTCCTTGCCCAGTGCAGTTACAGTACACAGCTGTACTGGCTGCCCTGTGCCCTGTGTGTTCTTGGGTCATCACTGACTAATTTTCCCTCCCTGAAGCATTCCAGGACCTGACCTGCTACTGCTGCACTTCCAGGACAGTGCCTGAGTACTGAGCATGCTCAGAAAACGTCTGCTGATGAGTGGGCGAGTGAATGCATTTCAAAAATGCTTCAGCAATAGACTGGCTAGAGCTCAGAGAGTCAAAATGCGATATAAAAAGAAGCAGGCAGTACCAATGCACTAAGATTTCTGAATCTACCTGGGTAGATTTTTTTTAAGATACATCATTGATGCAAAACAAAACAACAGGGGGCCGGGGAGTTAGCTCAGTAGAATAAGTGCTTGCCTGGCAACCGCAAGGGCCTGAGTTCAATCCCCAGTTCCAAAAAAAAACAAGCCAGGTGTGATGGTGCACACCTGTCATCCCAGCACTTGGGAGGCAGAGGCAGGAGGATCACTGAATTTGAGGCCAGCCTGGCCTACATAAGCAGAAAAAAAAAAAAAAACAAGAAACCCACATCACAATAATAGCAGCCATCCATATATACAGGGTCTGACCTGGCATCTCAGCACTTAAGGGGAGCAATGAGATCCTGAGGTTCCCCTGTCTGCCACTCACAGGTAGACTATTTCTTTGTGGGTTTTTGTTTGTTTTTTTTATATTTTAGGAAAGGATCTACAGGGTGTTCAGGGTCTCACTACTAGATCAGACTCAGTGATTCTCCTGTTTACAGCCTTCTAAGTGCTGGGATTACAGGCATGCACTACCACACCCAGTCTCAATTGCCCTCTCAGCATGCCCCAGGGGTGGAAACCCCTATCTGTGTCCTCACTGACTCTGTTGGAAAGCAGCTGGCTGTCAGTAGTGCCTGGGTGAATTTCCAGGTTCTCTATTCTATCCGCTGGGTCTGTGTGTCTGGTTTTTGGCCACTGCTGAGCTATGTCGGTCTTTACAGTACTGCAGTGACAGCTTTGATCCTTCTGCTTAGGTTCGCTTTGGTTCCCTGGAGCCTCTTGTACATATAATCTTAGGAGTTTTTCCCCCTATTTTTGTGAAGAATGCAAGTGGCACATAGGCAGGAATTGCATTGAATCTGAAGATCTTTTGGCACCCGGACAATGGGCTGGTGCTGCTCAGGCCAGGGAAGGGAGGCAGGGACTGGGCCAGAGGGAAGTGGGTACTGGATGGAACCTGGGCCCAGGAGGGCAGGTGGGACAGTATTGGCGGGAAGGTGCAACGCACTGGGCCAGGGCTGGGAGGGGAGGAGGAGGTGTATCCGGCTGGGGGGCAGGGACGGGAGGCAGGAGGGGACTGTGATCCAACACTTCAGACTGTACAGATCCACCCTGTGTACAGTGGTCTCCTGGCCCCTGATGGATGTGTCCGGATCACAGCAGATGCCACCAAGTGACAATTGTGACAGCCAAAAGCCACCATGCAGAGGCTGCAGTGTTCACCAGGCAGGACCCACTCTGTCTGCCTCCCTGTGTGCTCAGTGCTGTAGGCTGCATTTATGCCTCCCCCCCCCCCAGGAGACCAACAAGCAGCCCCCAGGTGCAGAGTGCGCCCTGAGCTCCACAGGAGGCTGCAGGGTCACCTGCCCCACCCTCCACTCCAGGAAACCAGAGACATCTGGGCCAGCTGCACTCCAGGAAGAGGCTGGGCACTGGGCCCAGAATTGCACAAAATGGACTCAGCACTGATTGCCCAACCTGGATGGGTGCCCTCACCTTCCTAGGAAAGCCATGTGGTCCAGAACCAAGGCTGTGGCTAACACCAGTGCCAGATGTGGGCAGAGTGGACAGATCCCAGAGGTCTGGCACCTATGGGTGCTGGGAGAGGATTCTACATCCTCAGTGCTGTGGGCCCCAGGACACCTGAGTCCGTCCCCACCTGCTGTAGACAGAAAGGGCTCGGGGACCAAGTCCAGCAATGAAACTGGGGAGAAGACCACTTGTACCTCACATCCCTGTTGGCATGCTATGACGTGCACCCTGGAGAATCTGAGATGGGGCTCAGTTTATAACACAAAAAGCCAGATTCTGTGTAATATTCATAGCACAGACTCTGCGCTCAGGAAAAGATGAATTTTCATCAGCATGTGTCTGCAAAGGGTGGCCCTGGACTGGGGCTTCTCAACTGGGGCCCTCCCAGGGGGACACTGTTCAGGTCTGGAGTCAGTCTTGGCTGTCACAACTGTGAGGTGCTAGTAGCATCAGGTGGGGAACAGATGGGGACACTGCTAGACACTGCCCAAGGGACAGTGGCCACCATAAGTCTCTGCCCTATCCAGGTGTCTCTTGTGCTGAGATTTCAAAGCCTGGCCCCCAAGCACAGCGGAGAGACAATGGTGCTTCCCTGGAGCGGGCCAAGCGAGGGTACCAGGACACACAGGGACTAGGGGCCCTTCCTTTTCCTTGTGCAGCCTCTGGAACAGTCAGTGTGGTCTTGCAACTGAGCACATTAAAAAAAGAAAAGAGAGAGTAACAGCTAGGTGCAGTGGTATACAACTCTACAACATGAGACCCTGTCTCCAAAAAACCAATAAATTGCCAGGGAGATAGCTCAGTGGAATAAGTGCTTGCCTGGCAAGCACAAGGTCCTGAGTTCAATCCCGGGTACTGCAAAAATAAACAAACAAACAAACAAACACATAAATAAGATCTTTTAAAAATTTGTGAAAGCCCTGGGTCCAATTCCTAGTATTGGGGAAAAATATCTCTTACAAAGAATAACAGCAACACAGGTCGCTAGTTCACGTCTGTAATCCCAGCACTGGGGAGGCCGAGGCAGGACGATAGCAGTGAGTTCAAGGATGGCATGGACCACATAGGGAGTTCAAGACCAACATGGACATGGGCTAGATAGCAAGATCCTGTTTCAAAAAACAAAAACAAAGCAAAACCAAAATGATGAGTCAACAGTGCTACAATTATTGAGTAGCTTCTCCCAACTTTAAAGGGAGGTGGCTGAGGAGAATAGGCGGGGCTGGCTTGGCCTCTAGGCGAAACAAAGCTGCGGAGCTCATGGTACAGAGGAAGCAGAGCGGAAGGCATACCACAGGGGCTCGACAGAGGACGGAAGGCCCCAGGAAGATATCCAGTAAGTCCCCAACACTGCCAGGACAAAGGGTCTATCTCTGCAAGTGCCCTCCCTCCCAGGAAGGAGTGTCCAGCTGTCCCTAGCCCAGCAGCAGCTCCAGCGACACCCAGCTCGCTGTGTACACAAAGGCAGCCTTGCGGCTGGGCACCCCGGGCCTGGGAATCATCCCCACCTCGGGGTCTGTGGTCCAATCTGCAGACACCAGCACTGAGGCCTGGAGACGCGGCTTACAAACACTCTGATGTCACAAATGACAGCATCAGTGTCAGACCCACCTGGAAAAACAGGTGGTGCGGCCTCAGCCAGTGAAGAAACTGCCAGCTCCCACTTCCTGACTGTGTGACCCCCAGATAAAGCACTGAACCCCCCTGAGCTGAGTGAGAGTTGCAACAGTAGGAAAGAGGTTAACAGTGGCTTCTTCCCAGTGTCTTTCAAAACGAGTGAGAAGTTCTGGTCTTTTATATTATATAATAACATCACACATGGACACACACATACACACACACACACATGCGTGTGTACACACATGCCCACACATGCATACCCACCATGTTGGGAAATGAAAGCTCTTCTGAAACCTCATCTGAATGATGCGCTGGCGCATCTGAACAGCACAGATCTGCTGGCTGCATCTTGGCTTTAGCTGTTTCCCACCTGCGGTGTTTTCTAATTGATCAGAGAGAAATCCCTAGGGTCTTCGAAGGAAGCTTTTAATTGCTGCGGATGGGCCAATTTTGGGCTTAGCTGCTCAAGCATAGAATTGAGAGGAGAGGAGGGAGAGAGGGTGGGGGAGAGAGGTAAAGAGAGAAGAGGAGGGATGGAAGGAGGCAGAGAGGACATCATTTCTGGTTCTGTTTGTTTTCTGTTTTGCTTTTTGAGTCTTCCTGTATAGTCCAGCACAGCCTCCGACTCCTGACTGCCTCAGCCTCCTGAGTGCAGGGATTTGAGGCCTGTGCCCCCCACGTGAGAGAGTTCCTTTTGAGGTTTCTTTGAGACACGTCTGCACAGTTGGTTTCTCCCCAGCTGACATGACCTCAGATCGCCCCAGCTGACCCCCACACAGCCCTAGGGCAGAACCCACAAGTAATCTCTTCCTTTTTTCGATAGCTGTGGGAATCGAAGAGTAGCCACAACACCTGCTGTCTCTGGGAGGCCTGGGAGTGCAGTGACGCAGGCGACCCTCTATATGACCTTCTGGGGGTCAGGGGGCAACTGGAATCTCCAAGAGGGGCAGAGAAAAGAGGGCAGCCAGGACCACAGAGACAACTGCGGTGTCACCCATGGAGAGGCCAGTGCAGAGCAGGTTACCCAGGGAGCTAGGGACTTAGACTCAAGGTCTGTAAGCAGCACCAAGATTGTCCCTGGGGTGTCCCAGCAGCTGCAAGGAGCTGAGAGGCAAAGCCACAGCTGGGGTTGGGCACCAGGCCTCCCAGGAGGGCCCCCAGCACCTGCTGCTGCGGCCAAAACTAAGGCAGCCTAAATATAGTGAGTCCCTATTGCCCGAGGACCCAAAGGATTGTGTGTCGCCTAATGGAATACACAACCTTTTTCTGTTTTCTGAGGCAGGGTGTCACTATGTAGCCCTGACTGGCTTCACATTCTCCTCACTCCAGCCAGGTATGGTGGTGCACACGGGTCAGCCCAGTGCTGGGAAGGCTGAGGCAGGAGTGTTGCCATGAGTTTAACGTCAGCCTGGGCTACACAGTGAAACCCTGTCTCCAAAAAGGAGAAGAAGAAGAAGGAGGGGGAAGAGGAGGAGGAGGAG
>NW_004524649.1:7761474-7800786 GCF_000260255.1 Octodon degus | reverse complement strand
AGAAGAAGAAAAAGAAAAAAAAAAAGACTTAAATAACACTAGGTAATAAGACTTTGGGGGCCGGGGAGAAGGCTCAATAGAATAAGCACCCTGGCAAGCACAAGGGCCTGAGTTCAATCCCCGGTTCCGCAAAAAAAACAAGCCAACACAAAAAAGAAAAAGACTTTGGAAAAATTTTTACTTATCACATTAATCAGGGAGCATATTAAAATGTTCTTCCTGGCTCAAAGAATTTCAAGACAGGGTATCTCGAAGTCACTAAGCTTAAGTTTCCCGGGTGTAGCTCAAACGTGCAGTGCTCCTGCCTCAGCCTCCCATGCTGGTCCCAAGCTTTGATCGCAGGGCACCACAAGGCCACCACAGAGCTGTTGAGCGAGGAGGGGAGTAGGGAAGGACGATCAGGAACAGCTGGCAGAAGCAGGAGGGCCCTGGCACATCCATCTGCCCAGAAAATCAGTTTTGCTGGAGCTCCCGGGACGCCTTTGGGGAGATACAGGACCCAGCTGGGATGACCCTGTCCCAGCGGCTTCCTATGCCCCAGGTTGCGGCCAGGTGGGTGCTGGCTTCCGCAGCGCCTTCTCCCTGGAGCGCCCTCCAGTGGCTTCTGCTCAGCGACCGCGAGGGCTGGGTGAGGTCTCCGCACCCCTGGGGAGCGCTCGTCCTCCACTCTGGAGGTCCACTTTGGAGCTCGAAGGCTGAAGCTCCGGGAGGCCAAGCTGTCCCAACCCCCAAGGTGCAAGGCTGAAGCCCAGAGGTAGCCACGGGAGGGGTCCCGAGTTCACCTCGCATCTGCCTGAGCCACAGGATGAGGGCTGGGTGTGCACACTCCTGGTTACCAAGGTTACCCCTGACCTCAGGGCGGCCCCGCCCACTCCCCTCCACAACACCTGCATCACCCATCCACCTACAGGGCCAAGGTCCCCTGGCAGCTGGGAAAGGGACCTCTTCTACAGTGGCCAGCGTCTCCACAGGACATTCAGGACCACCCAGCAACACCGCTGGTGTTTGTGTAAGTATTTATTATTTATTTACTTCTTTTTTTGTGACTCAGGCTGGTCTTGGAGTCCAGGAGATCCTCAAGCCTCAGCCTCCAGAAGGCTGCAACTACAGGCCAGCACCAGTTCACCTGGCTGCCCCAGTGGTTGAAGCCCTGTGAAACAGCTCAGGAGCTGTGTCCAGCAGCGGGCTGTCTGAGGATGCCTGTGGCAGAGGCAGCCCTGGTCTCACCGTCCACTCTGACGTCTGCTTCCCATTAGCATCACGACTGAGGCTGGGGCCTCACTCCACCCCTCTCCCATCTCCACTGACCACCACCTGTTTCCTAGCCAAGGGTCGCACAAGCCCATCCCCATCCCTACACACATGCGCACACACACCCCTCACTCCTTGCCCCTTGGAGAGCATTCAGAGGGTCTGCATTCAAATCCCTGATCCAGGCTGGCCAGATAGCTCAGTGGACTAAAGCACTTGCCTAGGCAGAGCCCAGGGGCCAGCCCCACTCCTTGGAGTGCACTGAGACAGCAATTGAGACTGGACATAGTGGCGAGCTCCTGTAATCCCAGCATTTGGGAGGCTGAAAACAGGAGAATCACTACGAGTCTGATCTACATAATGAGACCCTGTAGATTCTGTTCTAAATACATTTTTTAAAAAAATCCCTGCTCCATGCTTACCAGGGGTAAGCTTTGGGCTACTTCGTCTCTTTGGTCCTAATTTTTCCACCTGGAAAACAGGAATAACAGGAGTAGTGCCCACCTCATTAGATTACTGTGACAAGGAAACTCAACACAGCAGCTGGGCATGGTGACACACACCTGTGGTCCCAGCACTCAGGTGGCTGAGGCAGGAGGGTCACTGTGAGTTCCAGGCTAGCCTGGGCTCCATATGGAGATAGTGTCTCCTCAAAACAGCATGAAAGAGGATGAGGGGAAGGGTCAGAGACAGAGACAGAAACACTGTGAGCCTGAGCCAGGCCTGGACCTTCAGGGCAGCCCTGTGTAACAGGCCTGAGCCTACGCTGACCCTGCTTGGGGTCCCCCCAGCAGAGCCAGAGCCCAGGTGTGGGGGCAGCGGGCAGGGAGCTGGGCCCCACAGCCCTGCAGGACCATGCTTTCTCCCTGCTGACCGATGCTCTGGAGCCCAGGGCCGGGGCCAACAAGCAGCTCTGCCATCTGGGGCACCCCGACACCCACCCCACTGCTCCCCAGCCCGCATGGCGCCTCCTGCTCACCCGGCCCCAACTCCCAGGTGCCACAAAGGGCCCTGTGTCCCCACGGGCCAGACAAAGGCTGCTCTGTGCACTGCCCGCTGCCGGCGCTGGGCCCAGACCAGGCTGCCAGAAGCTGCAGGCTAGTGGGCAGTGCAGGACAGAGGCCGGACTGATGCTGGCCAAGCACCCCAAGGCCCATCTGGCTGAGCCCATACCTCCCTGTGGTGTGGGCAGCGCCCAGGCTTGGGGGTCACTCCCAGGAGCCTGGCCTCTGGTATTCAGGGTCCCCGCCATATCCTACCCTGCCCCACACCATACCACCAGAACCACGGAGGTGCTACAAGGAGTCCCCTCACCTCTGTGTGTGACAGAAACCCTGCTTCCCCCTGCTGGGGGACCCAGATCAGCCCCTCTCCCTGCCTCCCCGGACCCCTGCTCTAATGGCCACAAATTAGCCACCTGCACCCAGGTCAGCTAAATGGGAGCAGCCAGGGCATCCAGGTACAGCAGCACACATCTGTTGTTCCAGGGCTCTGGGAGGCTGAGACAGGAGGATTCCAAGTTGAAGCCCAGTCCAGGCAACTTAGCCGGACCCTGTCTCGACATAAAAATATAGATAAATAAATTTGAAAAGGGCCGGGACTACAGCTGGCATGAATGCCCTGGGTGCCTCTCGACAACCACTAATCACCCTCCTCATCTTCTGTGGCGAGGGGACAGCAGGAGACAGGATAAGGACGGAGGGCAGCTGGCTGGTTCCACAGTACCAGTTCCTGTAACTCTGTCCCTGTGGTCCAGCCCCAAGTCCTCTGCTTCACCAGGCGCCTTCTGCCATCCATCTTTGACCCCTGGGGCAGAATTGTGGGCCCCCTTTGCCCTACCCCATGGGAGATTCAGGAGGAGCAAGTGAGGGACCTTCCCCACCCCGGGCCCTCTCCGCACCAAGAAGCTGAGGCAGGAGGATGGAGGATGGCCACAAGCTCAAGGCTAGCCTGGGCCACATAGTGGGTTTAAGGGTATTCACTGAGACTGTCTCCAAAAGCCAAAAACAACAGTAAAAACAAAACATCCTCATCAAGTTGCACCCTCATGCTAATACTTTCAGAGATTTCCCAAGGAGGGCAGACCCCAGGTCCAGGGCTCAGCCCACAGCCCGAGCCCACCGCACCCCGTCGGAGCCACAGAGGGAGTTTCCTGATCACAGGCCACCCATGTCAGTGCTGAGGGGCCTGGAACACCCAGGACAGAGTAAGGGAAAGGCAGGGTGGTCCAAGTGTTGAGTGTGTCCCGAGGTCGCCTCCTCCGTCCACGACGGCCTGCCCTTTCCTTTTGGCAGTGGAGAGACTCAGCAGAGCGCAGGCCAGAGCAGAGTCAGAGCTGTGTCCCAGCTGCCTTGCCAGACATGGCGCCACATCCAACGCCTGCTGTTTCCAGAGGGCAGCTGGGCTCTGGCACCCTCTTGGTGGAATGCAGACATTGTCCGAGGCTGGGGGTCCCAGTTGTGTTTCTGTGAAGCATCACAGGCCCAGAAGCTCGGTTCTGCTCCACACAGTCATGATCCTGGGGCTGCTGAGGACCAGGAAGGAACCCTGCACCCCACAGAACTGCAGCTGTGTCCTGCCATCCTACAAGGGCAAGCACCTCTGACACTGCCACTCTGCCTGACCCTATCACCCAGAGGCCACCTAGGGCCTGCTGCTGTCCCCTGGCTGCAGGCCTCTGCTTGCCCTGTGCTTCATGGTCCTCTCCCAGCATTACCAGGGCAACCTGGGTGCTCCAGGAGGAAGTGTAACCAGGACCCCAAGGACCTGTGGCTTGTGTCCCCCTCTAGGCTCCTGGGCCAAGTTGGCATAGAAAAGGCAGTGGGCATGGAGTCAGGATACTTCAGTTTGTTAGTTGCCCAGGTAATAGTTGCTGTTCCAGATCCGGTTGCTGCTATCCCTTAGAAATAGTTGGCCACTGTGGGGGTTTTATTTGGTTTTGCTTGGTTTTGTTTTGGTTTTGTCTTTTTTAAGACAGGGCTTTGCTATGCAGTTCAGGCTGGCCATGAGCTCACCTTCAAGCTTAGGCTGGTCTCGAACTCAAAACAATCCTCCTGCCTCAGCTTCCCACATTCTAGGATTACAGGCATGTGCCACTGTAACCCGCTGTAGCTGGCCACTGTGATGCATAGCTGGTCACCATGATGCACATTATATGAACCAATCCCCGTGGACAAGCCATTCCACCTCTGTACTTCCTGCTTGTCTATCCCATACAAGCCTGAGACACCACCGATCAGTGCCGGATATTCTAGGAATGAGCCCGATTGGTGCCTGTCGAGGTAAATAAATTTACCTCCAAATCCTGGGTGCCATTTCAGTATTCCTGCTTGCGCTTGCAGGCAGAGGCCTGGGGCCTCTGCTCAGGTGACACTTGGACCTAGGTCCCCGCCCCAGCCAGCTGAAGGGACCACACAGAGCTGGCTAGGAAGCTCCGGAGGCAGAGCCACCTTGTCAAGCCAGGCCACATTCCCAACCCACAGGACCCTGGTGGACACAGAGGCTGTTGTCACTCTTTGTCCTGCACTGACTCCACAGGACATGCTGCCACGGTGCTACGACGCTGACACTGGTAGTAAAGGCCCAGGAGCAGCAACCAAGCCAGCACACTGCTCGCTGGGTCCCCTACTGTTCTGCCACTCACTGGTGGCAAGGGAGACCTGTAGTCTCAGCACTCTGGGAGGCTGAGGCAGGAGGATGCCAAGTTTAGGCCCAGCCTGAGCTATTTAGCAATTTAGTAAGACCCTATCTCAAAATAAAACTGAAGGGCTGGGGAGATAGCTTGGAAGTCTAAGCACCTGCCTGGCAAGTGCAAAGACCTGGCTTCAATCCCCAGTACCACATGCCATGCCAGCCCCAGAACCCGTGGCGTGCCGTGCCAGCCACCAAAGTTGTGCATGGAGGCGCACACCTGTCATCCCAGGGCTAGGGAGGCTTAGACAGGAGGATCACTATGAGTCCGAGCTGTGTATCAAGACCCTGTATCAAATAAATAAATAAATAAATAAAAGATTTCTTTTAAAAACTGAAAAGAGCTGGGGTATGGCTCTTTGCAAAGGCCCTGAGTTCAATCCCTGGTACTGAAAGAAAAGAAAAAAGAAAACACCGAAGCTCCTCATCCAGTGGTGATCCCAGCTGTCCTCCCAGCACTCAGGAGGCTGAGGCAAGAGGATCACCTTGAGTTCAAGGCCACCCTGGAATGACTACATCGTGAGTTCAAGGACAACCTGAACTCCATAGCGAGACCCTGTCTAAAAACAAACAACATAAAAAAGCAAACATAAAAGGAGTGTTTAAAATGAGACAGAGCTCTCCAAATTATGTTCTTCTTATCATCTTCTGTACCACACTAAGCCCCTGAGCTCTTTTTCCCACCAACTATAGCCCAGCTTCTCTCTGCCCTGGTTCTAGGCCTGGCCCTGTCCCCAGGGATGTGGAGTGTAAACCAAACTGGACGGCCCTCCAAGCCCTGGACGAGAGCCAGCCCTCTCCCTCCCCAGACACGAGGCTGCGCCCAGCAGCCAGCGAACCAGAAGAACGTGCACCTCTTTCTGCGCTCTCTGTGCTGGGTGGGCTCTGCCCCAGAATCAGCCAGTGCCTAGCCCCCAGCAGCCCCAGCAGAGCCAGAGGGTGGAAAGCCAGTCTGAAGCTGCCCCTCCCCCCACCTAGCCTGACACCTTAGGCACCTCCCTTTTATAGTTTAAAAACAAAACAAAATGATAAACTAAACCCTGCATTTGGGCAGGCTGAGGCAGGAGGATCTCAAGTTCAAGGCCAGCCTGGACAACTCAGCAAGACCCTGTCTCAAAATTAAACAAACAAACAGGAACTGGGGAGAGGCCTGGGTAGAATAAGTGCTTCCCTGGCAAGTGCAAGGGCCTGAGTTCAATCCCTGGTTCTGCCAAAAAAAAAAAAAAAGAAAGAAAGAACAACATGGTATGGTGAAATGGCTCAGTGGTCTAAAGCACCTACTTAGAACAAGCTAAGCTAAGCAAAGCACAGGGACCGAGGTTCAATCCCCCAGCACCACATGCCAGCCAGCCGCGCCCCCTGGTGGGCTGAACTGGCCACACACACACAAAATAAATAAATAAATATTAAAAAAAGAACAACAACAACAAAAAAAACTAGTTTACTACATCCTTTACTAAGGATGTAGCTCAGTGTAAAAGACCTGGATTCGACTTTTGGTACCACAAATAAGTCAATTAATTTAATTAAAGGAAACCAGTAAACTACCAGCCTGGCTGTGGACTTGTGGAAGAGCACCAGTTTCACAAAGACCTCAGCAGGGGTCGGGGTGCTCCAGGGCTCCCTCACACCTGTCCTGGTCCTGGTTCCTTCTCCCCAACTCACAGACATCGCCCTGGCACCACCCCAGGACACTGCTGTCCCCTGGTCAGGGATTAGCTTCTCCTACCCAGGAGCCATCTGCCCAGGAAGTCCCAGTGGCTGTGCAGGATGGTGACGTGCCCTCAGTGTCCTGCCAGAGCACAGGACCGTGTCAGGAGCAGGTGCTGGGGCAGAGACCCTCACAAAGGGACATTCTGCAAGCAGCTGCTGTGTTTCTACAAATACCAGGGTCTCGGGAGACAAGTCCAGGTGACTGTCCCCTGGAGGAGGAAGGAGGGACAGCTCAGTGCCATCTGGATCCTGTGTTGCCATTGAGGACATGATGGGACAGTTGGTGACATCACATCTAACCGGGTCTGCCATCCAAGTTGGTGCAGAGTCGCTTCCACTTCCTGTCCGTGGCAATGGCACTTCACAGGTCATAGCACATCCTTTGCTGTCTAGGGATCATACACCAACACTGTGGGGACAAAGGGCAGCAGCTGCCCCTTGCTTCTGTGTCATTTAGAAAAGTTCTGTCTCTATTTATACACAACTAGGAATGTAGAAATAAGGCAAACATAGTAAAACGTGGACTTTGGGGGCCTCTGGGCAAATTGGTAAAGCCATGCTTTGTTCCCACCCTGCTATGCAGCTGCGAGCCCCTGGGACTGTGGCCCTGGCTTGTGACACTGACACAGCCAAGTCCCCACTGACTCAATAGGTGTGCCTGACTGGCATCCCTGACCTCAGGCTGTGCCCTCTTGTTGCAGGCAGCCAAGATAGATAGAAATATTATAGGCAATCAGATAGGGCCAGGCCCGCAAGGAGACAAGATGGAAGACAAGGTGACTTTACAACTGGGAAGAGACAGACACTCTCATATAGGCCACGTCTCAAGACCAAGACGAAAGAGGAAACACAGCTACATACTTCCCTAGGGATGGGCATCAGGGATTGATATTCTAAATAGGTATCAATTACACTGAAAGAGCCCAAATGAGTCACTAGCCCAACGCTCAACAGGAAGAGACCCTGTCCCATATTCTTGCCCGCTTGCTACGTGACTCTCTTCCCCATTTGGTCCTGGATTTAATCAATTTTACCTGAGCAGTGGTGCTTGTAATCTCATTGGTTGACCATAGCTTTGTCCCACCTCATGCCCACCTAAGCGAGTTCCCATGTCTTCACCACCTTAGAGAAGAAGGTGGTTTTATAGAGGAAAACCACCACATGGTTTTCCTCTATAAAAGTCCCTGAAAGAGACAACTTCCCGGGGGGATAACCCTCTCAGGGCCCCTTCTATCCCTCTCTCAGACACGAGCTTTCTTTCCCTCAATAAATATATTCTGCTCATAACCTCCGTTTGTTCCTAAAATTCATTCTTCGGTTTTAGAGAACACGAACTCGTGCAGGTCAGGTCTGGAGATCATTTTTCCCTGTCATTTGGAGGTTCCCTATACAGTTTGGAAGTCACCCACCCAAGACCAGTTTTTCTCCCTGTATCACTCTCTCACTGGGCCCTGTGGAGATGCTGAGCAAGGAGAGTCTTTGTGCAGCTGGGTCTACATGCGCCCCAAAGCCTCGTGGTGGGGCAGGCTCCTCAGAGGTGGCTGGATCGAGGCTGTGTTGCTAGGATTAAGGGTGTGAGTGATACACCCCTCCTAAGATTGGGAGCCTGGATAAGATACCAGGGACAAGCTGGCATGGTGGCACATGCCTGTCATCCCAGCACTCTGGAGGCTGAGGCAGGAGGGTTGTTGTGAGTTTGAGACCAGCCTAGGCTACAAAGCGAGCTCAAGGCCAGCCTGAACTGCATAGCAAAACCCTGTCTCAGAAAGAAAAGAAAGAAGAAAGAAGAAAGAAAGAAAGAAAGAAAGAAAGAAAGAAAGAAAGAAAGAAAGCAAGCAAGCAAGCAAGCAAGCAAGCAGGGACAGAAAGAGGGCTGTCACTTGTTGCTTGTCACTTGCTGCTTGTTGCAGCTGTGGCTTGTCTTCTGGCCCCCATGCCCCTCCGCCATGCCACCACACCTTGGAGCCAGACTACCATAGGCTGATGTAGTGAACTTCTTGCAAATGTGAGTCAGGATGAAGCTCTCCTTTAACTTTGGGTGTCAAGATTTTTGTCTCAGCCACCAGAAAAGTAACTAAGACAGTGGTTGATCCTATATAACCTGTCACCCTTCATCCCCACCAGCAGGAACAGCAGGGTAGCTTACGTCCCTGGCTGAGAGGACAGAAGAGAACATGGTTCCAAGGCCGGCCTGCCCAACATGGGACCACAGCCAGGCCACTGTGAGTGGCGGCCACGGAGCACTCCACCACGTCATTGCTCGGGAGCACTGTGCTACACAGATGTGTCACATTGTCCTCACGACCTGACTTTTTCCTCAAAGTTAGAAGAAGAAGGGAAGGAAGGAAGATGAAAGAAAGGAGGGAGGGACATAGGGAGGAGGGAGAGAGAGACAAGGAAGGGGAGGGAGAAAGAACAAAGGGTGAGAGAAGGAACTATGGAAGAAAAGAAAGACAAGAGAAAAGGATAGAAAAAAGAGAAGGAAATACAGAAAGAGAAAGGAAGGAAGGAAGGAAGGAAGGAAGGAAGGAAGGAAGGAAGATGGCAAGATAGCTCAGTAGAATATGCGCTTGCCGAGAGAGACAGACAGAGAGAGAGAGAGAGAGAGAGAGAGAGAGAGAGAGAGAGAGAGAGACTTCAAGCCCAGAAAACCATCTTTTTTACGCTGATCTCATTGTTATCTGAGCATCAGGTGTTCGAGGGCGGCACCTACTGGCCGAAAGCAGAATTACAACCTAGCACAATTGGACCCTGGTGCCACCTATGTGGGTCTACTGGTGCCATTGAGGGTCCAGGTATCACGGGTTGTGCAGGAAACTTCACAGGCAAGAAGTGACAGGGCCGAAGGACCCAGAATCAGGATCAATTAATCTGGTGATTAATTCTGAGCGTTCCAGAGCTCTACCACTGAGCATTTCTTTGTCCTCAACAAATTATTTTTCAAATGGACACATCATTACTGTTATGAAATCAATTCAGCCGTGGGATTTATTGTGTTAAACAACATTGCCAGCATCGAAATGTTCAATAATCATCAAACAGCCTTGGGGAGGCTGAGGCAAGAGAAACACTACAAGTTCAAGGACAACCTGAACTACATATCAAGATCTTGTGTCCAAAAGCCAAAAGAAATAAAGAAAAAATAAATCAGTCGGGCTGGGAATATAGCTCAGTGGTATAAGCACCCGCCTGGAAGTGCAAGGTCCTAAGTTTGATCTGTGGCACCAAAACAAAGCAAACAAACAAATAAATAAATAAATCATCAAGAAGACATGGAGGGCTGGGGAGATGGCTCAGTGGAATAAGCGCTTCCCTGGCAAGCGCAAGGGCCTGAGTTCAATCCCCGGTTCCGCCAAAAAAAAAAAAAAAAAAAAAAAGACATGGAGACTTCTTCTGAGTTTCTTGTGAAGACACTTCGTGTGGCCGGCATGGCCAGCATGAAACATGCTCCGCCTGGTCAGGAGGTGAGTCCGACTCTGAATGATGCGTGGGTGTGCCCATTTCCCAGGTACTTTCTGGGCTCCTGGTTGCTGAGGGCTGTGGGGTGAGGAGGGCTATTCTCTGAGGCCTGCACAGAAGGGCACTCCAAGGTTGTCCCCAACCCAGAGACCACCCTGGGGCTGACTTGGGGACCCCAGAGCTGGGACTGCATGCAAATCCCAACTGGGGTGGCATGGACAGTGACACAAGCCCAGGACTAAGGAGGACCCTACCCTGAGGAGCCCACCATGCACTCAAGCGACCTCCCCTCCTGCATTGCCGTGCTCTCAAATCCCCTTACCTACTGGCAGAAAGATGTATTTTGTTAGTTAGTTGTTGTTTGAGGCAAGGTCTCTCTAGGTAGCCCAGGCTGGGACATGTTGAACTCCCATCAACCCTCCTGCATCAGCCTCCCAAGCTCTGGGATCACAGTGTGCACCATGATGCCCCCAACAGGATGCTAGGTCTCAGCTGCTTAATGGGGAAAAAATTAGCAAAAGAACTGAACAGAAACTTAGAGAAAAAGCTTATCCCTAGGTCAGTAAGCATGAAGAAGTGCTCACCCTTGGCAGTGACAGGAAGTGCAAATTGAAACTGGAGAACAATAAAACAGGTCCACAGGTGGGCTTGTACACAGAGGTAACCCAGTCACAGGGCTGGAGGGTTAAAAATCTAAGTTTGCAAACCAAAATTAGAGAAAAAGAAGGGCCGCAAGGAAAGCCAACATTTTGGCCCTAGCCTTCCAAGGTCAATTAAGACTCAGGACATATGATAACCTGTACTGTAACATCATGTAACTCAGTAGGGTCCCAAATTTTCTGATCAAGGAGATTATGGGGCCAAAGAGGAAAGTGATCGATGATGTAGAATGTGCCTAAGGAGAGTCACATGGAGAGAAAACATTCTCTCAGGCTTTCAGAGAGCACATTGGCCAAGCAATGGCCATGACTCATCCACATGGCTGACATTGACAAAGCTTCTACAATCTGAGGTACAGGATCTCAGGATAAATCCTGAATGGATTTGACTGAACTTATCAGATCCAAAAGCTACAATTCTTGTTGCATAGGTCCTGCTTTACCTTGGTCTTTTTTTTTTTCATGTTTATTTTTTATTTATTTATTTATTTATTTTTTGGTGGAACCAGGGATTGAACTCAGCCCCTTGCACTTGCCAGGCAAGCACTTATTCTACTGAGCCATCTCCCCGGCATTTACCTTGGTCTTAACCATCCAGCAGAAAAGTATAAAAATGAAGTATAAGAAGTAAAGCCATGGGCTGGAGAGATGGCTCAGTGGTCTAAAGCACCTACTTGAAACAAGCTTGGCAAAGCACAGGGACCATGGTTCGATCCCCAGCACCACATGCCAGCCAGCCCCGCCCCCTGGTGGGCTGAGCTGGCCACACACACACACACAATAAATAAATGTAATAAATAAAAATAAATATTTAAAAAAAAAAAAAAAGAAGTAAAGCCATGCTGTTATGTTGAGCCGTAGGGGACTCAGGTCAACAATTTCTGACATTGCCAGTCAAGCGGAAGCCCTATTATGGACTACTGGACTCTTTTAGAATATTTTGCTGAGTTAACACACCTATGATATTCAAATAATGGAACTAAACAAAAAAAGGGGATACAGATGAATGTCCATTTTGTATCTGTGTATTCAAAATGGTAGGATAGATACATAGTTACATTCTCTTAATGAATAGAGGGATTTTTTTTTTCTAATGGTGTTTGTAAATAGGATATCATGTTCGCATCTTGTACAGCAATTAACCACTAGGAAGAATGTATGCAATGTGTTAATTATTGAAACTGTCCTACCAATTTGATTTGAAACTGTCTCATCGCTATGTGTTTATCAATAAAATTATGGGGAAAAAAAGCCACAGGGACCTGGCAATTATCACAGCTCCATCAGATTCTGTTTTTTGTTTTTCTTTTTGATTTTTTTTTTTTTTTTTTAGAACCGGGGATTGAACTCAGGCTCTGTGCTTGCCAGGCAAGCGCTTATTCTACTGAGCTATCTCCCTAGCCCCTCAGATTCTATATTAAAATAATACACTGCCAATTTATTGGAAGAATGATAGCCTTTGGGTTTTGTTTTTGTTTTTGTTTTGTTTTTGTGGCTCGCTCAGCCCACCCTAGGGGCAGGGCTGGTACAGCTTGTGGTGCCAGGGATAGAACCACAATCCCTGTATGCTTGCCTAAGCTTGCCTAAGCAGGCGCTTTAGACCGCCGAGTTATCTTGCCGGCCCTAGCCTTTTTAATAAATGGCGCTGGGAAAACTGGCTGTACCTATGCTGAAGATAAAAATTGGACCCATATCTTTTACCATTCACTAAACTAAACTTGAAATGGATCAAAGATCTAAATATTCAAACAGACATATTAAATCTGCTGGAAGATCGAATAGGTGAAACTCTTGAAGACACTGGTGTTGGAAATACTTTATGAATAAAACCCCCGTCACACAGGAACTATCCCAATCAACAACGAGGATCTCATCTGATTAAAAAGCCCCTTGCACAGCAGGAAAAACCATCAAGAGTGAAGAGACAACCCACAATGTGGGAAAGTGTTTGCCAGTTGTTCCTCGGAAAAAGGATTACTGGTTCAGGGAGATAGCTCAGCAGTTTAAGCACCTGCCTGGCAAGCACAAGGACCCAGGGTTTGATCCCAATACTGCATGCCATGCTGGCCACCAAAAGCAGACATGGTGGCACATGCCTGTAATCTCAGTGCTGGGGAGGCTGATACAGGAGGATCACTATGAGTGAACTGCGTAGCCAGACCCGGTACCAAATCAATAAGCAAATAAATAATGAAAGAAAAGAAAAAGGATTACTGTGGAGAATATATAAAGAATTTTTTAAAAAATCAGACACCTATGTACACATTTAAAGACTGAATCCAAAAGTGGGCATCTGAGATGAATACATACTTCTCAGATGAAGAAATACAGGGCCAGGGAGATAGCTCAGCAGAGTAAGTGCTTGCCTGGCAAGCGCAAGGGCCTGAGTTCAATCCCTGGTTCCATCAAAAAGGAAAAAAAAAAAAACACAAACAGCAAATAAATATATTTGAAAAATTCAAGATCACTGATCATTCCAGAATGCAAATTAAAATGTTCTGAGATTCCATCTCACCCCAGAAAGAATGACCTGTACCAAGAAATCAACCAATAATAAACACTGGAGAGGCTGGAGAGATGGCTCAGTGGTCTAAAGCACCTACTTGGAACAAGCTTAGTAAAGCACAGGGACCGCGGTTCAATCCCCCAGCACCACATGCCAGCCAGCCCCGCCCCCTGGTGGGCTGAGCTGGCCACACACACACACACCAAAAAAAAAAATAAAATAAATAAATAAATAAATGTTTTTTAAAAATTAAAAAAAAAAAATAAATGCTGGAGAGGCTGTGGGGAAAAGGAACCCTTCTCCACTGTTAGTGGAAGTGTAGTCTGGTATAACCACTATGGAAATCAGTGTGGAGATTCCTCAAAAAGCTAGGACTAGAGGTTCCACTTCACCCAGCTATTCCCTCTTGGGTATCTTCCCAAAAAAATGAAAAGCATCATACCTCATACCACAATGATATATGCATACCTGTGCTTATAGCAGCAAAGGTTGTAATAGCCAAATCTTGGAAACATCCCAAATGCCCATCAACTGGTGAATGGATAAAGATACAATGGAGTACTACTCTGCCATAAAGAAGGATATGCTTCAGAAATTTCTGGGAAAATGGATGCACCTTGAGACCATATGCTTAAATGAAATAAATCAGACATACATGTGCAAATGCTGCATTGTTTCTCTGGTGTAAGAAACTGAAGGTGTAAACAAAGACCCAGATGTAAACTAGGCATTGTGAAATAGGAGGGAAATGTTCAAATGGGCAGGGGAAAGGGAGAAGAGTGGGGAAGGAAAGAAGGGAAAATGTAAAAGAAGAAAGAGTAAAAAAGGAAAACAACAAAACTTTGTAAATGGGGAGGAGAAGGGGTTAATGGGAGGACAGGGGGATGGGGGAAATAAGCTCTATCATGAACAGGTACAAATTCTCTATGAGTATCATCATTATATATATATCTAAAATGTACCAATAAAATCTATTTTCTTAAAAAAATTTACTTATTTATTTGATACAGAGTTTCACTATGCAGTTCAGACTCACAGTGATCCTCCTGTCTCAGCCTCCCCATCTCTGGGATGACAGGCGTGCACCACCACACTCAGTTCCAGGGTCAGCACAGCATTTGGTACCAGGGATTATACTCAGGTCCTTGCACTTGTCAGACAGGCACTTAGACCACTGAGCTATCTCTTCAACCCTAAAATTTAATTTAAAAAAAATAATAAAATAGGGGCTGGGGAGATGGCTCAGTAGAACAAGTGCTTCCCTGGCAAGCGCAAGGGCCTGAGTTCAATCCCCGGTTCTATTAAAAAAAAAAAAAAAAAAAAATTAAAATATCAAATAATACATTGTCAAGCCAGCTGTGGTGTCACAAGCCTTCATCCCAGCACATAGGAGGCTGAGGCAGGAGGATACCTGAGTTTGAGGCCAACCTGGACTATGTAGTAAGATCCTATCTCAAAAAAAGAAATTAAAAATTAGCTACTAGAGGATGACATCTACACTTCCCTCAATTGTCCTTTGCAGTGTTTTCTGTCCTGCTGGTCTGGGACCTGGCTGGCTTTCACATGTGTGCTGGCTGTCATGTCTCCCAGCCCCTCGGACCAAGGACAGCCCTGTGGGGTGTGTGTGTGTGTGTGTGTGTGTGTGTGTGTGTGTGTGTGTTTTGAAGGTTAATTTATTTTTGTTTTTAATTTAATTTTATTTTATGCAAAGCAAATTGGTAAGACATGTGATGCGTGTTATGTAAGGCCACTTATCCTGGCGTGGAGCGGGACCCACACTCTGGGCTTGTGGGACTGTTCCCTCGTAACTGCGCTCAGGTACAATGTTCTGGTCACACTGTCATGTAGAGAACCTGTGCTTTCAGGAGAGGAGACAATTGCCACACTTGTGTCAAACAATGCTCAAAATCAGGCCAGTCAATCTGAAAATATTGGAAATCTGGTGTGGAGACCCCTGCTGCCCCCTGCCCGGAGGAGGCTGCAGGGTCCCAGCAGGGGAGGGCGTTCTGGCCTCCTGTGCACCTCCAGGGACCCTGACCTCCTGTGTCAGTGATGCCCCGTGTTACCGTCTCCCCACCCACCCCTGGGCAGCCGCTGCAGCTGCTCCAGGGGGACCCACGGCTGGGGCCAGAGTCTCTCAGGGCCTGGCATCCCATCCCCAGCTGCAGACAGAGTGCCCAGAGCTCAAGGCCTGAGGCATCTCTCAGAGCCTGGTGTGGGTGGGGAACAGAGGTGGGCTTGTCCAGGGCCACCTGCAGAGATGAGGGGATCCCCAGAAAACTAGGCAGGAAGTGGGGTGCAAGGCGGGGTGGGTCAGCGAGGTGGGTCAGCGAGGCCTGCACTTACACAGATCCTAGGCCTCCGAGACAGGAAGGAAGGAAGTACTGATGGAGGCGAGCCTGAGCCTGTCCTGAGAGGGTCTCCTGGGGCTCAGCCAAAACCCTGCCCTCCTGGGGAGCCCCATGCAGCGGAGGTCTCGGGCACCCTGGCACGGCACTGGAGGACCCAGGGATGTCTCAGGCAAAGGTGTGGGGCAGGGGGCCTGCCCAGCCACCCCAGTGGTGCACCTCTCATTTCACTGCCCAGGAAGACACCACCTGAGAAAGTAGCTCAGCATGAGTGTGTGTGTGTGGGGGGGGGGGTCTAGGCTGGGGTCCCACACATGCGGAGCAAGAGGCTGGAAGAATAGCAGGGCGCTGTCCCTCTGGGCTCTGCCTCAGCAGTGACTTCATTTCTTTCTCAGGGCTTTTGACTTTAACACACAACTTGGGAAAAAAAGTCGCACTAAGAAAATGAAGCCGAGGGCCAGGGAGATGGCTCAGTAGAATAAGCACTTGCCTGGCAAGCACAAGGGCCTGAAAAAAGAAAATGAAGCCGGGCACCGTGGCACACACCGGTGGTCCCAGGTACTCAGGAGGGGTTGAAGTCCAGCCTGGGGGACATGCTTGTAGTTATAGACTGGAGAGAGGGGGAAGGAGGAGGCCATGAGGGAGAGAAGGGGAGGGGAGGGGAGAACGATGGAGGGAAGAAGGAGAGGGGTGACCTGAGTGACTGGCAAGAGGTGGACCACACTGGGAAAGGCGTCTCTGCTACTCAGGGCCGTGGCCTTGATGGCAGATGAGCCTTGCTGGGTAGAGTGTATTCTGGGATCTGTGCTGTTAGTGACATCACCATGGTGACCCCGGGGCAGGGACACACATAAAGACCCCAAAAGGTCACCGGGGAATCATCTCCTACAACAGCTGCGTGCCTGCATCCATCTTGAACAAAATGCCACCCTCTGGCTCCCGTGACCAGACTTGCTCATTTGATTGTTGTCTCCCACCAGCACGCACAGAGGCAACCCCAGGGGCATGAGGATGTGGCCTCTTCCCCCTGCTACCATCACAGGTCCCTAGCAGCAAGGACAGTTTGGAGGTCAGCAGGGTGAGCGAGTTCACCTCATCCTTATAGGGACCCCAACATGCTCACCACGGGCCTCCACTGCCTGCTCTGTCCCTCGTCCCCCTAGTCACAGTGGCATTGTGTTCTTATTTTAGTCTCCTTGAGGTTCCTTTTTAGTTTTTGTTTGAGGCAAGGTCTTGGTATGTAGCCCAGATTGGCCTCCAACTTGCAGCAATCCTACCTCAGCCTCCCACATGCTGGGACTGCGTTTGCTTTTAGTTCTTGCTTCTGTCACCATTTGGTGAGGTCCCCTGACCCTACCATCACTCCTCACATCATCTAGTCCTGTAGATGACGCTCTGTGTGTGGTCTCTGACCTCTGTGCAGTCCCCACGGGGAAGCTGGCTCAGTCTCTGAGGCACCAGGCTAGAGGGAGCCTTGTCCTGCTCTGTGGAGTCAAAGCCCCTGACCCTTCCCTGGGGGCTGAGCCAGTGTCTGACACACTCCACTGTAGAGCTACCACCATCACTTCCTAAGCATGCCTCCCAAGCTGGGCGTGGGGCTGAACACCCGTGACCCTGGGGCTCTGGGAGTTGAAGCAGGAGGATCACTGAGTTTGAACTCAACTTCATTGGGAGCCCTTGAAGTTGGAAATTGATCGTACATGGGAAGGCAGGACAAGGCCTCAATGCCTAAAGCAGTCAAGCTGCCTTAGTCTTGAGAAAAACATCCTGCCTGGTCAAATTTGGCTATTAGTCACTAGGCAACCTTATGTCTCCTGATACTGACTCTGCAAAGGCAAATAAACACCCGCACTGCTGTTCTTTGGGTCTTTTGCCAATCAGGCAGACAGACCTCCACTTCAACCCACTCTGGTCTCTTGTCGCTTTGTCATTCCTGCTGGGCCTACACAGCCTGGGCAATTTAGCAACTTAACCCTGTCTCCAAATGAAAAAGCAGAAGGGCCCCTGGGGATGGAACTCAGGGCAAAGGCCCTGAGCATATTCTCAATACCACATAAAAATTAAAATGGGGAAAAAAAATTAAAATGGGGTCCCTGGGGAGCCATGAGGTGATGAAGGAATGACTTCCCTTCCCCACCTGCTGTAGCTGACAATGAGGCTCACACTGAGCTGTTTTCATCCCATAAATGTCCTTGAGCCTTGTCTTCAGGTATCCGAATCTTGGGAGTCTTCGGGCTGCCTCAGTGGATACCCCATATAATGAACTCTGTCGTGTGCAATTTCTTGCTCCGAGAGCCAGCTGACTGGGGATGGTGGTGTGCCAGGTCCATTTGTGTCCCCTTTGTGTCCAGCCACAAGCAGCAAAGTTAAGCAGCAGCTCCCAGCCGCCATCCTGGGGACTGAGGGAAAATCCAGGGGCTCAGGGACCACAGGCAAGGTTTCCATACCTCAGAGACTACTCAGAACACTGCCCAGAGAGGAGGCTGGGGCACCACTGTCTATAGGAGGTGACCAGGGCTCTGGAGGAGAGTGTGCAGGGACGCAGGGCCAGCACACCACCACTGCTCTGAGCCCTGGGGCTGGCAGTGGCTCAAGTCCTCTCCTGGATGAAGACTACTCCTGGGCACTAACTCCTGGCACCCAGAGCCTGTGGAGGGACATGGCTGTGAGCAAGAAGCAGCCACTGTTGACCTGGCTGGCAGGGCTTTGGGGACAGCTGACAGTGTGGCTGCCCCCGGTGACCCACAGGACCCCAAGGGTGCAAAGGCCAACTAGGAGCAACTCCTCAGGGGCCAGAGGATGGGTGGGCTGTGGTCAGTTTCCAGAGCACCGGGACAGCACTCTCAGAACCACCACAGCTGTCGCCTCTGGCCACACCATGGACGTCTAGGATGTGATCCTAGAGTCAGCACCAGGAACAGCTCAAAGTATGCACTGAGCAGCCCAGAGGAGCAGGTAGGAGCAGGCAGAAGCCAGGATTGTGTTTATTCAGGTGTCACATGGAATCCTTGGTCTTCTAGCTCCTTCCAGAAGGCCTGTATGATTCAGACAGCAGAGGCCTTAGCCTAAAGCAGCTGCCAGGAAGAAGACAGGCCACACTGGGGGCCACCTGTCCCACTCATCCACTCTCAAATATCTAAAGTGGGCCTGATGGTGCACATCCGCAATGCCAGCGCTCAGGAGGCTGCGGCAGGAAGAGGATCGCCTGAGTTCAAGGGCAGCAGGGCCTACATAATGATGTCAAGGCCAGACTGGACCTGGAATACAAAGCACGATCTTGTCTTTAAAACATTTAAACAAAAAAAAGGGAAGTATGTGACAAAGTACTTAGAGTAGAGAAAAAGGAAAGAAGTGGGGTGCTAGAGCACATGTGCAGGTGAGACGACCGGGGGCCTGCGGGATCCGGAATAGACCCAGAACGTAGGCCTGGCGAGTGAGTGAGACTACCCAGGCCGCAGGATCCTGAACAGACCCAGAGCGCAGGCCCGGCAAGTGAGTGAGACAACCCAGGGCCCGCGGATCCTCATTCGACCCAGGCTGCAGGTCCAGCAGGGAACCCTTCAGCAGTACTCCCTGCAAAGAGGCTAGAGGCAAGACCCACCCAGCTGATTCAGGAGCAGAACATCTTGACAGAGTGACACAAAGGGTTCAACTCTAACGCCTGCAGCAGAAAGAAGTGGAGCACAGCAGCCAGATCCAAGCAACACCCACCTGGAGGAATCGGAACTTCGTAGATCCGGACCTGGTGCTAAGGTAATAACTCTGTCTAAGCTCTACACCAAAGGTCAGAAGACAGTGGTATACAAAATGACAAGAGAAGGAACAAAATGCAGTCTCAGGCCCCAAGTCCACCCAGTACAACTGTACAAGACAGTAGCACTGAGGACACTGGAAATCACACACCTGATATATTGGAAATAATAGCGTTGACAGTAAAGAATCAACTGCAGAAAGGTATAGAAGAAATCAGATCAGAAATAATTTCTGAACTAAAAAATGTAGTGGTAACTCTAATCAAAGAAGTACTAAGTGCTTCTAAAGAATACACTGATAAAAAAATAAAGGAGAATATAAAAATGATGGAGCCCCTGAATAAACAATTTAGGAAAGAAATAGAAGCTATGAAACAGGTTCAAAGTGATATACAGGAAATTAAAACCTCAATCACAAGCTGGCAAAACTGTTTGCGTGAAAGTGAAGATAGACTTTCTGACCTGAAAGACACCATTGCAGCTAGTGAAAAAGCAAGAAAAGATCTCTTTAAAACAACTAGGATGCAGGAAAAAATAATACAATACCTGCAAGACGATGCAAAGATGAACAATGTGAGGCTAATAGGCATCAATGAGAAGGAAGGAGTCAATACAAATGATATAAAAAGAATATGGGCAGCAGTAATAGCAGAAAACTTCCCAAATATGGGGCAACAATCTGACATTCCTGTAACTGAAGCCTATAGAACTCCAAATAATAACAATCCAATGGAAACCACACCCAGACACATAATAATCAAGATTCCAGAAATTCAGCATAGGAACAGTATACTAAAAGCTGCTAGAGTGCATGTGCAGTGTAACCAACTCAAAAGGTGCTCTGACAAAGGGCACTGAGTGGACAACAGGGCCGTGGCCTCCTGAACTGTTCCCATGTCAGGTTCAGGGAGGTACCCCTTGAGCCAGCCTGCATCCTACAGTAGTAACCGAGCCCTAATGATATAGGGATGATGCTGGACTAGCAGAAAGTCCAAATGATGTAAGGGGGATATCATGACTCCCCACCTGCATGATGTCTGATAGGGAGTCCATGTTCCTCAAAATTGAAGAGTGAATTCTAGAACTCAGTGGAGTTTGAAGAGCAGGAAATATTTATTGCGGTAAAGAAAGCTTCTAAGAGACAAAAGGGAACGCTGAAAGTGGATTGTCCAGGACCCCACTTCTCAGGGAAAGCTTTATAGGGCAAAATTATGAGGTAGGTTTAAGGCGGGACAAAATCATGATCAACCAGTAAGATTACAAGTATAGTTGCTTAGGTAATTTTTTTTTTTCAGCCCCAGGGATTGAACTCAGGACTTTGTGCTTGCCAGGCAGGTGCTTATGCCACTGAGCTATCTCCCCAGCCCTGCTTAGGTAATATTGATCCAGTGGGGAAGCAGGTCACATAGCAAATATACCTGGAAAGAACAACGACTGTTTCTTGGAAGGTCAGGTCAGGGATTCATCCTCCCTCCTTAGGTGACTAGTGGCTATTTAGAATATCAATCATTAGTATCCCTCCCTGGGGAAGCATGTAGGCATAGTATTCCAGTCTTTTGTCTTGAGGTGTGATCTCTAACAAACGTGGCTCCATCCACAGCTACAATGCATTCCATCTTCTGCACGGCCCCTTGGAGGGCCTGGCCGTCTGACTGCCTATAGTATTTCTACCTAACTTAGCTATTTATTATACCAGCGCCTATGGACAGTGGAGGAGACAGTAAAATTAGAGGCTGGGAGCAAATTACAGAGGGTAAGCGGGTGGTGGGTTGAGACAAGGAACCTCTCATTAGCCTGACTCAAGGATGAAGGCCGAAGGCCAGGGAGGGCACAGCCCAGGAGGCTTTGCCACATGAATGCTCCGGGGCCCCAAAACGGCTGTCTCTCGCTCTCTGATCCTGCTCGACCTCGTCTTTCTGCACGTGGCACTCCTCAGCTGTGAACTGGGGCTCAAGACACCCCCCAGCTCACAGGGTTCAAGGTGGATGATCAACCAAGTAGACCAGAACCCCTAGAAATGTCTCCCACAGTCCTGCTAAATGCACGGGTGACACTGCTGGGCCTTCAGGAAGAGATTAGACCACAAGGGCTCTACTCTGTCAAGGGAGTGAATCCATTGATGAGACTGATTTAATGGCCTCATTGGGAGGTAACCGGAGGAGTGGGATGGCTCTTTCCCCTCCTGCTTCCAGGCCACCACCCCAGAGCCACAAGTTCTCTGTGTCACCTTAGGCCCAAGATAGCAAGGTCAACGTGAAATCAGTGAATTTGCCCTCCTTTCAGTGATGGGGAGCAAGCACAACCAGACACTTTATTATAGATGCTAAATTACTTAGAAACTTTGGAGCAGTCAGGGAGGGCCAGGCCTACAGAAAAGGTCAAGCAGTGAGTCCTCAGGAAAGAGGAAATGAGCACAGCCAGGTACTTCCCCTCGGGATGAACAGCAGTGACTGATAACAGGCATGGCCAGGTGAACAGCAGCGATTGTTAACAGGCACAGCCACCCTGGCTGGGGAACCAAACCTCCCTTGCAGGAAAAGAAGTCCATGTACACTAGCTATGTGACTTGCTTTCCCATTTAATCAGTAAAACCGAAGTGATTATACTTGTGATCTTACTGACCAGGTCAATGTTACCCAAGCAACTATAATCCTATTGCTTGACTATAGTTTTGGCCCACCTTATGTTTACCTCACTTCCTGGCTTTGCTCTACAAAACTCCCTTGAAGTAGGGTGTGGTGGAGCACATCTGTAATTACAGCACTTGGGAAGTTGAGGCAGGATTGCTGCAAATTCAAGGCCAGCATGGGTTACACAGTGAGTTCAAGATCAGCCTGAACTTCATAGTGAAACCCTGTCTCAATAAAAAGACCGAAAAACACAAGCCTTTGAGAAGTAGTGTCCCTGGCCTCCTCCTGTCTCCCTTAAGATAGCTTTTCCTTCTCTCAATAAATACTTCCTACTCTTAATCTCTGTTATTCCTAGAATTTTTTTTTTTTTTTTTTTTCATGTGGAACCAGGGATTGAACTCAGGCCCTTGTGCTTGCCAGCCAAGCACTTATTCTACTGAGCTATCTCCCCGGCCCCTAGAATTTATTCTTTTGATTTTAGAGAACATGAACTTGGCATATCAGACATCCAGCTGGTTAGTAGTTGTATTTCCCTAGGGCTGGCCAAATAGCTCCACGGTTTAAAGCACCTGCAAGCAGGCACAGGGGCAGAGGGTTAGATCCCCGGGCCTGCTGTGCTGGCCCCGCCCCGGAGGTGGGCTGAGATGGCAATTGAGACTGGGCATGGTGGTGTGCACCTGTAATCCCAGCTCTTGGGAGACTTGTAAACACAATTACTAGGAGTCCGATATAGTAGTGAGACCCTGAACACCCTGTAGACCCTTCCCTAAAACACACAAAAAAAGTTGTATTTATCATATAGTATTTGGAGGTCCTGTTACCATTCCTTTATTAACTTGGACTGTATCTGGAAGCACTGACTAGGGGTAGAAGGTAGGAACATTCCAGCCAGGGAATCAATCACAGGAGAAGTGGGTGGATGGGGTGCAGGGACTGTGAGGAGCCCTCGCTCTCATGGACCAAGAGAGGGGACAGCAGAGGTGTGTGTGTGGAGTCCTTCAGCTACACTTCGTGAGGGACCACCCCGTATGCAGTACAGAAAGCACAAGAGCACCATTTCATTCACTGGGCTGTGTCTGCAGGCCGGGAATCTGGACGATAGGGTTGGGTATGTGGCCCAGTGGTAGTCTGTGTAGCACACACGAGGTCCTGGGCTCCAATCTGGACAGCACTCCATTTTACAACGCTGAGGCATCAGCTGTGAGATAGGAGTGTTTCTCGGGAACAAGAATGCCAGGGTCTGGGCTGGGTGGTGGAGCACATGCTTGCATGCAAACTAAAACTGAACAGAAGTTCCACTGCACCAGCCACATTTCAGAACTGTCCAATTTGTTAAGTAAAGACACATGACGCTGAGTGACATGAGCACAGGGGCAGAAGGGCAAGATGCACTAGACACAGCTAGATGAGGGAGACAGCACAGTGCTTCACCGTCACTTACTGCTGCTGGGGCTGCATCTCTAAGACTTGGAACTTCCCATCTTTGGCCTTAGCAGGACAGCCCCAGGGGGTTCATGGATGTGTCCACCTGAATGCACAGTCCACTCCTGCCACTGCTTGTTTTGAGACAGGGTCTCACCATGTAGTTCAGGCTGGATAATTCTCCCATGGGTCTCTGAGAGCTGTTTCAAAGGGTTGCTGAGATTGTGTGGAACATTTGCCTGCCACGGAGGTCCTGGGCCTGACCCCTAGCAAGGAAAAACACACCCAGAGACGAAACCCCCTATTCCAAAGGAGACAAGCAACAGCTGGAAACCTCTGGAAATAAACATAGGCCTACACCCTGAATCATTTTCTATAAGCTTCACATATATATAGATGAAGCAAAGCTCCCTGAAAACACCTGTCAGAGCAGGATAAAGCAAGGGACTTTCTACTATACTTGTATACCATCTCATCTCTTGCTGATAACCATTATCTTTTTTTTTTTTTTGTGGGGCTGGGGATTGAACTCAGGACCCTGCGCTTGCCAGGCAAGTGCTTATTCTACTGAGCTATCTCCCCGTCCCCCCTTTTGTTTTTCGTTCATTTGAGACAGGGTCTCTCTACACATTTCTGGTGGCCTTGAGCTCACTGTAGCCCAGGCTGGCACCCAATCACAGTGATCCTAGCTGCCAACCTCCAAAGTGGATTGGACCTGAACACTGAGACCCCAAAGCCAGAAACCAGGAGCTCACAGTAACAGCTTTTATCACCAACTCTTGGCTATCTCCTGGTCAAATACAAGATGGGGTTGGACCACTGCAAACTGCAGTAGGCCCCATGGGCAGGCAGGGCTGCTGTTGCCATGTCTCCAGCAGGAAGGCCAGATACCACCCAGGCCAGTGACAACATTCTCATGGTGGCCACACTGCATCGGGTGGCTGACCCAGGCTGATGGCCAGTGATAGCTTTACCCCAAGTGCAGAGGTAAAGTGAGCCTCCGCAGGAAGTCAGTCTGGGCATTGTTTACTCACAGCCTGCAGTATCCCCAAAGGCACAGACCTGGGTGATCCCATCTGTTCTGTTCCCCATGCCCCTGCCCCACCCCCCAAAGAGAACCTTAATAAAGGACTGGTCAAGAGCCTTCAAGAATGGCATCTCCAGAAGCCATCTTGCCATGGCCAAGGGTTGCCTCAGGGTTTCCTTGTACCTCCAGGAAACATCTAGCCTCATCACAAAACCACTCAGCAGCAGCATAATTTGTTTTATTTTAGACTTTATATAAAAACAGAAGCCCGGACACACACGCCCCTACCCCAGGGAGGGCTCATAACCTTCCTGCACAGACGTGGCCATGCTGTCCCCATAGAGCCACAGATGCCTGTCCTCTCTCAGCTATCTACAACTGAAGCTGGGCTCGGAGGGCACGTAAGGACACATATCGTCCAGCCCCACAGCACAACAGCCCAAAGCAGTGGAATGCACCTTCTGCAGCGTGCCATGTGTCAATGTTGGTGTGTCCAACCTGAGCCACACTGCTAGGGACAGCACCTGTGTGTGCACAAGGCTCCCACCCTCCTCGGTGACAGGAGAATCCAGTGTTCAGGGGCTGCCAAGCTGAGGTATTAAATGCAGAATAAAAATTAGTCACATCCAAGTAACATGCAGTAAAAATGTTTAAACCAACATGGTTAAATGTTAAGATTTTTAGAAATCAAAATATTTATTCACATAATTGTAAGCTAAAGTCAAAGCTAATCATCTACAGCAAGGACGACGAAGTGCAAGTGGCGCTGGCTTCTCACAAGTCTTCCTCTGAGGCAAGCAGACTGATAGTCATAGTCAGTTGCTCTTGAACAAGTCAATGCAGCTCTGCAGGAGGGAGACATTGTTCTGGAAAGGAAACCATGCCAAGGTCAGGGCAGACCAGCGGCTCTGCCGCAGAGCAGACCCATCAGGACGCACCCAAGAGTGAGAAGAGAGCACCAGAGCGGCAGCACATGCCCATATCCTAGCTCTTGGGAGGCCGAGGGCTGGGCCGGGCCCTGGCTCCGTGTCCAGTACTGGCTGCCCTGAGCCATGGGTGAGGTTATCAAAATTAAGTCATAATTAATCCTAATGACTACAAAACTTGCATCCCTGCGTTCTTGCTTTAAAGAAATTTGACAAACAATAAATATAAACAGGAGAAAGATGTGTTAGGTACACGCCAATACCAATTAAAAGCACTCTAGACAAATTTATGTATTGTGACACAGCTCTAATAGGAAGCTCACCTAAGAAACCGAGGGCAGCCTGTGCTGCCCACTCCCTGCCCAAGGCCCCACCTCGCCCAATGAAGGAAGGGCCGCCACTGCCAGCTCCTCTCCAAGGGACACCAGGCTCCAGGCTGACCTAGAGACCACACCAGACAGCAGACTGGAGGAAGGGGAGCAAAATGCACTCTTGGAGATTGAGGACCACAGCACCCCAACCTTTTAAAGCCTTATCATCTGCCAGAGGCCCCACAGAAAACACTACTCTCCCAATCCTGCACTCAACCAAGCTGCAGAGGCCAACTCTACACAGTAGGAAGCTAAAGGCTTTGCTTCCTCTTAAACCAGAAAGGCGTGCTGGAGGGCAAATAGCAAAGGAGAGAAGTTTCTTCTACTGGGTACTCCAGGACAAGCCACAGCACTGAGGAGCCCTCACTCGATCCCTGGCAGGATGCGCACTGCAGCATACAAGGCCCCTCCACACAGGGAACAGGGCCTCCCCAGGACACTCCTCCCAAAGCATTTCAGGACGGGGCTTCGGCTTGCAGCAGCTAAATCAGCACTGAGACCCCACAGGGCCAGGGCCAGTGCCTGATCTGTCTGCAGCAGTACTCACTCTGGCATGCTTGATTTCCAGCTCTGACATCTCTATCAGATTCTTCCTAAATGCTGCCACTCTCTTCCGTTTGAAGTTCATCAGTTCTACAGAAAGAAAACATTCAAATGTTACCAAACCAAGCCAAGAATCCATACAGAATTCACATTCACAGAACCTTTACTTTTCTTTTCTGGCAGCGCTGGGGATGGAGCCCAGAGCCTCACACATGCTAGACAAGCATTTTGTGGCTCAATCTCCCCAGCTCATTCTGCCTGAGATGAGGCCTGACAAAGTTGCCAGACTGGCACTGAACTTTCTGGGATCCTTTTGCCTCAGCTCCCCGCAAGTGGCCAGGATTCCAGCCATCACAACTGCAGCTGGCCCCAGTATCATTCCCACAAAAGATCGACAAAACCTTCTTGTCCTCAAAGTTTCTAATCAACTGGGCCTAGGACAGAGGTCTTAGGGTCACTGTGACCACAATCAGCACAGACCAGTCAGTCACCAAGCCCCTGAGAGCACCTGTGCTCAGCAGCCTGAAATGCAGTCACAGGACCTCACACTGCATTTCTCAAGTACATAGCACCCACCCATTACAGCTCACTCTTAAGAAAAAGGAAACAAAGAACTGCTGTTCTCTAGGCTTGTTTCAGATCTGATCAGTTCAGGCCAATGTGGGGGAGCACATGTAGAACCCCAGACCATGGAAGGCTGAGGCAGGGAATCACAAATTTGAGCCCCATATAACTTAGTGACTCAGTAAGACCTTTCCTGTAGCCAGCAGCCCACTCTGGCAGGAAGGAGGGATGAGGAGCAGAACAGGGGCAGCTTGCAGGTATGCGTGGGAAATGCCTACCTGGGCACCCATTCTTCAGAATGAGGGGTGAGGGGCACAGAAGACAGCACCAGACCACCTACCTACTTGTGAGATGACCTTTGGGAAGGGTGATGGCCAAGGTGAAAACCAAACACTGTTCCAGGGCAAAAGACAGCTGCCAGACCAGAAACAGCGGTATTTTTGGGACAGAAGACTATGCACATAGCCAAATCTGTGTGGTCCCTAAGAGTCAGGTATACGCTCATAAACACGCATGTGAGGAGGGCAAGGGTATGCAAGTGACAAAGACTTGGACAGGCACTGACAACTTATGACCTGCAGAAGCCACAGGTGTCTCTATACTTGGGCGCAACTCATCCCTGATTTCCACATTGAACACAAAAGGCCCAAAAGAGGGGCCAGCCAGATAGCTCAGCGGATTAAAGGGACCAGGGTTTGATCCCCAGTGCGCTGTGCTGGCTCCACCACCCACCCCACCCCCTGGTAGGCCAAGATGGTGACTGAGACTGGGCATGGTGGCACATGCTGGTAATCCTGGTGCTTTGGAGGCTGAAAACAGGAGGATCTACTTGTAGTCAGAAGGCTGACTACAAGTCCAACCTGTGTAGTAAGGCTGTGTACTGAATACATAAAATAACTAAGTAAGAAGGCCCAGAAGAGTGGCCCTGCTTAACCTTCCTTTGCTGACTCCGAGAGCTGCTCGAACTTCTGACAGCACTGCTGCTGGTGTGCCTCGGCCACCTTCACGTCCCGGCTCTTCAGTCGGGCCTTGTCCAGAGCTTTGTTGGAATTCTCATAGTCAATGAGGGCTTTGGTGCGTCTGTACAGAAGGTCCTGGAAGGAGAGGACAGCAATGACAGACCTCAGGAGAACACAGCGGGAAGAACAGGTGGTAGGCCAGTGCCCACGCCACCTGAAGTGCTACATATGAGCTGTCCCAAGATTCACAGAAGAAGTACCACTTCTCCAGAGCTTTTCACACAGCTGTGGTGAAAAAGCCCAGAATAGAGACAAAACACACCCAGTTGCTGCTGGGGGTGTTGAGGGGATGAAGCCACTCTGCGAGCCCACTTCTGGGAACCCAGAGCGGTCCCACTCACTTGAACACTCTGTGGTCTCATAGGAAAGCAGAGGTTCCCACATGTGCAGTCACAGTGCATGCGACATGGACTGTACAATCTCTAAAATGTTCAAAACTGGCAGAGTTGTGGAAGCTCACTGACATTGTATCCACTATTACGTATGTGTAGAAAATATGAAATAAGCTCTTATCCTGTGAAACTAGGAAATATACCACAAATTATCAGTTTAAATCTTAAAACCCTGGCAGATGACAGCAAGCAATGTGTCAAAAGGCCTGCGGCCACAGGCACACATGCTGCACACACAAACATCCGAGTGGCCCTGGCTCTCCTGCATCAGAGCAGCCACAGGGTGCCTGGGCTCAGATTCCCACCCAGCCCAGCCTGACTCACCTTGGCAGCCTCGATGTTGAGCATGTAGTAGCGGAGCAGCTCTGTCAGCTTTAAGTCTTCGTCTGAGGAGACACGGCCCTCCACTTTCTGGTTAAACAAGGGAAAAGTCACTATCAATGCAAATGTCTCCCAACTACTAAATTTATACCATCAAGGACACAAAAACCTTACCCGAAGTTTTTCAAATAGCTCAGCAACCTTCAATAGGTACCTGAAAATGTACACAAACAAGGCAGCCATATAGTCCTACATTTGATTATCCTACAGTATGACCTTATCAATGCTCTAATGTAAACATCTCCCAAAAGAAATACCCAGGATGGGGAAATGGGAATAAAAAAACTCAGTACTGGTCTAAGGGTCATATATTAGTCTCATAACCAAATCCCTTCAAAAAGGTAGGGCACCATCAAGCCAAATGGCAAGAACCAAACTGCCCAAGAACATGAGCCAAAATTCTCTCCGAAGTGACCACAAGGGCTGGTAAGATGGCTCAGTGGTCTAAAGCACCTACTTAGAACAAGCTTAGCAAAGCCCAGGGACCGCAGTTCAATCCCCCAGCACCACATGCCAGCCAGCCCTGCCCCCTGGTGGGCTGAGCTGGCCACACACACATACACACACACTAATTAATTAATTAATTAATAAAACAACAACAACAACAAAACAAAAACAAAGTGACCACAAGATCACTATCCTGAGAAGAGACATTCAGCGTGACAGGACACAAGACTCTGATGAGGACTGCATCTGTCCGGGAACTGCCTCACACCCACGTCTCAAACTGCAACTCACTGCTGGGAAAGCGCTTTCCAAACACTCACTTCTTGATGATGGTGGGCTCCTCCAAGGCCAGGCTGTGCAGGCAAGCTGCTGTGTGGATGTAGTCATCAGCAACACCTGCAGAGACAAGCACAGCCCTCTGCAAAGGGGAGCAGGCATGGCAGGACCCCTACAGCAGCAAGGGGTGGGGACTTACTTTTATGCGCCCGGGTCATCCTGTCAGCTTTGCCACAGGAGTCCTTGATCCTGTTGTAGTAGTTAACCAGGAAGTTCTTCTCCTGCTCAAAGAAGTCATCCACCTCCTGAAAGGAAGGAAGAGGAAACACAAGCAGAAACCCAACACATGAGGATTTGTTTCATATCAGAATAAACACTACGGGGGGAACTACCCTCTTGGGCCCCCCTCCTGTCCCTCTCTTAGACAGGAGCTTTCTTTCTCTCAATAAATATATTCTGCTCAGAACCTCCATTTGTTTCTAAAATTCATTCTTCGGATTTAGAGAACACAAACTTGTGCAGGTCAGGTCAGGAAATCGTTTTTCCCTACGTCATTTGGAGGTTCCCTATATGATTTGGAGGTCACCCACCCGAGATCAGTTTTTCTCCCTGTATCATTTTGGAGGTTTCCACCGAGATCCCTGGACGGAGGTATGAGTTTGCTTTTCTTTCATAAATTCTGGATTGAGACGTGCTTAGGTAACAAATTTTTATACAGTTTTGTCTCATAATACTGTTAAAATTGTTTACCATAGTTTTGTTCCACCTCCTGCCCACCTAAGTGAGTTCCCATTCTCTCTACCTTAGCCTCATATGGCTTTACACTATAAAAGTCCCTGGAAGAGATAGCTTCCTGGAGAACTACCCACTCGGGCCCCCTTCCTGTCCCTCTCTTGGACAGGAGCTTTCTTTCTCTTAATATATTCTGCTCATTAAAAAAAAAAAAGAATAGGGCTGGAGAGATGGCTCAGTGGTCTAAAGCACCTACTTGGAACAAGCTTGGCAAAGCATAGGGACCGCGGTTCAATCCCCCAGCACCACATGCCAGCCAGCCGCGCCCCCTGGTGGGCTGAGCTGGCCACACACACACACACACACACACACACACACACACAATGTTAAAATAAAAAAAAAAAAATTAAGAAAAAAAAAAAAAAGAATAAACACTATGGCAGGGAAATCAGAATTCAGAACTCAACAGACTGAGGACTTTCAAATCTAAGGGACACTACCTGACACTCAGGACCAGCAAAACGGGGTGCTGAGAGGAAACCAATGGACAGAACTTTTCTGAGGAGTATCTGCCAGTGCCAGGAATGCAGACACCAAGACCCAGCAAGTCCACACTCCAGGACAGTGGTCCTGTGAGTGCATGCTCATCACAAGCTGGAGGATTTGCTAGCATTTAACCTGGCTCACTTCAGGCCATGGCAATCCGCTCACCCAGCAGATGCCAAGCATCTTCCACTGCATACACATAAGGTACCCACTGCCTTGCCCTGTGCTGGTTTCCAAACTTCCACTGCCGTCCTCCTGCCCTGTCAGGCCTAGATGAGCAAAGTCTGTGCAGGGAGGAGCTCTAGTGAGGCCACACGACTATAGCTCAGGCAACAGAACTATTCTAACACTTGCATGGTGCTGGCCACAACCAACAGGTGAAAGTAATTTTAATATTTCACTGCTCTAAAAATGTAATTTCAGGTCAATATTTGCAAGATTTTTTCTGCTCTTTTCTTTGGGGAATGACATGCAACACTGACTAATCACCTTATTCCTTTGTTTATTTAAGACAGGGTCTCACTATGTAATTCAGGCTAGCCTTTAACTCATGATCCCCCTGCTTTAGCCTCTTGGACTTAGGTGTACACCACCAAGCCCAACTCATTCTGCCTTTCAGAAGTGAGCAGCCTCTGTCCTTGCAGAGGAGAAAACTAAAGACTTGAGTGGCAAGGCTCACGTTAGCCCTGAGAGGACAAGGCTCTTCTGGGGAGGTGACAGCGGGGATGAGGGGAGGCCAGATGGTGGGATGCTATACAGAGGAGCCCTTCTGCCCATGCCTCTCTTTTCTCTTGCTGCCTGAGCTCAGAATCCCCATGGCTGAACAGAGGTAACCTCTTATCCTCTAAGCTCAGGCATCTTGGTTGTGTTCTTTAACAAAGAGTCACGTCTGAAAGTGATGTTGACTACATCACAAGGACCTTGTAAGGTCAATTCACCCAGCCCGAAGCCCTTACCTTAACCCCAGAAAAGAGAACTTCATCAGCACTCTTCACCACACTCTTGAAAAACCCACCAAACACCTCTTTGGTGTTCTTCCGCCTGACACTTAGCTATGAAAGAAGGAAATCACAAAAGATAAGTTATATGGTTTTCCTAAAGATCCACACTGATCCCGTGTAGCATTCCCAATGCCACTGTACTAACACAGCAGGAGCATCAGTCTTGACCAGGCCCTCCCACAGCCCAGGGTCCCTGGGATCTGCAGCTATGCAGCACCTAGCTTTCGGCTTCCAGGTCCTGGCCATAATCACTATGCTGCCGCTCTAGCCTACACTGTCTATTAGGTGCTCAGTGTCAGGAGATACTGAAGAAATGTGCACATAAGGGCTCCCCTCATTATAACTCAAAAAAATTTAACAGCAATTTTTTAGTTGCCCAGGCTAGACTTAAGACTTGTGATCCTCCTGCCTCAGACCCCTGAACAGCTGCACTGATAGGCACATGCCATCTTACTGGCTAAAGCCTATTGTCAAAAGCCCAACCACACATTTTAACTCTAAGGACCACAGAAATGGAATAAAATTGCCTTACATCCTGATCATATTCCAGGAAAACATGGAAGTTGCGGTCTTTACTGAGAATGGGGTGAGAAGAGAGCCGCTGAAGAAAGACTTCATGGGAGGACACAGTCTTCTTAAAGACAGCGAGATACTCCCTGCAAAGACACCACAGGACCTGCTGACAAGACTGTTCTGCCCGCCCTACTTCAGAAATACCTCACCTAAACCAGTGCAGCATTTGGTCTAACTTGGTCTCCAGTCAAGAACTAAATTTAGAAATGTGTAGAACGAATGAGTTGGGAAGGAGGTGGTGCTGTATGCACCTGCGGGACAGGCTAGGCCTGGGGCCATCTATACCCAGGTCACTACAATCACCCAGCCGCACTGGGCTGCATAGGTCCCAGGAGGACAAAAGAGCTATGGAGACTGAGCTCGAGGCACTCTTTTCTCTTGAAGGCCAGAGTGCTTCTGAGCCAAGAGGCAAGAGGATAGGATAGGAAAACCTAGCCCCAAAGTCTACCTCATATCTGTTAAGAAAAACTCAGTACCCAGGATTTTCTTAACCTTTCAGACATTTAAATGGTACTCTATGCAGTTTTAGAGTTCACATTTAATTTGTTTTTTGTTTTAAAGTCAAATACCAGTAGTTAAAGAACACCAAATCCACTTTTTTGTTTGAGACAGGGTCTTGTTATGTAGCTCAGGCTGGCCTTAAACCCAGTGATCCTCCTGACTCACCCTCCCGAGTGCTGGGATTAGAAGGCAAAGAATCCATTTTTGCTCAAAAACTACAATCAGCTTAGTATGGCGTCTGGGACCTCGGCCCCTCTTAACCATCAGAGCAGTTACTTAGATCATCCTAGTGGCACTTGCAGCAATGTAGTTTCTTTGGTACTTCCAGTAACCACACTTCAAGAGAAAATAATCTTGGTACCAGCAGCCTGAAATGTATGAAGAGCCAAGTGTGATGCTACAAATTTGTAATCTCAGCACTCAGAAGAGGCTGAAGTGGGAGGACTGCTTTAAGTTTGAGGCCAGGCTGGACTACAGATTGGCAGAAATCCTCTGCCTCAAAACAAAAATAACAAAAGTACATCAAGAAACAAGTTTGTTTCTTTGTTCTGTTAAGGCCCACAGCCTTAACACGTATACCCCACAAGAAGGGAAAAGCAGTCTGCACTATGACCATGAGGAACACATCCCATCCTCAGTGAAATGTACTCTCTTAACAGCAGCAGGCAACTCAGTTATGCTGAAACAAAATAAAACCCAACAGAGCCTAGCTCCAGGTTCTCTTAGGTATACACAGTGCTGCTTCACTACCTCTCAGTGGTGCAGCCAGAGGGAAAGCACTTACGCCTCCAGCTCCTGCTTCATCTTGGCAAATTCCTCCTTGGTCATGGACCCTTCTCCCTCTCCCAGCTTCTGCATCTTCTCACGAGGGCCATCAAAGTCCGGCTTCGTAGGAGCTGGAGGAATCTACAGCAGGAAAGGGGACAGTGAGCATTGTGCCGCACTGGCCTCATACCCATCTTGCCAGATGACTGCATGTTCAGGTACACACAACTAACTGACACAAGAGCCAGTGAGAAATGCTCAGTGGACTTAGAGCTTGCTTAGTCAAGTGCAGAGACCAGGCACACTGAGCTGGCGATCCTGGACATGGCGAGAGCACACCTGTAATCCCAGTGCTAGGGAGGCTAAAAATAGGAAGATCACGAGTCCAAGCTATGTAGTGAGACCCTGTACCAAATACATAAAAAAGTAAAACACCAAACAAGAAAATCAAACTACCTGGCAGAGCACATTTCCAGGGATAGTTCAGTGGCATAACTGCATGCCTGGCAAGTGCGAGGTCCTGAGTTTGATTCTCAGTACCAAAAAGGGAATTTTAATTTGAAAGAAGTCAGCCTGTGAGGAAGGGGGGGGGGGGAGTGCATAGTAAAATCAACACTAACATCAAAAGTTATCTTTCTACCTAATTCCAGAAGGTAACCAAGAGTGTCATTTCAAGAGCCAGCGAGATAGCTCAGCAGTCTAAAATGCCTGCTTAGGCAAGTTCAGGCAGGCGCAAGAAACCACAGTTGGATCCCTGGCACCACAGGATGCACCAGCTCCACCTTCAGGGCAGGCTGAGCAGACCAAAAAAAAAAGTGTCATTTAGAAAAGCACAAGTGTTAATCACCGACTTTATTGTTATTAGGAGATCAGAATTCTTGGTCTCCCAGCAGCTCAGGATATACTCAAGCCTCATTTGTAATCACCCAAGCCCTATTCCTACAGGCAATGGCCACTTTTCTCTTCTCACACCACAGGCCATCCTTCACTCTGTGGGACCAGACAAATCTTACTGCACACTGTCAACAACACTGTTTCCTAGAAACCAATTCTACTGAGGTCAGAGAAAAGAGGAAGACCAAGCAGAAAGGTAGATGTGAATTATGAAACCATTGACCTCACAGTATACAGTGTTATGTGAGCCTCCCACATTATTCTTCAAGTATTTCAGACTTGAACTCTGGGCATTATTTCCCTTTCGAAACAAAGTATACTCACAATAAGCCCTGCGTAGTCTGTTGTTTCAATGAGAGTGTCATGTAGCCACACGAAGTCCTCATGTTGCCTTGTAACAGAAAACTCTGGACTCTGAAATGCAGGTAGTGTAGTCTGTGGAGACAAGGGGACCACTGACTGATAAGAACCACTTGAGACACCCTGGACAGCACTGCAGGAAAATTCTGTTTAAAACAACAGTCAGCGCCCATAAAGAACAAAGCATCCAGCACTGATGAGGCAGAGGCAGAAGGATCGCTGCAAGTTTGAGGTCAGCTTGGCTACACACATATTGAGTTCAAGGACAGCCTGAACGCAGCAAGACCTTGTCTCAAAAAAGAACAATACTACTGCATCTCCCCACTAAGAAAGCTAATAACCGATACTCAAAATTGATTGCTAAAGATACACTTTTTAAAAAAATACCGTCTTCCCTTTGTGAAGTTTGCCATGAACATCCAACCGAAGTGACAATAATGTACCAATTTAAAAAAGTCCCAGGATGGGCTGGTGAGATGGCTCAGTGGTCTAAAGCACCTACTTAGAAAAAGCTTAGCAAAGCACAGGGACCGCAGTTCAATACCCCAGCACCACATGCCACCGAGCCCTGCCCCCTGGTGGGCTGAGCTGGCCACACACACACACACACACACAAATAAATAAAATTAAAAAAAAAATAAATAAAATTAAAAAAAAAAATAAAGTTTAAAAAAAGTCCCAGGAAATTAAAGCCAAAGGCAGAGGAACCTAAAGCATGGGTAGGAGTCATGCTGCTGCCCAGGGCCTATTTTATGGTCACAACATTGGTCGGTGAAGCGACTGAGATGGAAGGTACATCTCAGTAATTGCCTGCACCCCTACAGACAGCATTGCACCCACTTCAGCTAGAGGAGTCTCTTCCTACATGTAAGAAAGGCAACAAGCACTCTCACTCACCTTGGTGTGCACCGTGAACTTGACCTTGTCCCTCTCACTCAGTGCATCGGGTATGTCAATTTGCAGTGAAGGGTCAACGTTCAGGTCCACAGACACAGATCTTAGCTGAAACAGTATTTCAATTATTCATCTCATCATTCTAGCTCTACAGAGTATCCTTCAAAAATGCAAGATAGGGACTGGGAACATAGCTCAGTGGCAGAAGCGCCTGACTGGAAAGTGTAAGGTCCTAATGAGTTTGATTCCCAGGCACACATACCTCCCCCACCCAAATGAAAGGCAGCAGTGCATAGATAGATCACCGAGAGTAAATTCAGAGATTTGGAAAGGAAGGAAAACTATATTCAGTCTGCTCCTGACAGCTGAGACATCAAGACAGAAAGGGTTTTTATTTTTATTTTTTTTTTATTTAGTGTGTGTGTGTGTGGCCAGCTCAGCCCACCAGGGGGCGTGGCTGGCTGGCATGTGGTGCTGGGGGATCGAACCGTGGTCCCTGTGCTTTGCCAAGCTTGTTCCAAGTAGGTGCTTTAGACCACTGAGCCATCTCTCCAGCCCCCAGAAAGGGTTTTTTAAAAAATGGGGGCTTGCAGGTTAGCTCAGTTGTTTACAGCACCTGCTTGGTCAAACTCAGGCACAGGGGACCGCAGTTTGACTCGCAGCGCCACATCTGCACCCCACCCACACTTAAGGCAGCCTGAGCCTTTAAAAAAAAAAAAAACTACCCTCAGCAGAAGCCAGAAGCCCATAGTGAAAGCATAGTGGGAGTCCTGTGTGAGCTGGAAATTTAAGAGGGAGAACTGTACGACCCTACTTTTGCTAATTCAAATATTTTTCTTCAGAGTAACACAAATAGTACATACAGGAAAACATGGTTAAATGATTTTCCTGCTCAATTTAAAACAAGGTGAATTCTCTTCATCAGGTGGTCAGGTCCAGCTTCCCTGTTCTGCTTTCTGTTCCTACTGCTGAGGTGAAGCTGCCCAGACCATTAAGACAAGAGAGCTAAAAACATTTTTCTCTCTGTAAACCTTCTAAGCACTTCCCTTTTCTTAAAGTACTGTGACTTCTAACATGTTTTTCTTCAAATTATAAAAGTACACTACCCATAGCCTTTCCTTCAGTTTCAAGTTGTCAAGAGAACACTGATTATACACTAGCTACTAATATGACCATGGTATAAACAATCCCTAAACCTCAGCCCAAGTTCCTTTTCTTCCCAATGCTTGACAAGTGGCATAAGCCATGTGCTCTTGGGGTTCAGGTTCACATGGCCATTTCGGAGATCTCTGTACAAAAATAAAGCTTGATGGGCGGGAGTGGTGCCCCATGCCTATAATCCCAGCACCAAGAAACTGAGGAGGATCACCAGGAGTTTGAGATCAGCCTGGGCTACATAGTGACCAGCCTGACTGAATCACACAGCGAGATCCTGCCTCAAAAAACCAATAAAGAAATAAATGGGGCTGGTGAGATGGCTCAGTGGTCTAAAAGCACCTACTTAGAACAAGCTTAGCAAAGCACAGGGACCACAGTTCAATCCCCCAGCATCACATGCCAGCCAGCCCCGCCCCCTGGTGGGCTGAGCTGCCCCCCCCACATAAATAAAATTTTAAAAAAATTAATTTAAAAAGAAATAAATGAATAGAGCTTGGAGGTTAGGGACACTTCATGTATCACAAATGACCTTGGCTCTCATGCAGTCCTGATAAAAGCTGCTTTCCTGAGAAATAAAAGCCAACACAAATGTAAAGTGACCGCACCGGAACACTGGTGACGCCAACTATCCTGTGTTATCAAGGGTGGAAGGCCAAGCACAGAACCAAGGCTCATGGCCTGTGGAAAGGGGTGGACAATGGAGAGTGCTGCACAACTGCTAGCTCTCCAGATTCATTTCCTAAGAAGTCACAGCCCTGACCTTCAGCTAGTTCAATGTGCCAACAGTTCCACTCTCCTCACTACAGGGGCAAACGTGGAATTAGGGTTATAGAACCTAAAGTGGATATAATCAAGTAAATAAAATGCAGTGAATTCTGGTACCATCACTAGGGCACTTACCTAGCATGTATGGGGCCTGAGGCTTGATCTCTAAAAAATTTTTTAAAAGAACCAAAGTTAACTATAGATTTTAAAGAATTAGAGAAAAACACTAAAGATTTTTTTTTTTTTTAAACTACCTCTCTAGCAGCCACCTGTGCCCAGCTCAGGATGTTACAGCCTCAACTACCATACAATCAGCTACCATGAAGCAGCTGGACTGGGACCATACAAGTGCCTGAAGGGCCCTCAGAAACCAGAATTGCAACCTCACAAGACCCTGGCATGCACATAAAGCAACAACAGGAGCCCTGCACCACTTATGGCGCCAAGACTGAGAAGCAGCCTAGGTGCTCATGAATGGACAAAGGCATGAAGAAAATGTGGCATGCCCATGATGGAGTACTACTCAGCCAGAAAGCAAGCTGGAATTACGTCATCTGCAGAAATAGATGGAACTAAAAAACACCAATTTAGCTGTAATAGACCAGACTGAGAAAGATATGCATGGCATGTTTTCTCTGACATGTGGAATCTAAGATAACATGTAAGAAGGGGGACTGCTAAAGGGTTATCCAGGAGGGTAAAAGGGGGGATATGACCAAACTATATGGCTAAGAGAAACAGCACACTGAAGTCCAGTAGTACACTTTGTAAAATCACTAAGTACTTACAGAGCATTAAAACACATCATGAGAATGTTCTCAAAGGTAACTGGCAGTTCCCCAGGCCATCAGGCCCCCAACGACATCCTCCAGTACTAAGTTAAATGACCCAGATAGGACAACAAGTCCCAGTAAGTAGTTCCAGCCACTCCAGAGGCTAAGGAGAAAGAACCCAAGTTTAACACCAACCTAGACAACTTTAAGACCTTGTTTTTTGTTTTATTTTATTTATTTATTTAGCGGAACCGGGGATTTAACTCAGGCCCTTGTGCTTGCCAGGGAAGCATTTATTCTACTGAGCCACCTCCCCAGCCAAGACCTTATTAAAAAAAAATATAATAATAATAAAAAAACATTTTTAGGGCATCTACTTTCGCTGGACTCTGGAGGATTTGAAGATAATAACCACATAATACATAATCCCAAAGTAAGTTTGTATTTATTGATGTCTGAATTTTGCTTATTGAAAATTTTATGTTTAGGATGCCTAAATGTTTTCCTTGAAACACTCAAGATTTGTAAGTTAGGGCAACTAACTCTCCTTTTGTCCTTCCTCTTGGACAGAAGCTTTCTTTCCCTCCATAAACATATTCTCCTCTTAAAAAAAAAGGCTATTAAAACGCTTAGTCGCTAGATCCGCATCTGAATCCTCACTCCACAGTACTCTGATTCAACGTTCAGTATTCCTTCTTATGCTTAGTCAAGGAAACCAACATCCTCTAGTCCTCTTCCACAGTACTGTGCTCAACAAAGAAATCACCAGGTCCAGAGAGGGCATCTCAATTCCTCTTAGAACTCCACTATCTAGCCTTGCCACTAACCCCAGAGCCTGTCCCTGACCATCCTGCCTAAGTGGCCATTACCGGTCTTCCTGTCTCTCAGATCCTGTACAAGTCATCTGTAAGAATCAAACGTAGGGCTGGTGAGATGGCTCAGTGGTCTAAAGCACCTACTTAGAACAAGCTTAG
>NW_004524649.1:7758792-7761255 GCF_000260255.1 Octodon degus | reverse complement strand
AAAAAAAAAAAAAAAAAAAAAAAAAAAAGTAAAGACACTTACTCTTGAATAGTGAAATGTCAGTTTGACAACTGACTCCTGTAGACTTCTCTAGAGAGCCCTGTACCCTATAGCCCATGTCTCAGACTGTTTCTTCGCTGGATCAGTCCTTACATTATGGAGGCCACCTCTTCTCAGGAGAAACAAGGGGTAAGCAGCATTGTTTCCCTTAGAAAGCCACATTTCAGCTGCTGTGGGGAACAGCCAAGGCTTTTCTGGGCCAGTACCAGGAACTTGCTTAGGAAAACCACTGGCCGGCCAGGCAGCCACTCATTCTGGGTCCAAATCTCACTTCTATCTATTCACTACCAAAGCTCACTCTTGCAGAGGTCTTCATGGCTCATGGGTGGCAAAGGATACCTCTGTGGCTGACCAGAAAACACAAAGCCAAGACTGCAATTTGGAACACACTGGCTTAGCCTGGTGCCACATAACCAAAAGGATACAGGCAAACCAGCTACAGTAACCAGTATCTAGACTGTGGCTGGACTGCGGGCCACTTTAACTATTTTATATACAATGTGGCACAGGCCTATAATCTCAGCACTGGAGAGGCTGTGGCAGGCAGATCTTGAAGTATATAGTGAATGAGATCCTTGTTTCAAAAAGGGAAAAAAAAATTAAAATGAATATTGCTGTTTTCCCACCCTGAAGGTAACAACTACAGCTTCATTTGTATTTTCTCCTGACATCTCTGTGGCAAGGGTGTATGAGAAGCGGCCCAGCTTTAGCACGTCATTTGGTCTCATTCCTGCCCTCACTGGCTCTATCTTCCTGTAACCAAAGCCTATGTTAACTGCCCTTAAAGACACCAGTGCAAGAGAATAACCACAAAACAGGTGCAAAACTCAACAGAAAGCAAAAGGGCTGCAGCAAGTGATCAGATTCTACCACTCATCTTGGTGAGTGGGACTTCTATCCCACCCTGCCACCTCTGACCATCCTCCCGCAGCCCCCAGTACTTGGCACCCACAGCAGAACGCTGCAGGCCACACAGCACCGGAGGCCACACGGCCCAAGTCCCTAGAACAGGAACTGGGGCTTGAAGGAGGTCAGCATGGCTCACTCAGCGAATGGATAAACTGAATCATCACTTCACAAAGCTGCGAGCCTATGCACCAAAAGGACTGGTAAGAGACCATGTCAGATGACCATGTCAGATTACTGCCTTAAATAATCAGCTCATATCAAGAAATCCATTTAATTATCAGGTGTTAACAATTTCCTGGGCCGGGGAGATGGCTCAGTAGAGTAAGTGCTTGCCTGGCAAGTGCAAGGGCCTCAGTTCAATCCCTGGTTCTGCCAAAAAAAAAAAAAAAAAAAGAGGGAGAGAGAGAGAGAAATTGCTAAATATTAAAAAAAAAAAAAAAATTTTCCACATCAGTTCACAAAGTTGTATGATCTCTAAGGACCTCCTAACTCAGAGATCCTAGCGGGAAACCAGCACAAGACTATAGAAAACACCAAGCAATAAAAGAGAAAAAACTTGCACAGGGCCACATCTCCAAGACAGGCAAATGCCTGGCTTAAAACTAATGGTGGTGATTAGTCACAAGGTCTCAGAGCAAGCACAAAGGTCCACAAAATTCTAAGAGCTTGTCTTCCTGTAGTCAGAAAGACAGAGCACATTTTGACCTGATAAGCAGACACAAATGGGGACCAAGGACACTGTGTGCAATCACTGATCCAGAACTAAGCGTGGGCAGCTATGATAAGCTGAACTTCCTGAATAGAAAAAGAGAAGTCACATGAGCGTGCTAAAGAAATCCTCAGTCTGAAAATTGCAAAACTGGTATGTGTGGAGTTGTTACAATACAGGGCAAAGTGCAGATGACCCTAGGAACACACCCTAGGCTGTTCCTGTCTCAGTCCCCCACTGGGGGCAGCCTCCACCACCAGCACAGAGACCTCACCCAGGAACCACTGTGGGGCAAACACTGGAGTTGCCACTCACTCAAACCCACAGAACCCACTGAAGTTCTACCAAAACAGATTTGGTCAAGGTTATCACTCAGGGTTCCCCAGAGCGAAAGAACAGTGCTTTCCCTCCCAGAAGCATTCACAAGGGAGGCCTGAAGCTGTTCAGAACCAGAGACCAGGGGTCAAATCCCACACCTCCAATGATGCCTGATGTCACACTCCAGAACCTCAAGACACTCAGGGACCACTTGGGTAGGGCATCCACCGAAATACAGTGCCCAGCTACTTCCTTGGCCTGGAAAATCTAGAAGATAAGTGAAACTTAACATTAAGAAGGTAACATACGGGCTGGAGAGATGGCTCAGTGGTCTAAAGCACCTACTTGGAACAAACTAAGCTTTAGCAAAGCACAGGAACCGCGGTTCGATCCCCCAGCACCACATGCCAGCCAGCCGCGCCCCCTGGTGGGCTGAGCTGGCCACCCACCCACCCACCCACACACAC
>NW_004524649.1:7751985-7758570 GCF_000260255.1 Octodon degus | reverse complement strand
AAATTAAAAAAAAAGGTAACATACAATGCATTGATTATCGAAACTGTCCTATTAATCAGCTTTGAAATTGTCTCATTCATATTTGTTTCTCAATAAAAAAAGGAAACAATTACAAAAAAAAAAAAAGAAACTTAACAGGAGGCAGGAGAATCAAGGTCAACCTGGACTACATCTAGCCTCAACAATATAGTGAGGCCTTGCATCAATCAAAAAACAAATGAAGGGCCGGGGAGATGGCTCAGTAGAGTAAGTGCTTGCCAAGTGCAAGGGCCTGAGTTCAACCCAGGGTTCCGCAAAACAAACAAACAAACAAAAAACAAAACAACAAAAATCCTAAGTGCATAAGCACCACATACAGCTCAAAACTTCCTTTTCAGTTTTGCTTAGTTTGCCAAATGAGTACCCTATCAGCAAATTTTTAAGAATTGTATTCCTTATTATTTAACCCCATGAAAATTACAAACCAAATGATCAGAATATATATTAAGCACAAAAATGTGAACATCTCAGTTCTCCATCAAAACCGTATCATGTTGAAAGTTTGCTCAAGGGTCAGCCTCTAGCTCACTGTATCATATGGCCATAAACTCTGGTTAACTTGTTACCTACCACCGCAGTGTCAATCTGACCAGGCCCAGTGGCAAAATGAAGCCACGCTAGGCAAAACAGGGGTGGTGGTGGATAAGAGGGTAAGACTATACAATTTTATTAGACCCTTAAGTCAGGAGGCAGCTGATAGGCCCAGTTATCACTTCTCCATTTTGCACAAAATCAAGGTAGTATGGAACTTTTTAAAAAGTGACTCTCACCTACTAAAGGTGGTCTCTGGGCACTCAGTCCTAAAACTGAAAAGTGAAAAACAAAGATACTGTACTAGGGAGAAAACACAAATGACCACCAAACTTCCAGTTTAGGAAGAATAAGTTTAGAAAGAACTTCGGTCTCAAGTTCTCACTTCATTCAACAACAACAACAAAAAAGACAATTTAAGTTTATTAAAAGTAGGAAAGATTTATTAAACATAAGAATCAGGGTCTGCAGAGAAAGCTGGGCCAAGTGAAGTTAAGAAAAGAAGCATACCCATGGGTGGCTGCCCAGCAAGAGGGAACACAGTGGCCTCTCAAACTTATTTTCTGAGACAGTCTCACTCTAATTCAGGCTGATCTTCAACTCATGGCAATCCCATCTCAGCCTTCCAAACCCTGGGATTACAGGCATGTGCCAATACATGCAGATGAACTTTCAAAGAAGAGTTGATCAAAACCATCCCCAAGGGGCCGGGGAGATGGCTCAGTGGAATAAGCGCTTCCCTGGCAAGCGAAGGGGCCTAAGTTCAATCCCCGGCTCCGAAGGAAAAAAAAAAAAAAAATCCCCAAACACAGCCCTTATTTCTATCCTGTTGGCACAAAACCCACTTGTTTAGTGCACAACTTCAGAATTTACTACTTTCTAACAAAGGCTGGCTTCATCCAAAGATAAAAAGAGGGCTTCCAAAATCAGTTTTCAACATGACTCCTAGGTTCTTAAATTTGAAGCTCCAACTAGAATTTTTAGGTTTCCTTTAAAGACGATTCTGCATGGAAGACTATGACCCACAGCCTATACACAATACAAAACTAGTGGCTCAAATTGCAAGGAGCAATTAAGAATGAAGAGGTAGGGCTGGTGAGATGGCTCAGTGGTCTAAAGCACTTACTTAGAACAAGCTTAGCAAAGCACAGGGACCTAGGTTCAATCCCCCAGCACCACATGCCAGGAAGTGCAGCCCCTGGTGGGTTGAACTGGCCACACACACACACACACACAAATAAATGAAATAAAAATATTTTTTAAAAAAAGAATGAAGAGGTAGAGCCTAGGTTGATAGCTCAGTAGAATAAGAGCTTGCCTGGCAAGTGCAGGGTCCTGAGTTCAATCCTTGGTACGGCAACAAAAAAAAAAAAAAAAAAAAAAGAACGAAGAGGTCTCTGTCTCTGACAACAGCAACCTTAGCTTATCATATCAGTAATAAACTCAAAATACAAGTGGTATGCCTAGGGATTGCATAGATATACAGGCCTTTACAACGGTGAGAGCCCAGCATGGTGACACTCCCTTGGTGGCTGACACAGGAGTGCAAGGCCAGCCTGGACTATACAGCAAGAGATCCTGTCTTAAGAAGGTAAAAACACAAGTTCACATAGTGTGGACATCTACTAAAATTCAAGGTTCTGAAGCTGGGGAGATAGCTCGGTGGTCTAAGCGCAAGGACTAGGTCGTGGTGACACACACAGGTAATCCCTGCGCTGGAGAGGCCGAGACAGGAGGATCACTACTGCGTCTGAGCTGCGTATCAAAACCCCGTACTAAATAGATTAAAAAAAAAAAAGCAAAGTTCTCACAACGATGCACGTAGCATTTCACTAAGCTGTAAGCAACATACTAGAGATGTATGACTTGATGCAGTATTCCCAGTTGCTTGGGCTCAGAATTTTTTCTGGAAGGTGCGCGGGGGGAGGGGCATTTCGAGGCTGGATTTCAGGCTCAGCTTTCAGTTACTAGACCCAAGGGAGGTATTAACTTTTCTGGTTTTGGCAGGGCCTCGCCACGTAGTTTAGACTGGACTTGAACTCAGGGCGATACTGCCGTTTCGTCCTATCGAGTGCCACAAACACGGCTGTCCACTTTCACGCTGGCCAGCACGTTTTGGTACCTAATTATTCTGAGGTCTCCCGGCTACCCCAAGCCTGGTCACCAGGCGCGGGTGGGGAACCACTGTAACGTCTCAAGAGCCTTGCCCTCCCCAGCGGGAAGATGGGGGGGGTCCCCAGCCGTCGCCAGAGCGGCATCCCGGGAGCAGGACGCGGAGTGGGCGCCCGGGGTAGGGGGGCCCCTAAGCAGCCGGCCACGGCAGGGGGCGGAGGGAACGCGGGGCCTGCCGTCCCTCACCTTGCCGCGGTCCTCTTCCAGCGGCGGCAGGGACTCGGGAACCGCGGCCATGGCGACGCGGGCCTCGAGCAGGGGCCGCCTGGCTGTGCGAGGAAATAAGAGGCTGGGCCGCCGCCGCCCGAGGGCCTCGGGGGCGGCCGCGGCCCCGCCTCCCGCCGGCCTCCCTGCCGGACGGCGGCCGGCTGCCACGCGGTCAGCCACCGTCCCAGAAGCCCCGGGAGCAGGCGAGCGACGCGGCACGCGCTCCTCTAGAGCGGCCTCGCCCGTTCCCGCTGCCGTCCATTTTAGAGCCGGGCAAAAAAGCAACGCAGGGCCTACCCTCGCTCCGCAACACGTGGGAACCGCCGACCGAAGGACTGCGACGGCGACGTGTGACGAAAGTCACCCCAGTGGCATGGGTGCCTCAAGAAAGAGCGCGTTCTAGCGTGGGGGTCTAATTTATGGCTCAACCCGACTCCAATGTGACGACCAGGCTGACGTAACACAATCTCGCGAGAGCAAAAGCGCGCGACTTGGAGGACCCGCGCACGCTTCCGCCTCAGAGGCGGGATCTCGACAGATCGCAAGTCTGTCTGTAGAGGCGGACCCGTAGTGAGTGGCAGGGCGTGAGCGCCGCAGTGCATGCTGGGGCTGCCCCCCTTGGGCGGGACCTAAAGCCTAGCCAAAGCGCGGGAACGGTAAAAGTACGGGGTCGCGGAGACTGTTCGCGTTCCTGGAGCTACACAAAGCGTGGTGACGTCCGATACTATCCTTGTGGTAACCGTGACCTCTTATCTCTTCCCGAATCCGAACTCCCGCCCGAGGAAGCCGCTGGCGTGGTGTCCCTGGCATGTCCACACCCACGGGAAACTGGGGTCATGATGGGGGCCGGGCCAGCCCCGACCTGCGCTGTTCCCTCAGACATCGGGATCTGCGCCTGAAACGGGGCTTTAAACGGACCCGCCTGGAGGATGGGAGGAGGGAATGCCCATGCGGAGTGCGACCCCAAGAACTTTACTCGTCCCGCGCCCCCTGTCCTGGCTGCGCTTTCCTTCGGATAGAGGGAAAGGAGCATCCCAAAACTTACTAAAGTTGTTCTTTAATAAGTGGTGGCCGTTCTGGTACTGCTGAGTGACTCTTAAGAAGTAGCTCTCTCCAGACTTGTCCAGAAGTGATCCTGGATACAGTTCTGAGAACAAAGTTGTTCCAATGCAGTTTTCCCTTTGTTCATTCAAATAGCATGCGTTGGCACCTAACACTATTTTTCTCTTGACGTTTTCTTAGAAACCCAAACTCTTTTAAGAGGCACTCCGTGTTGCAAACAGACTAAAGAAGTAGAAGACAGCGAAAGATGAAGGTATTTCAGAGCCTTTGCAAGCAGCTCAGTTCCAAGGGGGGTTCCGTGGAAGCAGCCCACCGCGCTACTTTCTCCACTTCCTCTTATTCCTGTGGCCCAAGGAAGAAAAACCCTTACGAAGAAGTGGACCAAGCCAGATACTCCCGGGTAGTAAGGTCGGTCTTGGCATGCCGAGATCCGGTCCAGACCCCAGAATCGCTGCTGGAGGAAGATGATTTACTCTTTGGACCTGTGAGTAAAGGCAAGCCCCCTCAGCAGGATGAGGCCAGAGTTCCCCGGAACTGGTTTCCTATCTTCAATCCAGAGCGGAGTCTAAAACCATGCACGGAGCCCGCAGCTCCTTTGAAAATCCCTCTGCAAAGAAACTCGATGCCAAGTGTGACTAGGATCCTGCAGCGGACCATGACTGCAAAACAGCTTTTCTACTTGGAGAGGTGGAAACAGCGAATGATTCTGGAGTTGGGAGAAGATGGCTTTGCAGAATACACGTCAAGTAATTCTCTTAAGTCTGGTTCTGTGGTCACTGTGCTTTCTAGAATGTAGAGCTATGTGCGGTACTTTGAAATACCGAGTGTTAGCTAGTGCCTCATATGTGTAAGCTCAATCCCTATGACAGGCTCATGAAACAGATGTATTGTCCTTATTTTACAGATGAAAGGGAAGCAGAGATCTAGTAATCTGATGAAATGTGTAAAGTGCATTTGTTTTGTAAACTACAAGCAATTGTCTGAATTGCTTGTTTTTTCCTGATAATGGATGTCAGTGGCTTGCTGGCAGGATTCTAGCAGCTTGGCAGGCATTCTGTGCAGAATCAAGGAGCTGGTGAGATAGTTCAGCGGTCTAAAATGCCTGCTTAGGCAAATTTAGGCAAGCCTAGGGACCAGAGTTCAATCCCTGATCCCGTCACCACATGCCATACCAGGTCCACCACACACAAAAAAAGAATCAAGTAAACGCTCACTTGGCCCTGCTATCAGTGTGAACTGACAGTGAATTTAAAACCCCAGACACCAGGGCTGGGGAAATGGCTCAGTAGAATAAGCATTTCCCTGGCAAGTGCAAGGGCCTGAGTTCAATCTCTGGTTCTGCCCCCCAAAAATAAATAAATAAATAAGAACTTAAAAAATAAAACCCCAGACACCAAGCAGTAACATCAGTGATCTGTGCTACGTCGTGACCAGCTGGCCTAATCAGATACTCCTGGAGAGGACCTGAAAAGAAATAAACTTTAGCCTTTAGTCCTACCTCAGACAAGCAAGGAGAGAGCTTCTTTAAAGCATACCCTAGTCAAACCCACTGTTAACCCAGGTTACTTAGCTAGTCCATAAGGATTACATAGGTGTCTTTAGCCACAGACTTTTTTTGTTTGTTTATTTTTGGTATCAGGGATTTAACTCAGGACCTTGCAATTGCCAGGCAGGTGCAGATGCCACTGAGCTATCTCCCAGCCCAACATTCCTTAATTCTTGCTTCCTCAAGAGCACCACCCTGCTGGCATACAACTACTTGTATTTTGAGAGGAGTATACTTGTCTTCAGGCATTTTAGAAAAAACACAGGGGGCATGATAATACACCTCTGCAATCCTAGCATTCTGGGAAGCTGAGGCAAGAGGGTCACAAGTTTGAGCCTAACCAAGAGATAAAAATACAGTTCCATACAAAGGCTCTGGATTCAACACCTAGTACTGAGAAAAGGAAAGAAACACAGTGTAAATGTGTTAACCATTAATTTGCTAGCACACTTAACTATGCAGTTGCTTGCATTTCAAAGGAAATTATTAACTATATGGGCAGCACTTGGTTATAACAACAGTGGTCCAGGCCTGTGCTCCTTAAAACATCTCTTCATGGTGTGGGGTAAGAACAGTAGGGGGGGTGAGAGGGGGCTACTGCTTAGAATGGTTAATCAGTGATGACACCAAGCTGTGCCCTCTCAGAACACCCAGTATAAGAATCTGTTAGTGACATTACTAGTTCTTTATTTGTACCACTAGAATTTAGAATTGATCAATTCCTCAGGAAGAGCTCATTTTCCTTAAGGTAGGAATGTAATAGCTTTATAGAATCCTGAAATGACTGATAAGCAGATAAAGGTAAAAACATGTTGGTCACAAAGAAGCCTGGGGTCTACAGCTCTGGGCAGAGTAAGAAAGGGTGCTGGTGGGCTGGTGAGATGGCTCAGTGGTCTAAGGTACCTACTTAGAACAAGCTAAGCCAAGCAAGGCACAGGGACCTCTGTTCAATCCCCCAGCACCACATGCCAGCCCGCCTGCCCCCTGGTGGGCTGAGCTGGCCACATACAAATAAATAAATAAATAAA
>NW_004524649.1:7729662-7751885 GCF_000260255.1 Octodon degus | reverse complement strand
TAAAAGAATATACTGTACTTCTAGAAAGAAAGGGTGCTATATGGGCTGGGGAGATGGCTCAGTAGGATAAGTGCTTGACTGGCAAACGCAAGGATTTGAGTTCAATCCCCAGTTCCCCAAAAAAAAAAAAAAAAGAAAGAAAGGGTGCTGGTGCCCGAACCTTAGACACTGGAGGGGGTGCTGGGTGTGGTATAAACACCTGTCATCCCAGCACTTGAGACAGGAGGATCCAGTGGTTTTAAAGCCATCCTGGTTATATAGTTCAAGGCCAGCGTGCAGTATATGACTAGAAACAAAAAAAGATCCAGGAAGGGCATTTGTGTTTGGAATGTGAGTGAGGCCCAGTAGACCTTCACTCAGTTAGCTATGTTGCTGCAGATTAGCGCTCTGCTGTGTCTCCTGAACACACTAAACCTGAAGCAGGAAAAGGTTTGCTTTCACGGTGGGCAGTCTCATACAGATTAGGGTCAGGACAGAGTGAGCAGGATGAAGAAGAAAGGCCATGTATCAGAACCACCACAGTGCTGGGGGTGGTGGCTGTTATCGGAGGCTGAGGCAGGAGGATCGAGAGTTCAAGACCAGCCTGGGCTTCAAAGTGAACTCAAGGCCGGCCTGAACTGCATAGGGAGACCCTGTCTGAAAAAGACAAAAACAAAAAAAAACCACCACAGTGGTTAACTGGTCTGGAGAGGCTGTCTGAAAAGCACCAGACTCTGCTGCTTTTTGCCAGGGTGCCCAAAGTGCAGAGATGCACTGGAGTTGGCTTTTTTTTTCTCAACACTCCCCTTTCCCAAAAATCACTTCTCCTGAAGGTTGGTGAGAATAAGCAATCTGATTTTTAAGTATTCATCATAGTGGAAAGCACTGGAGTTTGTTTTTAGTTTTGTTTTTTTTCCCCATCGTTTCACTGATTTTTTTTTTTTTTAACCCTAAAGTATCAGCCACCAAGCCAGGCATGGTGGCACACACCTGTCATCCCAGCCCTCGAGGCCAGCCTCAGTGCCAGGCAGCTTGAAATCTCAAGACACAAAATGCCAGCCATCCTACCAGTTCCAGCATCAATACTGAAGATGTGTAGATTTTTTAAAATGTGGAAAATTCAAAACATCTCATTTAATTTCTTTGGCTCAATATTCTGAATTGATGCTACTTGTAACAAACCTACTCTTGGGTCACGTTTTATTTTCCTAAATGGAATCATATTCAATGTCCTGAGCCTGAAATCTGGCTCCCATGTCTGCAGCCACTGTGTGAGGCATGTAGCCAGGCTGCAGCCTCTTGTGTAAGGCATATAACCAGGCTGCAGCTATGGCTAGGCTGCAGCCACCTTGTGAGTCATATGGCCAGGCCACAGCCACCGTGTGAGGCATGTAGCCAGGGTTAGATGTACTTTGGGGAATGAAGCATCCTATTGAGGCTGGTAGAGAAACAGCTTTTCTTTGGGTTTTTCTTTGTTGTTGTTATTGTTTGTCTTTTTGAGACAGGGTCTCACTATGCAGTTCAGGCTGGCCTTGAGTTCACTGTAGCCCAGGTGGTCTCAAACTTGGAATGATCCTCCTTCCTCAGCCTCCCTAGTGCTGGGATTATAGGCATGGGCTGCCACGCCCAGCGTTTTCTTTGTTTTTTTTTTTGAGGGGGGATGGTAACGGAGTCAAACCCAGGTTGCCCGGTGGTCACCATTGAAAAGCCCCAGCTCTTCCTGTTGCAAACAGTTTGAATCTGGATTCGCTGAGGCTGTGGGTGAATACTCCATCCCTCTGCTTGAGATTGTAATTCCATGAGTCTTAAGTTTGCTTGGGCCTTTCATGTACTAATAATTTCTCATGAGCCAAGAATGTGTGGAGTAGTGTACATTAGCTCCTAGTGGATTCCATTTCCCCCTGGAACAAATTTTTCCTGGGGCAGTTCTGCTTGGGGTGTGGATGCCTTTTTTTTTTTTTTTTGCCTGTTGTAGAACTGCTCAGAGTCTCTGTGACAGACATTTGCAGGTGAGATGTGGCTTCCAGTTCCCTGACAGGCTGGGACTGCTCTTCACCACCACCCAAGCACATGTGCCCTGCTCTGCCTGCCCAGGGATCTCTTCTGAACCCCCGAGTTGAGTCTCCTTGCTGTGGACCAGGGTGCTGTCCAGCTTTTGCTTTGGTCAGATTGACAGCAGCATGAGGCCTTGTTCCTGGGGAACTGTCCTTACTTTCAGAGTCCTTGTCTGAAAGCCAGTGCTGCAGGCCTGCCAGTTAGCTCAATTGTTTAAATGCCTGCTCATGCAAATGCAGTCAAGCCTAGGAAACCATGGTTTGAACTCCACCTCCACCTGCCTTACCAGATCCGCCCTTAAGGCAGGCTGAGCCAGCCAAAAAAAAAAAGCCAGTGCTCCTACAGCATCAGGGCTCCTGCTTAGCACACCTGTGTCCTTTCTTTCTGTGGCTCCTTCCCTTACCAACAGGCAAGTGACAATAACTTTAATAAGTATTTCCTGTACTTATTGAACCTGTTTGTGAGGGGCCGTGGAGATAGCTCAGTGATCTAAGCGCTTGCCTAGGCAAGTGCAAGGACCCAGGTTTGATTCCAGTACCTTATGTCACACCTGCCACGAAGACCAGGACATGGTGGCACATGCCTGTAATCCCAGCTCTGGGAAGGCTGAGACAGGAGGATCACAAGTCTGAACTGCATAGTGAGATCCTATACCAAATACATAAAATTAAAAACCTATTTGTGCCCCCCCCCCCTTTTTTTCCTCCTTTTTTTGCAGTACCGGGGATCAAACTCAGGACCTTGTGCTTGCCAAACAGGCACTTACGCTGCTGAGCTATATCCCCAGCCCTGTGTTCCTTTTCTTAATTTGAAAACATAAGGAAAATCAACCAGAATGCACAACTGCCTCAGGCTTTACAGAAGGACACTGCATCTTCCCTTCCTCCAAATCCCACCGCATCTGTCATTTTTATTTGTGTGGGACCTGAATTTCATGTCTTGCGGTCGCTAGTCCAGTTAATAAAAAGATTCCCTCACTTAATTATGTTCATATGTAAAAACAACTAAAGAGAGGAAGGGTTCCCTAAACTTCTAATTAACTTTTTGTTGTTGTGCTGGGGATCAAACTCAGGACCTTGAGCTTGCCAGGCAGGTGTTTGAGCTGCTAAGCTATCTGCCTGGCCCTCTAATGACTTTTTTCATGTAACTATTTGATCTATAAAATTAGATATTGTGTCAAGTGTGGAGGCACATGCCTGTAATCCCAGTGCTCAGGCTGAGGCTGAGGCAGGATGATGGTAAAGTGAGCTCAAGGCCAGCCTGAACTACATAGTGAGACCCTGCCTCAAAAAAAGACTAGGGGCTTGTGAGTTAGCTCAGTTGTTTAAAGTGCCTGCTTGGGTAAACTCAGGCGCAGTGGACCATGGTTCATCCCCAGATCCACATGCTGCACCAGACCAGCCCTTAAGCCAGCCAGCCAGCCAAAAAAAAAAAAAATCCTCCAATTTTTGGGCCAGCCAAATAGCTCAGCAGATTAAAGCCTCTGCTCAGGCAGAGTGCAGCTGCTATGCCAGCCCCGCCCCTGGGCCGTGCTGAGACAACGATTGAGACTGGGCCTATAATCCCAGCTCTTGGGAGGCTGAACACAGGCAGATCACTACAAGTCCGATCTACATAGTGAGACCCTGTAGATCCTGTCCTAAATACAGAAAGAAAAAACAAATTAGATGTTTAGAGCTGGGTAGACAGCACAACAGCATAAGCACCTGCCTGGCATGCACAAGGTCTCGAGTTTGATCCCTGGTACAAAAAAAAAAAGATCGGGCTGGTGAGATGGCTCAGTGGTCTAAAGCACCTACTTAGAACAAGCTAAGCTCAAGCAAAGCACAGAGACCTCGGTTCAATCCCCCAGCACCACATGCCAGCCCGCCCGCCCCCTGGTGGGCTGAGCTGGCCACACAATAAATAAATAAATATTTAAAAATTAAAAAAAAAAAAAAAACTAAAAAAAAAAAAAAAAAAAGATATTTACATACACTAGATATATTCTATAACCGCAGTCTGCAGTCCTAGGTTTGGTCTAAATCTATGAAAAATAGTTCATTTTTAATGTATTTAATTTCTAAACTATTCAAATTCCTTTGCTTTTCTTAGTTTTAAGAAAAGCAGTCTTAAAAATGCATTCTTAGTTTTCATAATAAGCTGAAATTCAATGTTTTAGAGCTTACCACTTACAGTAACTTTCTGTGATTTTTTTCGAAAACTTGGTATCAGAGATTTTCAGAGCATTTGGCTTGTAACACTAGCTTTGGCTTCATTTTCCTTTTAATTTTCTTTGCAGACATCTTTTTGCAAGGAAAACGCTTCCATGAGGCCTTGGAAAGCATGCTGTCAGCCCCAGGGAGCACAAATGAGGGGGATGAAAATCTGCTCCACTGTGGCTACCTCAGAAGCGTGCAGCACCTTCTGAAAGATGTGCGTGGCGTGTGTGCACTTGAGAGCGCTGTGCAGCATGGGACCCTGAAGTACACCGGGCTGCTGGACTGCGTGGCTGAATATCGGTAAGTCAGAGGCTGTGCCCCACCTGGCATGGTGGGGGGCAATTATCGTGATGTCTGTCAAAAGAAATTCTTTTCCTCAGTCCTGGCTGACGATACCATGGCTCCTGCCTCTTGAAAGTCAGACTAGGCTGGGCATGGTGGTGGCACATGCCTGGAACCCTGCACTCTGACAGGCTGAAGCAGGAGGGTGGCAAGTTTGAGCCCTGACTGGACAAGTTAACAACATAGTGAGACTCTGGCTTGAAATTTAAAAAACAAAGAAGAGACTGGGCGTGGTGGTGCACGCCTGTAATCCTAGCTCTTGGGAGGCTGTAAACAGGTCCAATCTAGTAGTGAGACCCTGAATACCCTATAGATCCTTCCCTAAAATAAAAAAAAATAAAAAACAAAGAAGGTTAACCCGATGTGAAAAGTAAAAGAATAGGATGTCAGCTAGGAGCAAGAGCAGATGCAGTGGGTTAGAGCCATGTTGTCCTGGTCAGTCAGTTTTCCACGTATGCATGCTTTCCAGTAGCCCTGGTGTGGCCTGCAGGCGCCCGTTGCATTCTAGCATTGTTTCCTTCTTCTCAAATTTTTTACTGTTGTTTTTCTTTGTTCCTAATTTTCCTCTTTTTTTTCTATGTTCCTGTCCCTTAAAGACTGTACCATGACCCTTTGGCCCTGAAAGTTGCTCTTCCTGGCTTCTAGGCAGTGACTAATGGGATAGGAGCTTGGCTTCTTTATGCTGCTTGCTACATTTTTGTTGTTATTGTTTTGTTTTGTTTCTTTGAGATAGGGTCTCACTATGTAGTTCAGGTTGCCGTCAGACTTGGAGCAATTCCCCTGACTCGGCCTCCTGAGTGCTGGGATTACAGGCCTGCACCACCACACCTAGACATGTGTACTGCTTTTAAACTGTTGCCGGGGCTGGAGAGATGGCTCAGTGGTCTAAAGCACCTACTTAGAACAAGCTTAGCAAAGCACAGGGACCGCGGTTCAATCCCCCAGCACCACATGCCAGCCAGCCCCGCCCCCTGGTGGGCTGAGCTGGCCACACACACTAAATAAATGTAAAAATAAATAATTAAAAAATAAATAAATAAATAAACTGTTGCCATGTTGCCTCCTGATTCCCAGGGTGTCTAACCAGCAGGAGCCTCTTCCCAGTACCACATGGGAGCTGTGACAGGATGGGGCAGCGCATCCATGTATCCACAGCGCACTTCACTAAGCTCAGTGACTATGCAGGTTCTCAGGTTCCATCTCCAGCACTAGAAAAATAGGACTGCAGGTTTTTCCTTCTGGAACTGTCTGGAGCACCTGACAGTTTGTGGCATCATGGCTTCATATCTGGGAACAGTGCCAGGTACCCAGAAATGTGACAGGTACTTTTGGTTCCCTGTAGAATCCCTGAGGGAGCCACACAGTCACTTCCGCCAGTGGCCTACAGAACATCCCCACATCAGCTGTAGTAAACACGTCCGCAGCACTACTGTCTGGTTTTCTTTTTCTTTCTTTCTTTTTTTTTTTGGTACCAGGAATCAAACTCAGGACCTTGTGCCTACCAGGCAGGTGCTGTGCTGCTTTGCTGCCGAGCTACATCCCCAGCTCTTTCAGTCAGGGCAACACAGGGTGGCACACACCTGTCACCTGTATTCCCAGCATTGTGGCTGATACAGGAGGATCACAAGGTCAAGCGCAGCAGTGACTTAGTGAGAACCTGTCTCAAAGTGAAAAATAGAAAAGAACTATGAACATAGCTGTGAAGGCCCCAGGTTCAGTCCCCAGTACCAGAAATTTTTTTAACAGGTTGGGATGGGGAACAGAAGGAGGAGACTAGAAGTGGCATCGGTAGTCGCTCGCCATGAGTTGCACGCAGGAGGTGGTTCTGGCCTGAGCTGATGGTGCAGAGCCGTCTCTGGTCTCCCATAGGGGCGAGCTATGTGTGATCGACTGGAAGACATCGGAGAAGCCAAAGCCCTTCCTGCGGAACACGTATGACAACCCACTGCAGGTGGTGGCCTACATGGGCGCCCTGAACCACGATGCCAACTACAGCTTCCAGGTGAGGCTGCTCTCACCCGTGTTCCTCACCACACTCGCCTGTGCCTCTGACCTAGCTCTGGTCTCCTCTTGCCTGAGAAGCACCATTTCTTTCTTCCTGGGCTTTCCTTTGTTCCTCTTGCTCGCAGTCCTTCAAGCATGTCATTGCAAGCCTGTCACCGTGGTGTCCCCATGTGTCTTGGATGTGGGCTTTATTTCTTTCATTTTTTTGTTTTGTTTTGCTTTGGCAGTACCAGGGATCAAACTAAAGACCTTGCACTTGCCAGGCAGGTGTTTTTGCCACTGAGCTATCTTCCATCCCTGGGCTTTATTTCTTTATGGTTTTTTGAAACAGGGTCTTGCTATGTAGTCTCTGCTGGTCGTGAACTCCCTGTGTAGCCCAGGCTGGCCTCAACCTCACAGCGATCCCCCTACCTCAGCCTCCTGAGTGCTGGATTCCAGGTGTGCATCACCATGCGCAGGACCATGTTTAATCCTTAGTCAGCATCTCAGAGGTAGATACTCCTGGAGTCAGGAGGCACTTTAGGAGGTGGTGCATTCCTGAGGTGACAGACCTGACCTATGGGCTCACAGGATCCTTGCAACCGCCCATCTCTGCGCAGGTGCAGTGTGGCCTGATTGCTGTGGCCTACAAGGATGGCTCCCCCGCACATGCCCACTTCCTGGACTCTGAGCTCTGCTCCCACTACTGGGCCAAGTGGCTGCTTCGCCTGGAGGAATACTCTGCAAAGGACAAGAAGGACAAGAGCCTAGATGGTCAGGAGCCAGGTGCTTGTGAGGATGCAGCTGGAGCAGGCGCTGCTTTCCCTGCTGGGGCAGAGGGATCACCTCCTCCCACTCACTGAAAGCCAAGCAGCCACATCAGCAGAGGCAAGAGGGTTCCTTTGTTGAAATGTGCTGCTGCCCACAGGACTGAGAAGCCAGATGCATCTGACATCAGCCTAGGACACCAGCGCCGCCACCCTGACCAGAGGGCCAGCGGGACAGGAGGCATGGGTATCTCCCAGGCTCTCTTGGGACCTCCTTGTCCGAATGCTCAGCTGAAGATGGAGAGCCACAGTCTAGCCAGCTGCCACCCCATATCACCCTACGTGTGTTGTAGACTGAGGATCTATGTATGTTTCTATTAGGAGAATAGGTGTTTTTTTGGCTTGTCTGGTTTTTTTCTTTTTCTTTTTTTTTTTTTTTTGAGACAGGGTCTCACTATGTAGTTCAAGCTGTCCTCGAACTTGCGCTGACCCTCCTGCCTCAGCCTCCCTAGTGCTGAGCTGCATACATGTGTCTATCCTGGGGGAAGCACTGCTGTCTGGCTGGCCTCCAGCACTGGTGGTTCAGTGGCTAGTTCCGAACAGAGTGGGAAGTGTATGGTTTGTGGTACCCTTCGGCTATGGGAACACTAATAAAGTCTGTCTTTTCCATGTCTGCTAGGTATTCATCATAAGCTGTCTTGGGCTAAAGAGGGTTTAGTAAGCACAGCAGTGGCCCCAGCCTGCTGCTGTGTGAGGGCTATCTCAGTCACTGTAACCCTCTTCAGCCCTGTGTAAAGGCCAGGTGTGATGGCGCACCCCTGTAATCCCAAAACTGAAGAGGCTGAGGCAAGAGGATTGCTGTGAGTCCAAGGCCAGCCTGGGCTACATAGTGAGTTCACAGCCAGCCTGAACTACACAGCAAGACCCTGTCTCAGAAAGCCAGAAAAATGACCTTTGAGTGGGGGCAGGAATCTGCTGAGCTAAGGGAAGCCTGGAGCCCTAAGGGAGAGGCCCTCAGACAGCAGCTGACTGAGTATGAGGCAGGCAGGTCTGGGCAGGTGCTCCAACCTGCTCAGGGCACCCGGCTCCAAAGTCCAGGTGGTCCCTGTCCCCGGGGAGGAAGTGGCCATTGTAAAGTCGGCGCACTAGGCCTAGGAAGGCTGGTGCTATCCTGGCTAGGCCAGGGCTTCCTGAGTGCAGGTGCTGGTCCCAAGAACAGTACTGCAGCCAGCCTGCGTTTCTAGGGAAACCTGTGCCTACAGCCCTGAAGGGACTTTGGGTTCCTTATTAACCTGAGCATTCACCAAGCAGTAAGACATCTGGTTCTAACCTACGCTTGCCACACACGCTAAAGAGGAACTTAAGATTTATTTTTAAAAAAACCAGTTGTTTTGAGCTGATTCTAGACAAATTCTAGTGTTAACTGATCAGCTGCTAAGTAACAGGCAGGACCAACTCTTAAAGCCCAGGGCCTGGAGGTTAAGCAGAGATGTGGTGCTGGACTCGAACATGCTGAGCTACGAGTTACTCAGGACTCTGAGCTGGGTGTGGTGGTGCACACCTGGCATCCTGGCACTGAGGAGGCTGAGGCAGGAGGATCACTCTTAAGTTCAAGGCCAACCTAAACTACATAGTGAGACCCTGTCTCAAAAAATTGGGACCGGGGAGATGGCTCAGTAGAATAAGCGCTTGCCTGGCAAGTGCAAGGGTCTGAGTTCAATCCCCAGTTCCGCAAAAAAAAAAAAAGTTGATTTTTGAGACAAGCTCTCATTTAGTTGCCCAGGGTGACCGCTGAGATCCTCCTGCCTCAGTGTCTGGAACAGTGGGGGTGGCAGCCTTGTGCCCCTCCTCTGTTGGCTAATGGAACATGAGGCCCACAGTGTTTTGCTGCTGTGGGTAGTGCCGCAGTGAGCACCTGAGCACCTCTGCAGGTAACCAAGAGGTGGAATAAAATTTGGAACAGGTGTGGGCTGGGACCTTGACCAGGTAGCCTGGGCTTCTGGCTCCCATCCCACACTTGCAAACTGAGGCAAATAATGGTCCAGAGGGTTGGAGAATCTAATGCAGTAAGCACTGGGGACAACTGCCACGCAGTACTGTCATGGCCAGGCGTGATGGCACACTCCTGCCATTCCAGTACCAGAGGCTGAGGCAGGATTGCTGTGGCCAGCCTGGCTACTTAGCAAGACCACTGGTTTGTGTATTTATTTTGAGACCTCTTGCAAAAATTGACCAGACCTAGACAGAGCCCTGCTGGATTCCAGTATGAACATGATGGCCAAATTCCTCTACCAGCTGATGACACTGTGGCATTCCCACTATCGCGTCAGATATCCAGACGTCCAGATTTACCATACCAGCTCTGCGGCTTCCCTGCCACTGCGCGGTGAGGCCGAGAGCGCATTGCCGGCCTGCGCCAGGACTGGCTGCCCTCTGGCGGCAAGAGCGGCGCACTGCAGCCGGTTGAGCAGGCGCACGCCCACATCCACACCCTCCTCCAGAGGCTCAGATGGTTTCTACTCTGGCTGCCTGGAGCCCTTTCTGTAGGTCTCCATAGAAAGTGCCGTGCACTGTGTGCAGAGCCCCACAGGGCCTCACTGAGCGGCCTGCGTCTGGGTTGCTGATCGGAAGAGCAGCGTTGGGTCCGTGGGGGCACACACCTGTCATCCCAGTGCTCCACAGGCTGAGGGGGCCGACATGTGCAGAGAAGGCCAGCTCCCGGGGCCAGAACCAGGTCACCAGCCACTGCTGTCCTGACTGGGCCAGACAGCACCCCTGGTTCCCCCAACACTGGTGCCATCGGGCTCTGTACCCTCCGGCACCTGCAGGGCCATGTTGTGCCTTCCTCCAGCCGCCCCAGTACCCTTTGGCTAATGGCATCTTGGTGGTTTGTGAGCTTCACCTGGCAAACAGAGAAAAGGGTCCAGAGGCCATGAGCACCTGGCTGGGTCATAGTGGTGGTACTGAGACATCCTCCCAGCCCACGCTGCCCTGTGACCTCCGTTTCTGTGCTCCAAATCTTGCTGTGGCCGCTGTGTGGTGGTGAGAGGGCATCGGGACAGGCCCCACCCATGTGCGTAAGGTGCTTGTACACTGGGGTCTCAACTGGTTAGACTGGTGTTTTAGGGGTTTGTTTGTGCGTATGTGGTTTTGCAGTTTGTTTTTTGAGACATAGTTCAGGCTGGCCTGCGGAGCCTGCTCACCACACACCACACACCACACGCCTCTTCCGCAGCCACTCGGCTTCAGGGCCTTAGCTTGTTCCTGGGCCTCTCGGTGCCTAAGCCAGGATGCTTGCTCTGTTGGCCAAGTGCACATGGGCAAGTGCCGGAGGTGGAAGCCAGCGGGCCACTGTCTCCACATGCAGGTCCAGACCACGCTGGAGCCTTGTGCAGTCGACAGTTCCGGCGCAGGAAGAAGCGTGCTCAGCTGTCCTTGTCCTATTTGTCATTCCAGCCATCTGCTGTCCCCGAGAAGCTCACCCACAACAGCTAAAACGGTGCACTGGGCTCGGAACCCATTGGGGAAATGTCAGCCCCGCAGGATGGAGGGGCCCGAAATAGCAACCATGTAGCTGGGCGGCAGCAGCACAGCTCGGCCCCTCCAATCTGTAGGGGGGAGGGGGGCGTCTGGGGCTCCCTGATACCCTTCTTGGTGTCTGGCCATGTGAGTCCTCCAGGAGCCAGCCTTTTCCACCAGTGAGAACAGGGGAGCTGGGTGTGATGGGCACTCAGGCTCAGGAGGCCAAAGCAAGAAGGTTGCTATGAGCTCAAGGCCAGCCTGACCTGTGCAGTGAGACCCTGCCTCACAAAATGAGTGTCAGTGCCAAGGATGCACACTGTCCTGACTGAGATTCCAGAGTGCACACCAAGAGCTGCCTTTGGCTGAGCTAGAATAGCGCAGCAGTAGCCGCCGCCCAGCTACACCGCCTCACCCCGCTGTAGCGCTTGGTCCTTAGGCCCTGGGTGGTGCCCTCCCTTCTGCAGACTGAACCCAGGGCCTTCAGACTGAGCTGCAGCCCCTGAATCCTTTCTGCCTACTTTTATTTGGAGACAGGGCCTAAGTTATTAAACTGCCCAGGCTGGCTTAACCTTGGGATTTTCCTCCCTCAGCCTCCAAGCATGGGGATAAAAGGTGTGCGCCACTGCACAGCACCAGATCCTGTGTTGCAGGCTGGGTACTATACTCCCTTTGTGGGTCCCCTCCCTCTCCACCCTCTTGTGTGTCTCAGCTTCCCTGCTGGCAGAGGAAGGCAGCAGGCTGGTGGCTCCCCACGATCTGGTGGGCCTCCTCATGATCAGTCTGTTGAGACAGGAGGTCCCCTCCCCACCTCAGGCTTCCGGTGGCCTCCAGGTGGTCCTAAGCTTCTTTTCTGTCCCCCACGGCCAGGGTGACCCCATTCCCCATTGGAGAAGCTGGACTGCCACAGACGGACAGACAGATGTGTGGTCTGTGCCAGCCCACACAGCCTGCAGCCAGCTAGAGGCTCCATTTTAAACCCACTCAGCACCAGCCACTGCTTACCGCCACCTCCGCTTGGCTGGGGCCTGGAATCCCCGCATCCTGCTTGCTTCTAGCAGCTTCATCAGCCTTCCTGCTCTGCCCTCACCTGGAGCCCCCAGCTCCGCACCCCCAGCCCTGGGCTGGCCCAATGCCCATAGCCTATAGTAGATTGTTTCTCCGTTCGGAGCTCACCCCAGAATGGGCCTGGTGGTACGCGCTGGAATTCTAACTACCAAGGAGGCTGAGCAGGAGGGTTATCAGTTTGAGGCCAGCCTGGACAAGTTAAATATTTTTATTTTTCTCTGTTTACTTTTTTTTGTACTAAAAATCCAACTCAGGACCTTGTGCTTGCCAGGCAGGTTCTCATGCCACGGAGCTATACCTCCGGCACTTAAAACATTTTTAAAGGCCTAGAGATGTAGCTTAGTGGTACAGCCTTTGCCTAGCACAAGGAAGCCTGGATTTGGGCCAAAGCGCTGGACAAAAAAAACTCTTCATGGCATCTGCTATAGACAGTTTCTGCCAAGGTTGTTTGGTGAGACAAGGTCCCACTATGCAGTTCAGGCTGCCCTTACATCACCATGTTGCCTAGTCTGGCTTTGAACTTCCAGCCATCCTCCTGCCTCAGCCTCCCAAGTGCTGGGATTACATGGGCCAATATACCAGGCTTCAATGTGGTGTGTTCTCTATTCCTCCCTAAGAAACTGTGGTCTTCACTACAGGGACAGGGTCTCTTGTGGGTTGTTTTTTGGGTTTTTTGTTTTTTTTTTTTTTTTGTATTTTAGGGAAGGGGCTACAGGGTGTAAAGGGTCTCACTACTAGATCAGACTCGTAGTGATCCACCTGCTTACAGCTTCCCAAGAGCTGGAATTAACAGATGCGCACCACCATGCTAGGTCTCGATTGCCATTTCAGGGTGTCCCGAGGGCGGGGCCAGCACAGCAGGCCTGGGGAATCAAACCCCAGGCCCCTTTGCCTGCTTGCAAGTGCTTTAATCCACTGAGCTATCTGGCTGGCCCTCAGGGTCTCTTGTTCTTGCCTTGCCTGCTGTAGGTGCTAAAGTGTGCTGAACAAAAGTCTTACTAATAAGCAAATCGCCACCTTATTATCACTCTCGGCAGTACAGTGCCTTCGCTGCAGCAAGCAACCTTTTCCCCATGCAGTAGCAAGTGTCCTTGGGTGTCTTGGACCCTCTCCCTGGCAGTGTGGCGAGGTAGAGACACAGCTGAGGCACACAGGGAGCATCAGGGTGGCTTGAGGATCAGAGATCCCCTGGGAGTCCTGGAAAGCGGGCCAGGAAAAAGGCCACAAGACAACCAAACTTCCGCTTGGCAAAGAAAGAAAGACTCAGCAGAAGCCAAAGCTAAGTGACATCTGGGAGGCAAGCCAGCAACGTACACGGCAATTTCAATGCTGTGTTCATGCCGACAAGCTCGCACTCCAGGAAATCAGGGAGCCAAGAGGTCAGGCAGGGCCAGGTTGAAGTGGCTGCAGCTCTGTCCTGGCCAGAGCCGCTGCTGGCCCTGTCCACCCCGGAAGACCAGGGCACCTGACTGGCTGGAAGCCCCTTCTCAATCAGAATGGCTGAGGGCCAAACAACACAGCGTGGGCCCAGGCACAAACTCAGCTACCGCCCGCTGTAAGCTGGCATGGTCCCCGTGGAAGATGACTGCATCAGGACTCCGATCACTGAAGCTACAGAAGGTGGGCAGGGGGCCAGTGGGCAGCTCAGTGCAGTGCTCAAGGCTGGGGCTGGATTCTAGCACTGCAGACCTAAGGGTTTTTGTCTTTTTGAGACAAAGTCTCTATGCAGTTCAAGCTGGCCTTGAGCTCACTTTGTAGCCCAGGCTGGTCTCAAACTCACAACCATCCTCCTGCCTCAGCCTGAGTGTTAGGATTACAGGTGTGCACCACCTCGAAGCCCATCCCCCCACTTTTTTTTTTTTTTTTTAAATGGGCTCACTGCGTAACCCTGACTGGCCCTGAACTCATGGCGATCCTCCTGCCTCAGCCTCCTGAGTGCTGGGATTTGTAACTACTCCAGAACTAGTTGATGTATTATTTTAAAATACCAAGTACCACACAGTATTCATAATATGCCCTCTGCTAATTCAGACTGAGAAAAAACAATGACAGGCGAGAACACAGCTTGCTGTTTGTTTCTACATGGGTGAAGTTAGAGGAGAAGCTGGTGACGGCAGCTAACCACGATGGCAGACTCGCAGAAAAGGAGCCAGCTGGGAGATGACTTTTATCTACATACATTATATAAGAATTTAAGCAATTTTCTCCCCATTAGGAGGCTGAGGCAAGAGGATCACCATGAGCTCGAGACCAGTCTGGGCTGCACACCAACTTCAAGGCCAGCCTGAGTGCCAAAGAGACTGCCTCAGAAAACCAAAGAAATTTCCTCCGCCAAACACCCCATAAAATGCAGTGACTGGTCCACTCAGCTGCGAAGTAGGTACTTTTTCAAATGCCCGTGACCCCTGGAGAGGCCACAGGGTGGGAACCTCAGGTTTTGCACTGCGGGGAAGCCCCAGGGACTGCTCTCCCACCTGGTGGTCTCCAGGCTTTGCATACTGGAGCTTGGCACTATGCACCTTGTGCTCCACCAGGCCCACACCCAGCAGGCAGCAGCACTCCTTGTGCTGGGAGGTCGAACCCCAGGATAAGGCTGCAGCTAAGTTTCAGTGGAGCCCCAAATCTTTTCTCGTTTGCCTTCAAACTTAGAGATTCTCCCGCCATGGCCTCCTGAGAAGTCTTTTTTTTTTTTTTTTTTTAATTTTACTTATGTATATGTGTGGGTGTGGGTGTGGCCAGCTCAGCCCACCAGGGGGCGGGGCGGGCTATGTGGTGCTGGGGGATTGAACCACGGTCCCTACGCTTTGCTAAGCTTGTTCTAAGTAGGTGCTTTAGACCACTGAGCCATCCTCACCAGCCCCTGAGAAGTCATTTTGAACTGGGTTTCTGTCACAACCTAGAGTGCTGTTTACTAAAAGAGCACTTGGCCTACAGAGTGGCTCACCACTTCCTGTGTGAAATGGACCACAGACCACTCTTGGCGGGTCACAGGGACACCCTGCCCAGACTGAAGCTGACATCTGCAGTCTCCAGACCCTGCTCCTTCTGGCTTCACTCTGTGGCCACAGCATCCTCTGGGGTCACAGCGAACCCTATGCTCAGGCTCTGTCCCCGGGGACTGCCCCCGAAGTCACTCGGAGCCCACCCCCAACCCTGCCCCACAGAAACTAGAATGTGGCCCTGTAGACTACACCACACCTGGGGCTCCAGAGCTGGGCAGCTCGGACCTGGGTCAGCCCTGCAGGAGTCACTAGGCTAGGGGGGTGGGGAAGACCATCTGGGTCATAGAGTTGAACTTTATGACTGTTCTCTGTTTTGTTGGTTTTTTGAAACAAGGTCTCGCTGTGAGGTCCAGGCTGACCTCAAACTCAAGAAGCTCCTCCAACCTCAGCCTTCTAAGTGCTGGGCTTCTCTCTTGGTGGAAGGGCAGGCTGAAGAGAGGAAAACAGGGCTGTGCCGCTCATAGCGCTGGGCTGCCTGCACATGCAGCTGTGCGTGGAGGGCGCCTACAAAAGGCTTTCTTCCTCCCAGTAAGAAGAGAAATGAGGCTCGTGCTTGAGACACCCATGTCGGCCAGGCTCAGAGCAGCAGCAGAGGGCAGAGAGCAGAGGGCGCAGGGACAGGGATGGGAGGGATACCTGGGCCACCCGCTTGGCTCAGGGCTCAGGGTCTGTCATGTCACAAGCCCGGGTCCGTGCCAATCCCAGGCCAGAGAGAGAAGCAGGCCCCGTGCTGGGCATCTGCCCACCCGCCTCAAAGCGCTGTGCTGCCCCCAGCTGGGGCTTCTACCCCACAAGCAGAGCGGGCCCACAGGGTACGATGGCGCATGCCTGTGATCCCTGCACTTGGGAGGCTGAGGCAGGATTGTCACACAGGGGCTGCCCAGTGAGCTCAAGGGCAGACTCAACTACACAGTTAGACTACCTCAAGCCACCCCCTCAAAAAAAGACTTGGCCAGTCAGACACAGTGGTGCACACCTACAATCCAAGCACACCAGAGGCTGAAGCAGGAAGATTGCCATGAGTTCAAGGCCAGCCTGGGCCACGTAAAGAAACCCTGTCTCAAAAAAAAAAAAAAAAGAAAGAAGGGTCAGAGACATAGCTGGGCAGCACAGTGCCTGCCTGGGAAGTGCAAGGTTTTGAGTTTGATTCCTGGTACCAAACAATAAAAAATAAATAATAAAGATTTGCTTTCCAGTTCCTCCCACCAATGCAAACCATAACGGATGTCCCGCAGCAAGCCTCAGCAGCAGAGCTTTAAGCTCAATAGCTAATTTTGTTTTTCAAAGTTTCACATGAACATTTCATTTATTAAAATAATTTCTGTAAACTCTCAATAATAAAGTTCATTTTCCATTCTTGAGAAGCATTTCAAGGCACCATAAAACGACGGTCTCTCTAAGCATAGCCCTCCCACCACGTGTGAAAAGCCTATTAAAAAAAAAAAAACCTTTAGGAGCGGCAAAATAGCTCAGCGGACTAAGTGCCTGCTTAGACAGTGTAGGGACTGGGGTTCAATTCCCAGTACCACATACCATGCCAGCCCCACCCTTGGACATGCTGAGCTAGCAACTGAGTCCAGGCATGGTGGTGCATGCCTGTAATCCCAGCGCTGTGGATGCTGAAAACAGGAAGATCACTATGAGTCCAAGCTGCATAGTGAGACCCTGTACCAAATACGTAAAATTTAAAACAAAAAAATCTTGAGGGTGATCCCTGCCATTGGCAGCATGGAAAACAAAAAACAGACCTGACCCTGGCCTGATGTCATACAGGAGCTGGCCACCTGGGAAGGGATCTACTGCTGCTGTCCCAAGTGGACAAAGATAAACCCAACACACTAGATGTGGTGACATATAACTGTAATCCCCAGTACTTGGGAGGCTGAGGCAGGACTGTTATGAATTCAAGACCAGCCTGGGCTACAAAGTGAGCTCCAGGCCAGCCTGAAATGCATGGAGACCCTGTCTCAAAAAAGACCAAAAAAAAAGGCGATACTGGTGATGAAAAAGGGCGAGCAAGAACCAGCTGTGGCAGATACACCTATGAACCTATGACCTCAGCACTCAAAGAGGCTCAGGCAGGAGGGTTCCAAGTTTGAGCTCAGCCTGAGCAACTTATTGAGAGCCTATCTCAAAATAAAAAGCAGAGGCTGAGAATGTAGCTCTGTGCGAAGGCCCTGGGTCCAATACCCAGGACGGGAAAAAGAAACAGCCAGTTGGGTTAGAGCAGAGCCCTCACTTCTGGGCCTCCTCCTCGCTCGGGCTGGCGTCCCCCAGGTGCTCGGCCACCAGCTTGCTCTGCAGCAGTGCCGCCAGCTTCTTGGAAGTCTTTTGCAGGAGGGCGCTGCCCGGGTGTGCGCGGTGCACGTGGAGGTATAGGTCCTCCTGCGAGGGCCCCGTGTGGCCGCAGTCCTCGCACACGTAAAGCTTGTCTCGTCGCTGCTTGTAGGCATACTGCTGGTGCACGCCATGGATCTTCTTCAGGTGCGACTCCAGGGAGCAGCGCTGCGTGAAGGCCTTGTGGCACACATCGCACTTATAGGGCCGGATGCCTACAAGGACCACAGGGACAGGTATGTCACCCCCAGGCTCACCACCTCCCAGCCACGGTGCCACCAAAGATCACTGCAACCGAGACAGAGCAGCTGGGGGACGAGGACCTGGCAGTACACAGAGCGTGACATCCCCAAGGCCCCATCTCTCAAGGGAGATGCTGTCCTCCCCACTTTGGGCCTTCATGTTCTCAGCCATACTCAGCAAAAGGAATTGGAGTCCACACCTGCCATCCCAGCATCTGGGAGGCTGAGGCAGGCAGGAGAGCCCAAAGTTTGACCCCAGCCTGGCAACTTGCTATGCCTCACAGAGACTCAGTCTCAAAATAAACGAAAAATAAAGGGCCGGCAAGATAGCTCAGCAGACTAAGCACCTGCTTAGGCAAGCACAGGGACTGGGGTTCAATCCCCAGCACTACATGCTGTGCTGGCCCCACCCCCGGGGGTGCACTGAGCTGGGCACTGAGACCAGGCATGGTGGTGCATGCCTGTAATAACAGCGCTGGGGAGGCTGACTTGTAGGAGGATCACTACAAGTCTGAGCTGTGTAGTGAGACCCTGTTCCACATATATTAAAAAATAAATAAATAAAAAGGAGATGGGGATGGGCTCAATGCAAAGGCCCAGAGTTCAATACCTAGTATGGAAGAGAGAAAGAAAGAGACAAACACAGACTCAAAGCCATGCCAGCTGAAGCCTGAGAACAAGGCCGGGCGCGGCAGCACAGGCTGAGGCAGGAGAGGAGGCTCCCTGCAGGTTTGAGGCCACCCTGGACTGCTAAGCAAAGCCCAGCCTCCACCCCTTTGATAAAGAAAGCTGAGGACAGGGCTTCAGGCATCTGAGGCACCAGATCCAGTGCCCTCCTCAGGCTTGAGCGTCCCCTAGACCTGATAGTGGCTCACGGGCAGGGAGGACACTCAGCCACTCTGCTCATGTATTTCCTGCTCAGAGTGGGAGGAATCCCCCAAGGAACCAAATCATTTCCATTTCTCCTCCAGTCCAATCCAATCCAGAAACACATAATTTTCTATGACATCCACACCAAAGCTGCTTGGCGCAGTATCCTACTGAGATGTCACTCAGCTAGGGTAGCATAGTGTGAGTTTGTCAGAAAATGCCCAGATGCAGAAATCCCGACAGGGGGTGCTTGGCACAAGGTGCAGGACAGGGACTCAGCAGAACAGATCTTCAGTGGCATGTGGTGGAACACACCTGCAACCCTAGCACTCGGGAGGCTGAGGCAGGAGGATCACCAAGAGTTTGAAGCCAGCCTGAACTACATAGCAAGACCCTGTGTCAAAAACAAAAACAAACAAAAAAACAAAAAAATGGCCAGGGAGATAGCTCAGCAGTGTAAGCACTTTCTTAGCAAGTGCAAGGACCTGGGTTCAATCCCCAGTACTGCATGCCATGCCAGCCACAAAAACTGGGTGTGATGGCGCAAACCTATAATCCTATCCCTGGGGAGGCTGAGACAAGAAGATCACTCTAAGTCCTAGCTGCAGAGAAACCCTGTACCAAATGAACAAATCTTGAAAAAAAGAAAAAAGATCTTTAGTTTTAGTTTGTTAAGAGACAGGGTTTTACTGAGAGAGGCTATGCTTAAACTCAAAATCTTCCTGACTCCCAAGTTTTGGGATTATAGGAATGCACCGCAATGCCTGGCTTCTCTTTTCATTTTTGTGAAACAGGGTCTCACTATGGAACCAAAGCTGGCCTGGAACTCCACGCACTCCTACTGCCTCAGCCTCCTGAGTGCCAGGGTGGCAGGTGTGTGTCACTGGCCCTGCTGATTTTATGCTTGACCACATCTCAGTTTGGTGGAGCCCTAATTCTGGGCAGCAGCCAACACAGCAGTGAGGGAGTCAGCACGAGCTGCCCCAAGCAGTGGCCTCACCTGCCTCTCCAGAGCCCTCTGGAAAGCACTGGCCGGTCCCAGTCCTGTGAGGGTTGCCAGAGTGTCACCTTTGAGGAACAGGAGAGGAGAAGATATGAGCACCAGGCTGGGGCTGGGGCCTGGGCTGGCCCCTTTCTCACTAGAGGCTGGGAATCTTCCAATTCTTTTTTTTTTTTTTTTGACAGGGTCTCACTTCATAGCCCAGGCTGGCCTTGAACTCACAGTGATCCTCCTGCCTCAGCCTCCTGGATGCTGGCATGACAGGCGTGTACCACTGTGCCTGGCAATATTCTGGTTCTCCTCCCAGCATTACTTGTGTGGGTGTGTTCGCTGTGGGAAATCCCTCCAGTTTTGGATTTAGGCACTTGGGATTGGTGCACTTTTCTGGATATATGTTATCCTCCATGGAAACTTAACTTTGGGAAAATGCTCTCAAAGAGAAAACAAAGTTTCTGTTAGCAGCCCTCTCCTCAAGTTGGGGACACTGTTCCCAGGCTAGCACCTGAAAAGACAAGGCATGACTAGATGAAGAAAAAATGGAATACAGCAGACCTACAATGAGCACCATGGGGGTGAGGAGCTCCCCATGCTGGGGACCCTAAATGAAGAAGGGGCTGAGGATGGAGGAGGACTCTAGGGGGGCTCTTAGGTCTTGGAGGGTGGGCAGCAGCCAGGGTGAGGGTGGAGGCTTTATTTTTTATTTATTTATTTATTTATTTTTTTGGCGGAACCGGGGATTGAACTCAGGCCCTTGCGCTTGCCGGGGAAGCACTTATTCCACTGAGCCATCTCCCCGGCCCCAAGGGGTAGAGGCTTTAGGACGGGATACAGAGTGCAGCATCTACTGGAAAGGCTCAGGATGGAAGGATTTTCCCAGGGGAGCTGTTGAGGACAAGGTAGGCTGGGCTGGTTGGGGTCAAGTGGGGACCAGATGTCAAGACCAAATAGGCAGGGACTTTTAAATGTGTAAAAAAACCTTTTTGACAAGGGGGAGTCAACCCAGCACCTTCACTCTGAGCTCCATCTTTGGCCCTTTTTAAAATGAAAAAAAAAAAAAAAAAGGTGTTTCTCTTTTTTTGAGACAGGGTCTCTCTAAGCTACTAAACTTCCAATCCTACTGCCTCAGCCCAGAGTGCTCCACCACACTCCAATTTTGTTTCTGTACTACTTTTCTTTGTACCAGGGATTGAACTCGTGACCTTATGCTTGCCAGGCAGGCACTTATGCCACTGAGCTATATCCCCAGTTGTTTCTGTACTTTTTGAGACAGGTTCTTGCTGCATAGCCTAGAGTGGCCTTGAACTCGAGGCAATCCTCCTGCCTCAGCCTCTTGAGTGCTGGGATTACAGGCATGCACCACCACGCCCAGCAGTGGCCCAGCTTTCGAGCACACTGGTCCCACCATTCTCAGCACCTTCTGCAGCAGCTCTGGAAGTCATCTTTCACTGTGAGTGCCTCGTTGTGCATGCATAGCTGACTCAATGTCCTAAATCCACTCTAAGTGCCTTTCATGGTCATTTTGACTTTGGGGAAGTCACAGACTGGTGGAGGAGGACACAGTGTTATGTTTTCACGAGCCTGCCTTTCCGTGGGTTGGCCCTTCACACCAGCATTCGCTCTATTTTTGATCACACCTCACAGAGACTCTTAGGAAAGCAGACTGCAGAGCTGCGGCAGACGGGGCCAGGATGCTGGGAGAATGTGTCTGCAGAGAGGGGTGCACGGCAGTGCGTGCTTGTGTGATGAAAGGTATGAAATGGAAGCACTTTTTTTTTTTTCACCCTGGTGCTTACCGAGTCAGGCCTCCTTCCTAGAACAAAATCTAGCACTGGAAAGGGACTCCAAGCTACACACTGGCAGCCAGGACCCGGGTGCTGCCTTAGGTCCCCACTCCATGTGTGTCAAGCACCCCGAATCAACAAACCCCAACTCTGCCTGAGTCTAGATTGAGAACCCCATTCCACAAGGGCCAAAACAGGCTGGAGGTGGCCAGCAGGTGGCATGTCAGGAGGGGACCCAGCCGAGACGCTGTCAGGGGCCTCACCTGTGTGTGTGCGCACGTGCCGCTTCAGGTCAAAGGTGTCATTGAAGCCCTTGCCGCAGAAGGTGCACAGGTGCCTCTTGACCTGGCTGTGGCATTTGAGGTGGCGGTTGAGCATGCGCTGCAGGCGGAAGCCCTTGCCACAGAGCTCACAGCTGTGCATCGCCGGGTCATCGCACGTACCTGTGGTGAACTGGAGCAGACAGAGGCCGTGAGAGCCCTGGACTGGCACGGGGACCTACAGGGGCTTGGCTGCAGGGACAACTGGTCTCCTCTCCAGCAGATGAGACTTTTGCTTCCTCAACAAAAGGGCCCCTGGCTGATGGAAGGGCACTTGCCCTGCAGGGCAGAGTGGCTCCTGATGACCAGAGCCCCAGCCGCCACCTTGCAACATGAGGCTAAGGCCAGTGCCGAGGACAGAAAAGGTAGGAAGAGGAGTCTGGTCCTGTCATAGACAGTCCCCAGAGATGGCCACAGGTGCTCCTCCCCTGCAGTGTGGGCAGGGCTGCGACCCCTGACTAGTGAGTGAGGTGCAGCCCAACAGCGCCAGGCCCTAGGAGACTGCAGCCATGCCCTCTCCTCCTGTGCCAGATACTGTGCACCAAGCCCAAGCCCACACACAAGAGCACGGGGGGGGGGGGGTGCTGGCTCCAGCTGCTGCCCTGCTCCTGACCCACAAGGTCTCAAACAACAGTGACACAGGGGCCAGGCCTGGTGGTACAGGCCTATCACCCCAGCACTCGGGAGGCTGAGGCAGGATGGCTCTAAGTTCTAGCCCAGCCTAGGCAACTTAGTAAGACCCTGATTCAAAACTTAA
>NW_004524649.1:7722875-7728752 GCF_000260255.1 Octodon degus | reverse complement strand
ATCTGTTAATATGATTTCTTATTAGAAAGTCTGAATTTTTATGTTAACCAATACTGCAAATTGAGGATCAGTCCTGTTTATAACTCTTTAAGTGTTCTTCTGTATTTAATTTAGTAATTTTTCCTTGAGGATTTTTTCAACTATATTCATTGATAGTTTTTGTTTATCTTGCAATATATTTGCTTGGTTTTGGCATCAAGGTAATTCTCATCTCTTACAATAAGTTGTAAAACTTTTTCTTTTCATTTATTTTCTGGGATAATTTGTGAAAGACATCTTTGTCATCCTTTCAATTTTGGGGAAGATTTACCAAATAAAATGCAATCTTGTACATTTTTTATGAGGTCTTTTAAAAAAATTTCAATTCAGAAACTTTAGTAGTTAGAGATTTTTAACATTTCTTTTTGAATCAATTTTCGTAGTATGTTTTTCTTGCAAATTTATTCATTTCGCTAAGTTATATTATTTATTAGTACATATTTTCCTACAGTATTACCTTCAGTATTGCCTTATAATCCTTTTTATTTCTGTAAGGTTGATAGTAATATGCTCTCTTTAGCTTTTTCTTTCTTTCTTTCTTTCCTTTTTTTTTTTTTTTTTTTTTTTTTTTTTTTTTTTTTTGAGTCAAGGCTTGCTGTGCACTTCCAGCTGGCCTTGAACTCACTCTGTAGCCCAGGCTGTTCTCGACCTCACAACCATCCTTTTGCCTCGGCCTCCTGCGTACTGGGATTACAGGTGTGCATCACTACGCCTGGCTTTAGCTTCAGTCTACTTAGTGAACTCTTACTTTTAAAGTACTCTGTGTGAAATATGCCGGAGAATTTCTACTGCTGTCCAGAAGGAAAAGCTCAAATCATTGGCATTATTTTTTGGAAAGAAGTAAAATCTTGGAGGGCACTTAGCAACAGTTCAAGGGGCGCCAAGGAAAAGCGAGGGAAAACACCAAAACAGGCAGGAAATGGGGGTGAGGAGGGCACACTGGAGTCTGAGGGCCTCTTCTCCCCAGGGCGACCTGCCCTTGGGTCCTCTTTTTTTCTTTTTTGATACAGGGTCTCACTATGCAGTTCAGAGTGGTAGTGATCTCCTTTCTCAGGTTCCCCAGCACTGGGATTACAGGGATGAACCAGCATGCCCAGTTTCCGGGCCAGCACAGCATTCCCCGGGTTCCAGGGCTGGCATGGCATGTGGTACTAGGGATTGAACCCGGGTCCTTGTGCTTGCCAGGCAGGTGCTTAAGACTGCTGAGTTACCTCCCAAGCTCCCCTCCAATTGGGTCTTCTTAGCCCCAAAGCAGAAATTCTCCAGAATGGCCCTCAACAGAGCAGTGACTTTCATGTCTCCAGCTTCCTAGCCACCCTGTTTCACAGTACTGCATTGAGTCATCAACCAGCTAGTGTGGAGAGTTCACCCTGAGCCGTACCCTCCAGTCCACCAAGCTCAGCGTGGTGCTGCACACCCGTGATCCCAGCACTCAGGAGATTGAAGCAGGAGGATCACTTCGAGTTTAAGGCTAGCCTAGGCCCCATTCAGCCAGATCCTGTCTCCCCCTCCAAAAGAACAAAAACCAAACAAAATAAATGAAGATGGAAGAACATTCGACAGAGCAGCTGGGAACCAGCAGGTGGCACCACAGCCACAGCCAGCCCTGGTACTCAGCCCAGGGACACCCCCTTAAGGCTCTAGCTCCCGCAAGTGGCAATGGCAGAGACAGCAGCCCAGTGGCTCACAACAGAGAAGACACTGCACCAATACTGTCTCACTACTTGGTTTAGGGTGCCAGAGCCGATGAACTGGAACAGCAAGAAACTTGTCACTTTCTCCACATGACAACACCAGCTTCACCTCCTTCCTTTCTTCCTGTCTGTCTATTCACAGCACTGGAAACTGAACCCAGGGCCTCCATACTGAGCTACATCCCGGGCCTTTTTATTTTCCAGACAAGGTCTCGCTAGGTTGCTAAATTGCCTCGGTTGGGTTTGAACTTACAATCCTCCTGCCTCAGCCTCTTGAGTGCTGGGATGATGGTGCCCATCACTGCTCCAGTTCTTCCTTCCTGTTTTCTTCCAGCTTCCTGCGCAAGGTTAGGAAGCCAGGGCCAAGCACCTCAGGAGCAAACATCCTGCTACTTTGCAACACTCTGCCAGGCCTGCCCATGTGGGAGTGTCCTGTCTCAGAATGGGTCGCATAACACAGAAGACACTTGTGGTTCCTGGATGGATGTTGCATGGGCCAGCGCCCCAGGTGATGAGCCACTTATATCATTTCCACAGATTTGTCCCCATCTCTCTGCCACCTAAAGTTCAAAAAGAGTGGTAGCCCCGGGCTAGGGGGATAACTGGTGGAAGTGCCTGCTTGGCAAAGTGTAAGGAACCGAGTTCAATCCCAGGTACTGCATATGTAGCCCCAGAGCTGGGCGTAGCGTAGTGGTGCACGCCTGTACTGCCAGTGCTGGGGAGACTAAGAAAGAAGGATGAGTACAAGTCTGAACTGGGTAGCGAGACTCTGTATGAGATACAGAGAGAGAGAGAAAGAGAGAGAGAGAGAGAGAGAGAGAGAGAGAGAGAGAGAGAGAGACCACCTCGGGGCAAGGCAGAGCTATCCCTCAGCCAAAATTTAGCCCCTTTGTGGAACAGAGAAAAGAAATGGTGAACAAGCAGGGCCTGTTAGCACAGACCCAGAACCCCGGTGCTTAGGAGGCTGGGGCAGGAGTATCGCTGTTTCAAGGCCAGCCTGTGCTATATAACAAGGCTCTGTCTCAAAATAAAAGCAAAATGATCAAAAAACAAACGAAAGAAACATGAAAAGAAATGCTGAAGAATGGAATAGAAACCCAGCCTGGCTGTGTAATGTCAGATGTCATCTAACATCCCTGGGTCACAGTGCCCCGGCGTAATGACAGCATTGCCTCAGCCCCACAAGCAGCTAAGCGCAGGGTCTGTTTTCCAGCTTCCTGAGTCCAATTCCTGTTCTGCCAACTCTCACCTGCATGGTCATAAGTAAGCCACTAAGCTTTCTGAGCCTGCATTTCCTCACCTTGAAAATATGGATAATGATATTTGCCTCTTGGGAATAAATGAAAGCCTCAAAGAGAAAAGGTACTTTAGCCAGGTATGATGGTGCACGTCTATAATCCCGGTGTCTGGGAGCCTGAAGCAGGAGGATCACCATGAGTTTAAGGCCAGTCTGGGATACGTAAGCTTGTTCAAGGCCAGCCTGCACTACTTTGTGAGACCCCACAACTGCCCCCCCAAAAAAAAATATGAGAAGGAAAAGCTACTTTAAAAGGACCAGCACTCAGTAATCCTACCACAATCAGACCACCTTCAAAATTCTGGGATCCTAAGTAAAACCCAATGGGTCAGACTCCCTTGTTTTGGGTGGCCAGAGAGCGCAACAAATTAAAGCACCTGCTTAGGCAGAGTACAGGGACTGGGGTTCTATTGCGGGTGTGCCGTGCCAGCCCCACCCCCAGGGATACTGAGTGTGGCGGTGTGCGCCTGTAATCCCAGCGCCTGGGAGGCTGAAAACAGGAGGATCACTACGTGTCCAATCTGTGTAGTGAGATCCTGTAGACCCTGTACCAAATACATTTAAAAAAAAAAAAAAAAAAGGAATCCTGTCTCAATTTGCTTTTGAGTTGCTCTCTCTAATGCAAGGGAAAGAGCAGGAACGCCTGGTGTGAACCCAACCCTGGCCCTTCACCTGCGCCTCTGTACCCCCAAAATCTGGCTGTGAGACAGGTTCAAGCCAAAGAGGGAGGGAAGATGCAGGCTTTATCCCAGGTAGTGATGATATCTATGTGCTGTGATACAGAAATCATTAACACGTTGCCTTACACGCCCCATCTCAGACCTGCCTCTGGCACTGGGATTTACACCCTGCCACCTTCTGAAAAGGACCAACAGTCTCACCCTTAATCCAAAACTAACACTTTGCAAAAGGCTTATTAACGAAGTGGGGAAACTACCACAGAGGATGGGAAACATCATCAGTGTAGAAATAACAACGGGCAGGAAAGACAAAGTGGAGAAAGCACTTTCAGGAGCCTGGCTTGGCACTTCTGAGGGATCTCGACTTTCATTTCAAAAGACACCCAAAATCCCCCTCAAATGCTTCTAAAACCCAAGCCTCTGCAGCAAAACAAACCCATCATTGTATCCAGGCTGCTGAAAGAGTCAGGGACCTCAGTGTCCTCTGTGACCAACTTCAAAGCTGGCTGGGATCACTTACCTGTCAGAGCTCAGAAGGAAAGCAACAGAAAGAGAGCAATCCGCTATTTCCTGTAAATGCTGCCAGCGTACTAGTTCATTCAATTCATGGTCCTGGCTGGGGAGATGGCTCAGTAGAATAAGCACTTGCCTGGCAAGCACAAGGGCCTGAGTTCAATCCCCGGTTTCGCAAAAAAAATCCTTTAGGGGCTGGGGAGATGGCTCAGTAGAATAAGCACTTCCCTGACAAGTGCAAGGGCCTGAGTTCAATCCCTGGTTCCGCAAAAAAAAAAAAAAAATCAATTCATGGTCCTGCTCGCTAGGTCCAAGGCGCCCTTCCAGTGGTCATTGGGACAAGCTCTCACCTAGCATGTCAGCAGTGTGTAAACGCTCAGAACAAGCCAAGAACATGTCCTACTGCCTCTGGGATTCAGACCCCTTCCCATGCCACTACTATCTGCAGAGGCTTCACAACCACCCTTCACAACACAGAGATGAGGAAAGGATTAGACCTGGTCAGCTGAGAGAACAGAAGCTCAAAGACACACAACCCACCCATGAGGGGGCTCACCGGTGATCTCACCTAGAGTATGTGTCCATGGGGACACGGCCTAAGGGAGGGGGCGGAGATGAGCCCCCAGTGTTTCTCATCATGGTGGAAAATAACTTCAGATTCTTAAGGTCGTGTGTCAGACTCAACAATGACCAAAGCATCAAAACTACACATTGACAACAGGCGCTATACTGGACAGCACCAATGCTCCACAATGCACTATACCAATGCTGAAATGAAAATCCTTGGGTGGGGCTTCGCCAATAACAACTGATAGCCGCAACGAAAACTTGGCTTAGAGTTTTTCTATAGCCTCCAAAATTTCTCTCCCATGTTGGAGTCCTTGGGTTGGTGTTACGGTTTGTGTCTAGTTGTCCCCCCAAAGCCTTGTGTAGTCACTGGGGCAGCTTCTAAAGTCTGTAATTACATGTAACTCAGTTGTGCTACAAATTTTCTGATCAAGAAGATTATGGAGCCACAGAGGAATGTGATCGATGGTGTATACTGTGCCTGGGGAAAGTCACATGGAGAGAAAAAACATTCTCTCAGGCTTTCACAGAGAGCAAATTGGTCAAGCAATGGCTGTGACTCATCCTCATGGCTGACACTGACAAAGGATCTACAAAGTGTGGTACAGGGTTACAGGATAAATCCTGAGGGGACTTGACTGACCTTATCACATACAAAAGTTACATTTTTTGCTATATAGGTCTTGCTTTATCTTGGTCTTAACCATCCATCAGAAAAGTATAAAAACGAGGTATATAAAGTAAAGCCATATTAATACGATAAAGTATAAAAGGCTCAAGTCAATAACTTCTGAGGATAACCCACTAATATTATAAACTACTAGACAGTGTTGGATGGTTTAGCTGAATTCAAACACCTTAGTATTTAATTATTTTTTTTAACATTTATTTATTGTGTGTGTGTGTGTGTGTGTGTGTGGCCAGCTCAGCCCACCAGGGGGCGTGGCTGGCTGGCATGTGGTGCTGGGAGATGGAACCACGGTCCCTGTGCTTTGCCAAGCCTGTTCCAAGTAGGTGCTTTAGACCACTGAGCCATCTCTCCAGCCCCTTTTTTTAATTTTATTTATTTTTTATTTATTTTTTTTTT
>NW_004524649.1:7702490-7722710 GCF_000260255.1 Octodon degus | reverse complement strand
ATAAAAACACCTTAGTATTTAGATGCCAATAGAATACTCATCTCTGACAAGACTAAACAAAAAAAAAAAGGGGGGGGACACAAAGAAAAGATCATTTTGTATTTATATATACAAAATAGTTAGGATAGATATATAGCTACTGTTGCTTAATTCAATGAGAAGAGGTGTACTAATAGGTTATCCTGTATGCTTCTTGTACTATGGATAACCACTAAGAAAATAACAATGTACAATGTATTGATTATCGAAACTGTCCTATTATTCAGCTTCGAAACTGTCTCATTCATATTTATTTCTCAATAAAATAAAAAAAAAAATAAAGTCTGTGATTAATTCATGATCCAATGGGGGGATTAGGGAATTATAGGTGTGCGCGCTACACCACCCTGGGGTGGGTAATCTGCATACAATATAGGAAGGAAAAGAGGCTTGCTAGCTACTGCAGCCTCTGCTCCTTCCTTTGCTCTTTGCAGTCCTGTCCAGCTCCCGCATACCCATGCTGCCGTGAGCTGCTGCTGCCCTTGGCATGTGCCAGTCTGCCTCCCAGCCAGCCAAGTATGCACTGAAACCTCCACAAACTGTGAACTAAAAGACCTTTCCTTCCTGAATTTGGAGTGTTGAGTATTTTGTCCCAGCAACAACCAAAACAGTTAGCCTTTGGTGGTAACAATGATGAACAACTCAATGAAAACTCACTAGGTTTCAACTTTGCTCACCCTGAATGTGGAAGACCTGCCCACACAAACTTCAAATGCCCCCACTGTGGGTGCTTGTGTTGGTCACTTTTCTCTTGTTGCTGAGACAAAATACCCAATACCCAAATTAAAGAGGGAGGAGTTTATTTAGCTCAGTTTGTGGAGGTTTCAGTCCACTCCAAAGCAGGGTGGCAATGGCAGAGGGCAACAGTTCATGACCCAGAAGATAGTAAAAGCAGTAAGAACAAAAAAGGGAGAAGAGCAAGCCTCTTTCTCTCCCTTATATGGTATGCAAGCTACCAGCCCTAGGCAAGTATAGCACTCACACCCACAATCCCTCCATATTGGACCATGGATCAATCACAAACTCTAGAAGTCCACCCCATGACTACATGAGGCTTTAGCAGGGACTTCCAGGCACAAACCATAATGGTGCTGTAAGATGGACACTCTCAAGTCTCACTTCCAACTCCCCTTCTTGGGCCTTCCCATACAGCAAAGCTAGAGAGCAGCAAACACCTTCTAGACTCCCTTGCAGCTAGGGTTAAGCTGTGACCTAGGTTTGTGCTTCCAATTACACACACCATCAGGAGATTTGAGTGTGGCCCTGAGTTAAATGGGCAGAGGCAAGCAGGAGGCTTGTGTATACTCTATGCTCTATGTCAGCGGAAGCATCACGCAGCAGGCACAGGCCCCAGAGAGGCAGTGGCTTCCTGACTGGGTGGTGGCCTCAGGAGCCCAGGTGGCTGCATTCTGCAGTGTGGTTCTGAGTCATGCCTAGAGCTTGGCTTGGTCTTTCTTTATTCATCTGGTCCCACATAATTAACCACTCTTTGCTTAAAATAGCTGCTGTTGACTCTGTTGTCTGCAACTAAACCCATGTGGTCCCTTCTAACCGTAAAAATCCTCCTTACCAGTATTCAAATTTAAAATTGGTACAAAGTGGCACATGCCTGTAATCCCAGAGCTTGAGAGGCTGAGGCAAGAGGACAGCTTCACGAGTTCAAGCCCAGCCTGGGCTACAAAGAATTCAAGGTCAGCCTGAAGTACACAGCAAGACTGTCTCTGTCTCGAAACACACACAACAGGGCTGGAGAGATGGCTCAGTGGACTAAAGCACCTACTTAGAACAAGCTTAGCAAAGCACAGGGACCAAGGTTCAATCCCCCAGTACCACATGCCAGCCAGCCCCACCCCCTGGTGGGCTGAGCTGGCCACACACACACACACATACACACACACATAAATAAAATTAAAAAAAAAAAAAAAAAGAAAAGAAACACACACAACAGTAACAAAAGGCTGGGGTACAAAGGGTTGGTACAAGGGGTTGGGGAGGTGGCTCAGTAATACCCCCTACTGAGTAGTCCATGTTTGCCTTCGTAGAATATCTCCCTAGTTTAAGAGCCTTGGTTCAGTCTCCAGAACTGTAATCAACCAATCAATCAATCAAAGTGGCATTATTAATACATAGTATTCTCCTGGTCCTCCTTGTCTTCCTTTTAATTAGGTTAACTTTCATTCAGCATTCATTTCAAGCGTCTCTCCAGATCTTGCTTTTCTCACTTCCTGTGTTCTGTCAAATTCCTGCACTCTGTCACTTCTGTCCCTTCTCCTCTGCCTGCAAGTCTTATCGCATATGGACCTGTGTCCCCTCTGAGACACCATTCTGCTGGGTGCTGTGCATGCAGGCCCAGCAGGAAGTGCTCTCTGGCTTTTTTTTTTTTTTCTGTCTTTTGAGACAGGGTCTTGCTGTGCAGTTCAGGCTGCCTTGAGCTCACTGTGTAGCCCAGGCTCGTCTTGAACTTACAACAATCCTTTGCCTCTGCCTCCCAAGTGCTGGGATTATAGGTGCACACAAAACAGCGCCCAGCTGCTCTCTGACTTTGACAGGAGCTCTTTACCAGGAGCCTAGTTGGCCAATGCACAGCCAGGGTGGGCAGCAACTTTGGGGTGGGGATTTAATTCTGCCTTGGGACACAGGAAACAAGAGGTAAGGAGTTTGACACAGAGCTTCTGTTCCTTCTAAACATCAAATGAACACTTACAAAAAAAAAAAAAAACTACTTAAAATCATGACTTTTGGGCTGGCATGAGAGCTCAGCCGCATAAGCACCTGCTTGGCAAGCACAAGGCCCTGAGTTTGATCCCTGGTACTACAAAAAAAAAAAAAAAAAAAATCATGACTCACAAAGCCAGGTACTATAGTGCACACCTGTAATCCCAACTACTCAAGATGCTGAAACAGGAGAATTCAAAATTTCAAAGCCAACCTCAGTAGCTTAGTGAAACCTTTTCTCAAATGAAACCTTAACAGAGGGAAGGCTGGCGAAGTAGCTTCGTGGTACAGCGTTTGTCCAACCTGCTCCAGGCCATGGTTCGATGCCCAGTATTGGGGGAGGGAGGGCTGTGATTCACAATAATGCTTAGAAATACCTATTTGGGGGGCCAGGGATATAGCTCAGTGGCACAGGGCCTGCCTGGTAAGTGTGAAGTCCTGATTTCAATTCCCAGTACCAAGAAGGAAAGAAAAAAAAAAAAGAACCATTTGGCCATCATTGGAGAAACCTGATCAATCCATTGGTTATTTTCTTTTTCTTTTCTTTCTTTTTTTTTTTTTTTTTTACCAAGGGACCTTTGTTTTTTTTGGTGGAACTGGAGTTTGAACTCAGACCCTTGCACTGGCCAAGCAAGCACTTATTCTACTGAGCCACCTCCCCGGCCCCTCCATTGGTTATTTTTATTCATAAATAAAAATAAACAAAAGGAATCAACATTCTTCTGCCTTTCCCAAATGAAATGTCCGGTTGGGAATGATACCAAACAGTAGGTAGGAAAAGCGCCTGCCTTTCTACAGAACTGCATCATCCTTCCCCTGGAGCATGGAGCACAGTGTGTGCTCAGCACAGAGCAATGCCAGGATCCCCTTCCCAGCACCAGAAAGAGAAAAGACAAAAACATCAGCAAAGAAAGTGAAGAGGAGAGAGCGGGACATCAGGATTCTGCACTAGAACTTTCCTTGTGGTAACGAGGGAAGACCGGTGACCACCCGGCACAGAAGCTGCAGCAGGTTTAAAAATGGGTGATGTCGAGAAAGGCAAGAAAATTTTCGTACAGAAGTGTGCCCAGTGCCACACTGTTGAGAAGGGAGGCAAGCACAAGACTGGGCCAAATCTCCATGGTCTCTTTGGGCAGAAGACAGGTCAGGCTGCTGGCTTCTCACACAGATGCCAACAAGAACAAAGGTATCACCTGGGGAGAGGATACATTGATGGAGTATTTGGAGAATCCCAAGAAGTACATCCTAGGAACAAAAATGATCTTTGCTGGCATCAAGAAGAAGGGAGAAAGGGCAGACTCAATAGCTTACCTCAAAAAAGCTACTAATGAGTAATAGTCACTGCCTTATTACAGAACAGAAATGTCTCATGGCTTTTGCATGTGTACCATAATTTAATCTCATACACCAGAATTCAGATCATGAGTGGCTGACAGAATATTTTTGTTGGACAGTCCTGGTTTAAATAAAATTGGCTTGTAGTTAAATGTGTATCATTTTTTTCTTCAAGGTTTGATAGTAATTCCAGTTCAGTAAATACTATCACTGTTTTCCCTTCTAAATAGATGGTTGGACTTGATTAGTAATGTTCAACTTTTCACAAAGATTAAGAATATCATCTCAAAACTACTGAAGGTTGATTTTATATTTAGATTTATATAACTGGTTATGTGAATATGTTTAAATACTGAGAGAACCTTTCATTGTCTCAAAACCAAGCAAGACTCCGCTGTTTCAGTTTGTGTTTATTAGCCTGTTAAAGGGAGTGGTTGAAGACAAGAAAGCTATGTCTATATTTTTAGTCTTGACTATGCCAATTTAATTAGAATTCCCTATATCTAAAAAGTGCTGCCTTTTACTTATTGAAAGGAATTTTAGTGTGGTATTTTAGTATAATACCAAATAAAGAATATTTAACATTTCTCACATTTTATAGTTGATCTGTAAATTCAGATCCTTTTAAGAGTTAGCATGATAGAACAGCAAGTTCTACTTTTGATTTCTTTAGGTCAGACTGAGTTACTGTTCATGGTAGTATTTAAACAGCTATTCAAAAACACAAGACTAAAACTTTTACTGTTGTGTGTGTGATTTGCTTCCTGTCAGCTCATTAGAAGGACTAAAGTGAGCAAGGTACAACATGAGCACAAATTTGTATGTGACCATATAATACTTAATTAAAAACAAATCAGATTGAAAAAAAAAAAAGAAAAGAAAAGAAAAGAAAAGAAAAGAAAGTAAAGAGATGGGGCCGGGGAGATGGCTCAGTAGAATAAGCGCTTCCCTGGCAAGCGCAAGGGCCTGAGTTCAATCCCCCGTTCCACAAAAAAAAAGTGAAGAATACTACTAACACTGTTCCCCTCTCCCAACACACACATGAAGTATTCCACACTGGCCTTCAACTCCAGATAGCCTGCGCTGGCCTCAAGCTTGTGGCAATCCAGCTGCCTCAGCCTCCCAAGTGCTGGGATCCCAGGCATGGGCCACCATGCTTGGTTTAATAGTGCGATTTTGCAATACTGAATAATCCAAAGCATTTAGGCTCTGAACATCAAAGCTGCTGGCATCATGCAAAGAGATAACATCCAGTCCCTCTTGATGGCAACACATGCCCCGAGACACAGTCCAGCCCAAATGAAACTGTCTCACAAAGACAGTGCTATTCAGTACTAGTACTAGTACTAGACAGTACTATCCAGAACAATTTTCTAGGATGACAGAAAAATGGTATCATGTTGTCCAGGACAGGAGCTGCTGAGCACACACTGCCACTCAAGCATTTGGAATTCTTTTTCTGATGCTGGGATTTGAACCCAGGACCTCGTGTGTGACAGGCAAGTCATGCCACTGACCGACTAAGCCACTGAGCCACTGCCAAGCTCAAAGAGCCTACTTTCCCATCCAAATTAAAAGCTACTGTGCCTACAGGAACCATGCTGACAATGCAGTGTGGCCCCACCACCACCCACAGGAGAGACTCCGAGGCCAAGGAATGGGAGCCTCTCATCAGCCAAACCCAGATCGGTGTAAACTACAAAACAAATCAACTCATGCAGCCACAGAAGAGAAAGGGAAGGCCTACGTGTAAAGACTGAAAGACAAGTAAATCAATTTCGACACTGGGCAGGCTGATGAAGCAAACTGGGGGAAGAGAAATTGGCTAGTCAGTCAGCAAGGCGGACGCAAACGATCACGTGGGTGCGATCGCACACTTGAGCCTCAGCCATCCGTGGCATGTGTCAAAGTATTTATACCCTAAATGCAGTCAAGTGACGTTTCCTCTGGCCATGATGAGGACATCAAAGAGCTGCTCACACAAATCACATGCCGATGAGGAGGGGCCTTAGCATCTTTGGGAGGCCACAGGGGCAGGTGTGGCCCATGCTTCTGCAACGTGTAAAGCCTGAGATTTGCTTTCAGGACAGCAGAGTGGGTGTTTATGGGAAGGACTGGCCATGAGTAATGGTGACTGAGGCAGTTGACAGATCACTACTCCACTGCCACCAGAGGAATAATGGTGAATGAGGCAAGTGACAGATCCCTGCTCCACAGCAGGGGGCCCACCCCACATTCACTCATCTATCACTGCTGGGAGTCTTGACCAGAAAGTCAGGTAAAAGGTCGAGAATGCTTTGATGGAATCTAAGCTTGCTTTCTTTTGAAGAACCCACAGGAGGAGAGTGTGGGGGATATGGGGTAAGAAGACAGGGGCACAGACACCTGCTCCAGGTGCTGCCAGCCTCAAGTCAGCTCTGAACTTCATTTCTGGGCACACTCTAGGGTCAGAAGGGTCAGTATTCCTTGAGCCTCTCTGCCCCACAACCAGGGATCTGCAAATGTGGCATGGCACCTGGCATAAACACCTTCCTCCCCCCTCCTATCTGTTTAGCAAATCACAGGGCCCCCAGTGGTGGAGTACCTTTCACAACCCTGGGGGTGGGGGCTGCAGTCTGAGGCCCAGGACAGGGCTGGAGTGGGCAGGGCTGGCTGCCTTCCCAAGCTGTTCCACTCACCACTGTGAAGGCTCAGGTCATTACCAGAGCAACACAGCCATCAGCACACCTGCTCTGGTCACTGTCCAAGTGACTTCCTTCTGGGCCACTTGCTGTACCCACAAAAGCACCCCAAACATGCATCCATTACTTATTTAACTTACCTGACATTCCTGAGGCCCATTCTAATTTTTCCCCACTGTACAAATGAGGGAACTGAGGGTTCAAAAGGAGACAAGGGAGGGCTGGGAATAAAGTTCGGTGACATAAACACCTGCCTGGCAAGCGCAAGGTCCCGAGTTTGATCAGCGGTAACACACACACACACACACACACACACACACACACACACACACGAGATAAGAGATCTATAGCACCCTCAGCAGCACCCATACTTTCTGGCATGGCCTCATGACAGTCTTGCCCCATCCTAGGAGCAGTCCCAGCTCTGAGTCTATTCCTTACCCAAGCTGCCCACAGGTCCTAGGGCCTGTTCTCTCCAGTCTCCTCAGCCTCTAAACACACTTCAAATACAATTGCATCCCTGCTTGAGCTTCTGGTGTGACACTAATAATAACAGCTGTGTTCCCCCCCACACCCAGCTAACAGCTGCAGTTAATGGACATACACCTCTGGTCCACCCTTCCACCCTCCATCCTCACCACACTAACAGGAAAGGATTATCATTATCTCCATTTTACAGATATGGCAACTGAGGCCCTGAGGAACAAACAATTAGCTCAACATCACAGGGCTAAGCAGTGGACAAAGCTTAACTGCCACAGCCAGAGGCTCATCTCCCTGGCCCAGACCCCAGCAGAGAGCTCACTAAGGGTGGCTTGCTGCTGTCCCACGGACACCAGTTCAAGCCTGCTCTTCCTCTGGTATCCAGCAAGGCTCTTCAGGCTCTGAAAACTAAGTCATTAAAGCAACGCCCTGGGCAGCAGTAGCTCAGTGGTAGGACCTGGCTTAGCATGCACAAGGCCTTAAGTTCCCGCCAAGCACTGTCAAAAGAAAAAAGAAAACCTGAGCTCAGGCTGGGGAGATAGCTCAGTGGTCTAAGCACCTGTGTGGCAAGCGCAAAGACCCAGGTTTGATTCTGAGTACCACATGCATGCCTGCCACTTAAAACCGGCTGTGGTGGGGCATCCCTGTTATCCCAGTGCTGGGGAGTCCAAGCCTCACCCTTTGTGGCTTTCATCCTCCTCCAGTAAAGGTCTTTCTTAGGGAAACTGCAAGAGTTCTGTTGCCCTGATTAAGTATGTGACAACTGTCAACACCCAACAAACCCTGCTCAGGGACTAGAGATTGGGCAACAGGCCTCAACACTGAGCTATACCTCCAGCCCGCTTTTTTTTTTTTTTTTTTTTTCTTTTTTTTCAGGAGAGTCTTCCCAAGTCACTAAGTTGCCCAGCCTGGGGTGAAACTTTTGATCTTCCTGCCTCAGCCTCCCACAGTACTGAAATCACAGTCGTGCGTAGCCAGCCCAGATGGCTGCTTCGAACACATTCACACCAAGATGAGTCCATATCTGGAGCAGGAGCAGAAGCAGAGGACTGGGAAAGGGGTGGCGGGGAAGACAGCTAGATAACGGTCAGGGAGCCAAAGGTGCCGCGCCCCCAACCCACGCGCTGCAGGTTGAAGCCGGTGCGTTTCTCCCCTCAGGGAAAGATTCCAGTGGCGCTATCCGCGGGGGGGGGGGGGGGGGGCGGGGCCAGGAAATAGCATCCCCCAGCATTGGTTAGGAGCTGGCTCTTGCTTCCCCACTTGCTCTCCAGGGGAATCTAGGCTGGGGATGGGGGCCAGAGGGGCAAACTGGCTACAGTGGCTCCCAAAACAACGTTCCAATTGTCCTTCCCGCCTGGTGATAAACATGCAAGTAGGGCACTTTGTAGAATTTCCCCAAGGGCGGGGTGCGCCACCAGCCTCAGCAAACTGTTCCCTCCCACTTAACTCCACCTGGCCCAGAACCGCCTGGAGCCAGGTAACTCTGGACTTCGGCGACACTCCCAACAGCTAAATCCCGAGAGCAGTAGACCACAACCTTTAAAGGGCCCGCTTGGGCCTCCGACCCAATTCATAACCAAATATGCCACAGTCCACTCCCCCGCCAGCTGAGGAGCCAAGAACGTCCTTAGGAAACTAACGGCTGCCTTTCCAGAAGGTTACCTAGGGTTCCCCACCACCCTACCCTCTGCCCTGCAGCGCCCAGGAATCCTCGCCTGCCTCTCTGGGTGGCACTGTCGCCCACTAGGCCAGGCACTGAAATCGGGCGACTAAAATCCCCACCGCAATATCTCGCTGGTGAGGGGGCGAGAATGGCAGAACGGAGTTCCTTCTTCCGCGGGTAGCGGATCCTTCCAGCCGGGCAGATAATTCTGGAACTTTTACCCACGAAGCGCAGAGGGACACCGAGACCAGAATTCGCTGACAATTTTAGAATTCCCCACGGGGCACCGAAGCGCGACCACAGAGCGGGTAGATATTTCATTCACTGGGTTTGGGGCGCCAACCTAGGTGAACCCCTCTATCGGCTTGACGCATAAAGGTCTAATGGAAGACACCCCCAAAATGCCCACACTGACACCGTCTCACGGGCTTTCCAGAGTGCCGTGACACGGTCGGAATCACAAGGCTGTTCCAAGATGCACACCATCTCCTTTCCGACCCCAGGTCCCTGGCACGCGTCGTGCACGGCACGAAGCGGGCTCAGTGGGGAGGCGGCCGTGCCTAGTCCTTCGCGCAGCTCGGCGTCACGGTGAGAGGGTGGGGACCCGGGCGAGGGCGGGTGCCGGGTGCGCCGAAGAGGCTGGCGGGTGCCCAGGGGCAGGTACAGAGGGCGGGGAGGGCACCAGGCAAGGGGCCGACGCCAGGGCGTGGCACAGGTGGCGGCAGAGGCAGAGTCGACATCCTACCTTGATTTTTGACCTAGCAACCGCGCGCTGTTTCGCTGCCAAGTGTCCATCTGCGCCCTCTGCGTCGCCCCGCTCGGGGGTGTCGCACTCCGGGGCACGCGGGGACGAGCTGCTCTCGGCGCTTCCGGACTCGCCGGTGCTGCTGCTGCTACCTCCGTCGCTGCGACTGTCCTCAGCGCTGTGAAGCAGGCGGCCCAGGGCAACTGCAGGGCGAGAACAGCGGGGAAGCGAGACGCCCCGAGACCCACGAGACGTCAGGCCCGGGCGCCCGCGGCAAGGACCCGCCGCCCCGGACCCGGGCACCTCGCCAAGCAGGCGGCGGCGCGGAGGTGGGCGAGATAGCCGGAGTCGCGGCCTCGCACAGGCCGGGCGCGCGAGAGTCCCGCCCTCAGCCCCAACCGCAGCGCCCACGAGGGACCAAGGGCCACGCGCCGCGTAGTAAGCTCGCGCCAAGTTTCTTCGCGTGGAGGAAGGCAGATTTGATCTCCCTCCTCCTCCTGGGGACTTTTATGCCTTCCCATGGGGTGCAGGAAACCCCTGGGGTCTTCGGCGCCCTCCCTGGGCCACCGCGACCGCGCCGCAGTCAACGGTCCCGCGGGGCATGGAGAGGCTCGCACCCGGGAGGAGCACGGGCGCCCGGGCTTCCTGGCCTCGATCCCCACTCTCCCACCCTGGAAGATTCATGGGGACCAGGAGGGGATGTGGGGAGGGACCCCAGCCCCTTCCCCACGAGGAGCCGCCGCCCCCTACCAATCCCCGGAGCCCACCTGGGATGTAGGCGTCCGCGCGGTTCTCGTCTGGGAGCGCAGCCCAGCTGCGCTCCGCGGCGCCGGGGCTCCTGCGCTTCACCAGAAAGGCTTTGGGCATGGCGAGGCCCCCGCGCGGTCCCGCTCCGCTAGGCGCTGGTCCTGGCGGCGCCCCCCGGGCCCCCCCCTCGCCCCCTGCTCGTCCCTGCGCCCCGCGCGCCCGCGACTGTTGGCTCGCCGACTCCGGTGCCTTAAATCCAGGCTGAGACCACGCCGAGGAAAAAGTTTCCTAAGGTGGAATAGAAAAGGCACCAGGAAACTTGGGAGCGAGCATGCGCCCTGCAACATAACGGTGTCAACAAGCTCGCTACCTGTCCGACCGGTTCCGGCGGCCGCGCGGCCTGTCCCAGCCCTTCCCGCGGCATGAATGTTTGCAAAATAATTTAACGTCTCCGCTCCCCCCTCCCCTTTTTAAAAAGGGAGAACATTTTTTAATCGACCTCCGTTCCCTTCCCCCATTCCAGGGACCTCGAGTAAAATAATCCCAGATCCGCTCCAGCATTATTAAATGGGGGCTCCCGAGTGGGCCCCCTCCCCGCCCCCAAGTGAATTTGTCTACTACGAACAAGCCAGAAACCAGCTCGATTCCTTTGGGCCTCGCGGGTCGTTCCCTGAGATTGCTGAAATCTCGGTCGCCTGAAGGAGAAGCCGCCTGAGGACTGTTTGCTGGTAGTTTGGGAGCTTAAACGGTCCATCATTTACAATAGCTCTCTAAATAAACAGGGACAATACATTTTAAAATTCAACATCTTTAGAACAAGTACTGATTTCTGTCACTCAATCTAAGAAAAAAACAAAACTTGCCCCTCTAAAAACGCTACCACGCCAAGACCTTGCGCCCCGGGAGTCCTTCGCCCCTAATGGATACACAATAGAAACAAAAGCCAAGTGCGCGATATGCAAACGGAGCTTCCGAAGTAAGTGTCCACGCCTCGCCCACTCCCATTATTTCCGCCCCCCACATTGCGAGGCTAGGAAACTCCGGAAGCAGCCCGCCCTCCCGGATCGGCAGCACCCCTTGCTTGCTCTGCTTGGGAGGTGGCGGGGAAGCACGGTGTTTGGTTTTATTTCTATGTTCGTTCGCGCACGTCGGGGACCTCGGACTCCAGCCAGCAGCGGATGCAGGCGCGTGTGGCCCGAGGCGCCCGGTGTTCGGGGCTAACCCAGCAGCCGGCCTCACCTGTCTGTAACCCGAGCCGCCGCGCGCCCAGCCCACGGGCCGGGAACCGACACGGCAGAGCTCCGGGCGTCTTCGCTTGGCGTCGGCCTACCCGGCCATAGCCTGGTAACGGGTTTCGGCTGGGCAGGCGGATGCCCAGGGCGCACGCAGAGGGCGTAGCTGGGCGAGTTGCGCAGGGAACAGGGACGCCAGGGCCCCGTCTCTGCCTCGAGGGTTTACCCCCTCCGGACTGAACTCTGAACCCCCGGGTTAAGTCAGAGAAAAACCCTTTAAGAATGATAAAGACTTTGATCCGGACGAGCCGGAGCGGAGGAGAGCATTTTTTCTTCGCGGTGCGTGGAGAGGAGGCTGCTTTCTTGGCTCGCAGGCTCGTGGCGCAGCTTCTGGGAGACTGCGGGTGTATTTTTATCTGCCAAGGAAATAGAGATTTGCTAGAAGGAAGAGGCTCGGTTGAATGAAAGTAAAAATATAAATTACAGCTATGAAATCACACTGTTATCCCTCGTCTTTCAAAATCTTCAAGACTTAATTAAAAATGCTTTGTTTTATGAGATAGCCTATCCCATTTATAATCCCCCATTGACTTCCAAATAAAGAAAAACAGAATAACTACACTTAAAAAACTTGTATTCTAAACGATTGAAAAGCATCCACAATGTTTTGTTTTGTTTTTTTAAGACAGGATCTTGCTATGCAGTTCAGGCCTGAACTCATTATGTAGCCCAAACTCGCAAAGGCCCTCCTGCAACCTCCTCAATATTGGGATTACAGAGCACACCTGTGATACTTCCTGCCTGGTTTTTTTGACAGAAAAACTCTAAGGTATTGTCTTCCTCTTTTGTTTTTCTTTATCAGACTTGATAGGAATTTATAAAGATTTTGTTTTTATTATTTAAGACCTTTATTAACAAGTGCTAGCCGTTTGACTTTTTTTGAAAAATCATATTGACCAGATACAAAAATCTCAACTTGACCAGACACAAAACAATTTTTAAAACTTTTAAAAGTGTATTGATTTAAAAAAAAAAAAACAAAACAAACCCTCGTGGGGCCGGCGAGATAGTTAAGCGGTCTAAAGCGCCTACTTGGGGCGGGGGAGATAGCTCAGTAGAATAAGTGCTTGCCTGGCAAGCGCAGGGTCCTGACCCCTGGTCCTGCAAAAAAATAAAAAATAAAGCACCTGCTAAGGCAAGACCAGGGACTGAGGTTCTATCCCTGGCACGGCCTGGCCTGCCAGCCACGCCCCTATGGTGGGCTGAGCCGGCCACACACACACACACACACATACAAAATAATGAAATTTTAAAAACCCACATTTGTCATTTCTGAAAAGAGGCATTTTTAGGTAAAAATAGAATGAAATAAAACATGCTGTGTAGATAATGCAGATAGTTCCGGTTACTTGGTGAATGGGCAAAAGGCAAGCCAAAATCTCCAGCATGAAACTGGAAGAGACAGGAAGGATAACACGGGTCCACCTTCTACCCCATGCTGAGGATGCAGGTCCTGTGTAGCATCAGCAGAATGCAGCACAACATGCTACCTCGCCAGTTAGCATCACGATTCTTTTTTTATTTTTTGTATTTTAGGAAAGGGTCTACAGGGTGTTCAGGGTCTCACTACTAGATTGGACTCATAGTGATCCACCTGTTTACAGCCTCCCAAGAGCTGGGATTACAGGCACACACCACCATGTCTAGTCTCAATTGCTATCTCAGTGTGCCCCGGAGGCAGGGCAGGCAGGGCATGCCCGGTGACTGCTTGCAGGCGTTTTAATCCGCTGAGCTATTTGGCTGGCCCTAAGCAGCACAATTCTTTTTTTTTTTTTTGGCAGAACTGGGAATTGAACTCAGGCCCTTGCACTTGCACCCTTGCGCTTGCCAAGGAAGTGCTTATTCCACTGAGCTATCTCCCCGGCTCCTATCAGCACGGTTCTTCATAGCTAAACATTGAAAGCAGCCTCTATGTCCATCAATGGATGAGTGCATACTGGGGCTGGGGATACAGCTCAGCATGGCAGTGCCTGCCTGGCAAGCTTGAGGTCCTGAGTTCCATTCCTGGTACACACACACACACACACACACACACACACACACACACACAAAAGCCTCAGATGAGTGAATACAGAAAATGTGGTGCTTGCACACAATGGAGTTCTACTTTGCCACAGAGTTACCTGTAGGAAAATAGGTACACCTTGAGACCATAATGCTAAATGAACTAAATCAGAAGCAGAGCTTAAATAGCACATGGTTTCTCTTATATGGACCAAGGGGAGGAAGGAAGGAAGATGTGTTATGTAGGTGTGCCAACTCTACACAGGGACTATGAGGATTACGTGCCACACACATGTGCTAATGAACATAAAAACTGGAGGAAAAAAGACTCCTGTGATGTACTGCTGGGTGAAGAAAAGGTGCAGGGCCGGGGAGATGGCTCAGTAGGATAAGCGCTTGACTGGCAAATGCAAGGATCTGAGTTCAATCCCCAGTTCCGCAAAAAAAAAAAAAAAAAAAAAAAAAAGCAAAAAAAAAAAAGAAGAGGTGCAGACAGTTCTAAGGCTAGGATGTTGAGGAAATATTCCTAAAAATAGTTTGTAAGGTTGATATTGAAGTGCAGACTTGGAGAAGTAGACAGATCAAAGTGGCACAGCTTGGTACACGTTTTGCAGTCAGATTCCCCGACAGAAACTATGCTCAGCCCTCTATCCAAGACTAAGCCAATGTCTTGCAGACACTACAGCACAAAACAGAAAAAACAGAGGTCCAGGATTATAAAGGAAAAGACAAGACTTCTGATTTGTACTCAAGACAGTTGCCTAAGTAGAAAACCCAAAGTTATTAGAATGAGTAAAACAATTCAGCAAGGTTACGGCACAGAACTGTGTGGGAGTGAGCATGTGTACTGGTCACATTTCCAAACGCTGGAAAAATATGTGGTACAATAAAATTCACTTACAACAGCAATGAAAACACAAAGCTCCTTGGAATAAATGTTTTACAAACATTGGCGTTGGAGTAGCCCAGCAGCAGCATGCTCACCCAGAAGGCTTGAACCCTGGGTTGCATTCCCAGCGTTATAAAAGGAAGCGAGGGAGGGAGAGAAAGAAGTTTTTCACCTTTGTTGTGAACAAACTTAGACATTTTTTTACTGGACAACAATGGAGCTTGCGCCACAGCAACCATTGAAGAAGAGTAGCCATGGCCCTCCGCTATCCCATGGCTGTGGGCTGCAACAAGGGCCACAAGGTGACTAAGCATGTGAGCAAACCAAGGCACAGCCACTGTCGCTGACGCCTCACCAAACACACCAATTTCGTGCAGGACATGATCCGAGAGGTGTACGGCTTCATCCCCTACGCGGAGTGCCACGGAGCTGCTCAAGTTCTCCAAGGACAAAGGCGCCCTCAAGTTCGTCAAGAAAGGGTGGGGACATACATCCACACCAGGAGGAAGGGTGAGGAGCTGAGCAACGTGCTGGCCGCCGTAAGGAAGGCAGCCGCCAAGAAGCACTGAGCTCCTCTGGAATAAAGCTTTGCAAATAAAACAAACAAACAAAAACAGGAGAAGACGCTGATCAGTGGAAAGATTTGCCATATTGGGGGATTGTATAGACAAAAAGCCCAAAATACCCAAATTCTTCTGTGGATTTAATTTATTATTATTATTATTTTCCTTTATGAGACAAGGACTCATACATAGACCAAGATGGCCTCGAACTCAGGGCTTTTCATCTCAGCCTCCTGAGTGCTGGCTAGGATTGTAGGTGTGTGTCACTATCCCCAGTTTTGTGGAGTTATTTATTTATTTTTTCTTTTTGACACAGGGTTTCCTATGTCAAAAAGGGAGTTCAGGCTGATCTTGAACTCAGTTTGTAGCCCAGGCTGGCTTCAAACTCAAAGTGATCCTCCTTCCTCAGCCTGGTGAATGTGGGGATCACAGGCTGCACCAATTTACCCACCATTAAGTCTTTAAAACACTTGGAAAAACCAGGTTTAGTGGCGCATGCCTGTAATCCCAGCACTCAGGAGGCTAAGGCAGAAGGATCACTACGAGTTCAAGGCCAGCCTGCACTACAAAGTGAGACCCTGTTTCAAGCAAACAAAACAAAACAAAATTTGAGCCAGGCATGATGGCAAATGCCTGTAATCCCAGCTCTCAGGAGGCTGAAGTTGGAAGATTACCATGAGTCTGAGGCCAGCCTGGGCTACAGAGTATAAAATAAGTGTGAGACCAGCTTGAGCTACATAGTGAGACTCTCGAAACAAACAAAATACAAACCTGGAGGGCCTAGGATACGGCTCAGCAGCATAAGCACCGGCCTGGCAAGCACAAGATCCCAAATTCAATTCCTAATACAAGAAAAAAAAAGCAAAAATGTTTAGGGTCGACCAAATAGCTCAGCAGATTACAGTGCCTGCAAGTAGGCACAGGGGCTGGGGGCTCTATCCCTAGGTCTGCCGTGCAGGCACTGCCCCCAGGGTGCGCTGAGACAACAATTGAGACTGGGCATGGTGGTGACTGGGCGTGGTGGTGCATGCCTGTAATCCCAGCTCTTAGGAGGCTGTAAACAGGCAGATCACTACAAGTCCAATCTAGTAGTGAGACCCTGAACACCCTGTGAACCCTTCCCTACAATACAGAAAAAAAAAAGAAAAAAAATACAAACCTGGAAAAAATGTCTTTCTGTGGGACCTGAAAACTCATTAAAAAAAGTACATGAGAGGGGGCCGGGGAGATGGCTCAGTGGAATAAGCACTTCCCTGGCAAGCGCAAGGGCCTGAGTTCAATCCCCAGTTCTGCAAAAAAAAAAAAAAAAAAAAAAAGTACATGAGAAAAGAGTCCCAACATCCTGAGCTCCACCGGAACCAGTCCTTGTCCATCAACACTGCCCCCCAGCCTGGCCTGGGCTTTGCATGGTCCCCTAGATGCTTGCAGTTCTATTTATTTATTTATATATTTATTTATTTTTGGTACTGGGGATCAAACTCAGAACCTTACACTTGCCAGGCAGGTGCTTAGGCCACTGAGCTATCTCCCCAGCCCCCTAGTTTACAGTTCTAGACCAACAACTGCAGCTCAGCTGACCTGCTGTCCAAGCCTCCACTGATGGCTTCAGGCCTGTGGAGAACCAAATGGAAGCTGCCACTCCCTTCCCGGGGTCCAGGAGAGGCTGTCATACAGCCAGGGGCAGGTGGCCACTTCAACTGCCAGAAGTTCTTTGAGAAGGACCCAAGAAAGGACAGCAAGACCAAGGGATGGCGAGGGCAAAACCAAGTCCTCTGGATGCTGTATGCAGCCCTGCCTGAAAACATCAAACAGATCCTCCTCTCTCCCCTCCCCATTCCCCTGTACCCCTGTCCCTACTTTTCTGGAACAGTGCTTTCTTGATTGGGGCCCTGTAAAGGCTAATCATTGTGTATCAAGAATGGACTAAGACCCACCCAGCAGCCTAATCATTCTGTATCAACAAGAATGGACTAAGACTCACCCAACAGGCAAATCAAGCACAGTGCTTGCATATCAATAACCCAACTGGGGGGAAGCCCCACCCCGGATATGGGTGGCACCAACCAGTAGTCTTGTAGCCTGGAAATAATAAAAGGGAAAAAAGAAGGAGTGTGGCCATTTTGGAAGCCCTCTAGTCTGTAATTTAGGGGCACGGTCTACATTTTCTTCAGCTTCCCAGGGTACTTGCACTGCAGGACTGACTCTACAGCAAGCTGCCCCTGGGGGACTTCTCATGTTCTGTGGCTTCCATCTTCCTGGGCTGAGCAGCTCCAGGATTCCCCCAGCTCTCCAGTATGGAAAACCATTGACCCTCCACCTCTGATATTGTCAGCTACCTAACAAAGCCTTGAGAAATTATACACCTGTCTTCTATTGCTTCCGTTCCTCTATAGCCCCCTTGTTGATGCATACCAAGAGTCCTTCCCTGGTAAACATCCATGGAAGGGACACACGCTCTCTTCTGTCCTCTCACTGCCATAAAGAAGGCTATATCCTTCCTAAAGAATCACAGCTGCTTCTCCAAAGGCCACAGGCACAGCCATGTCTCAGCTGACCCTCCTGAGACAGTGAGAGCTCCGTGGGTGATAGATAGATATATATATGAGGGGCCCGGGAGATGGCTCAATAGAATAAGCACTTGCCTGGCAAGTGCAAGGGCCTGAGTTCAATCCCTGGTTCCACCAAAGAAAAAAAAAAGAAAGAAAAAAAAGAAGATTTATATGGAATACAAATCTCCATCATCTGGGCACTATAAGTATGAATGGAGCTGGACACCCAGAAGTAGATTGTCATTGTGAGAATTGCTGATACAATAGACTCAGTGTAAGTCAATTTAAATAGATGGGTAGTACCAGCTGATTTTATTTTCTTTAGTCTGGCTCTCAGGACGCATCTTATGTAGGGTGGCTTGGTTGCCAACGTCCCTCCTCAGCCCCCTCCCCTCTAAGTGAGTCTCCACTGCTCTCTGGATCCTGAGCCTCTGTTTCTCTCCATTTTTGGCCCCCATGAACCTGTGTGTACATCTCTCTCATCCACTCATGAATTTAGCCTTTAAAAACAGAGAGATGCCTTCAACAAACCTTTCTCTCAGATGGGTGTGGTGGTACACACCAGTCATTCCAGCACCAAGTAGGCCAAAGCAAGCAAAATCATTGAATGCAAGACCAGCCTGGGCTACATAGTTCAAGCGCTATGAAGCCCAGGCTGGCCTCAAACTCAGCAAGGTTCCTGCCCACCCCAGCCTCCCAGGTGCTGGGAAGACAGGCCTGTGCTACCCTGCCTGGATAGAACCATGAACTGAAGCCTCTGAAACCACGAGCCCAAGTCACCCTGTCTTTGAAAGTTGTTTCAGTCTCTGTGATAGTGGCAGCGTTGACAGATACCTCCTGAGCTCAGGCACTGTCTGGAGTGACTCTGGGAACCTGGCCCTGCCCCCATGGCTGAGACACACCTGTCACACCCCTTCTGCCATACTTGTGAGTGGCACATTCATGAGGCTGCCATGTAACAGTGGAGGGGGGTCATCCACAAAGGTAAAGTCATGGAGACCCTGTGTAGTGAGAGGACTTGGGGCACTGTCCAGTCTAGGCAATTTCTCCATCCCTGAGCTCCCCCATCAGGCAACACCATTCTATTTTTTTGAACCAAAACTGATTTATTTATCCAAGTAAAATACTTTTAAGTGTATATAAAAGTGCAAAATAACTAATTTTTTTCAATAGATATACACAGGGTTATAACAATATGTATGTCAAAACAACATGCTTAATCATTTTTACTCCATTTTAAATCACCTTATTGAAAGATACATCATAAAATCAATAGTTGTACACCTAGGAAATTTACCAATAGAGCTCTCTTCCACTGGTGTGTACATTTTAATCTGTGTCATGTGGGTGTCTCTTTCATTTTGGTGATTGGCTAGAACAGCAATCTGTATCATGAATGTGCGAGTTGGCTTCTTATGATTATCAGTTAAGGGGACATGAATCCAGCCACTTGGTTCCACCAATTCAAGTTCTCTTCCCTTCCTCCTCTTCCTCCTTTCTTTCTTCTCATTCTCCTTTCCCCACCTTTTCCTCTAAGATCTTGTTGCCACTAACTTTGTTCCAGTATCCGAATTTCTTGAAGATTATGAAAATTATTTCCTACACTGACAGAGATCTTGCTTGGTGTATAGCTTTCATCAGACTTGTAGTCGACATAAATACATAATGTCTTCACTGTTGTTTTTCTTCTGAACTGAATATTCACTAAATGAGGCTGGGAGCCATCTGATTGCCAGTAAGTTTCGAGATTGTCATCTCATAATTGATCCACTCCAAATCCACGTCTCAGGATCTCAGGGGCCTCAGCAGGTACGCCTCACTTACACTCAGCTCCTAAGTACCGCCTGGCTTCTCCGATGACGTATACTGAGAGTCCGGCAACACCATTCTAAAGGAAGAAAAATCCACTCCTTCCCTGTCCTTCACAAAGATGCCCACAGTACAATGCCTGGACATTGTGTGATCCTACTTGGAACAGGGCTGTTTGCAGATGAAACTGAGTTAAGGACTCTGAGATGACATGATCTTGGACTCTGGGAAATCCCTAGGTGCAGCTATAAATATCCTTGTAAAAAACAAACAACTGGGTGTGATGGTACATACCTGTGACCCGGAACTCACCAGGCTGAGGCAGGAAGATCGCTGCAATTTTGAGGTTAGCCTGGGCTATATAGTGAGTTCAAGGCCAGCCTGAGCTACACAGTGAGACTGTCTCAGAGAAAGAGAGACAGACAGATAGGCAGGCAGGCAGGCAGGCAGGAGGCAGGCAGACAGGAGATCACACAGACAAAAAAGGAGGCCATGTGACCATCAAGAGTCAAAACAACTGCCCAGATCCTCCGGAGGGGGTGCAACCCCACCCCAGCTAGGTTGCCCACACAAAGTCCTGTCAACTCCTTTCCTCCAAAATGCTGAGACTGGGCTGGGAAGATGGCTCAGTAGAATAAGCACTTAACTGGTAAACGCAAGGGCCTGAGTTCCATCCCTGGTACCACGAAAAAAAAAAAAAAAAAAA
>NW_004524649.1:7700930-7701940 GCF_000260255.1 Octodon degus | reverse complement strand
AGACACTTGTGGGAAAAAAAATTAAAAATTAAAAATTAAAAATTAAAAAAAACCCAAACTCTGAGACTGGGCTGGTGCAACCTGAGCCACCAAGTCTGTATAACTTGTTGCAGTAGCTGCAGGAAGGCAGCCTGGACCTGGATGCTGTTGTCCTCTCCTCTCCTCTCCCTTTTATCTCTTCTTTTTGTACATCCTCCTCTGTTTCTGTGTTTTTGGGGGAGTGGCGTGGGGGTGGGGGATGTTGTGCTTGTTTAAGTGTCTTGAGACAGGGTCTCACTACTTAGCCCAGTCCGGCCTTGAACTCATGGTGATCCTCCTGCCTCAGCCTTCCAGGTGCTGGGATTATAGGCGTGTGCCACGGAGCCCAGCTAGAGGAGGGGATTTTCAGCTCTGACTTCCAGTCCTCAGAGGTCACCACCCCTCACGCATGCATGTATGGACAGTCTACTCGGCTGTGAGCAACGTGCAGCTCACGGACAAGCCGATGGGGTTCTTTTCTCTAAATGTACACTTACCACTTTCTCCTTATCAAAAAAAAACTCCAATTTTATATAGCAAACTAATAGACCCAGCCCCCCAACCCCCTTCCCGTTAGTTGTTCAGTGTAATACCATTTCATCCTTTAAGTCATGTTTAGGGGTGCTGCTCAGTTAGAGGTTGGAGGTATGGCAGCCACCTTGTGACAATGAGGACATCAGGAGGATGCTAAAGCCCAGAGGTTAAAGGTGACAGAGCAGATAGAGGGGCAGAGCCCTCAGAGGTGACTGGAAACCCCTGAAAAAGGCCTGTCTGGGTGGTCTCGGGCTCTTTATTTTTTTATTTTTTATTTTTTAAAAATATATCTTTTAGGGCTGGTGAGATGGCTCAGTGGTCTAAAGCATCTACTTAGAACAAGCTAAGCTAAGCAAAGCATAGGGACCACAGTTCAATCCCCCAGCACCACATGCCAGCCAGCCTCTGCCCCCTGGTGGGCTGAGCTGGCCACACACACACACACACACACACACACA
>NW_004524649.1:7695669-7700711 GCF_000260255.1 Octodon degus | reverse complement strand
TTTTTTTTGTATTTTAGGAAGGGTCTACAGGGTGTTTGGGGTCTCACTACTACATTGGACTCATAGTGATCCGCCTGTTTACAGCCTCTCAAGAGCTGGGATTACAGGCGTGCGCCACCACGCCCAGTCTCAATTGCTGTCCCAGCCTCCCTGGGGCCAGGGCCAGGGGCAGCATGGCAGGATCGGAAACACCTCCCACCCACCACTCACCCTCTGATTGCAGGTCCTTTAATCCTCTGAGCTATTTGGCTGGCCCTTCTGTGGTGAATTCAAAGCCAGCCTGGACTGCATAGCAAGAACCTGATTCTAAATAAGAAAGGAATGAATTTATTACTCAAAAGCTGGACTCCACTTTGCGCCTGAATGCATTGTCTCCGGTGCTTGTTGCCTCCCCCTCTACAGGCTCAGAGCCCCCCTCTCCTCTGGTCTGCGCTGGTGGCGGAGACTTCTCTGCCTCTCTAGAGGACAACACTGTCACCTTCACCCTGTGGCAGCTGTCAGGCCCACATGGAGTTTGGCCAGCTTTCTTGCTTATGCTGTTCCCTAGCTGGACCTGGTTTCCTGGTTTCTAGGTTCTTCCCTGAGATAGGCTATCTTCACAATGTTTCCTTTTTTCATTTCTCCTTTTGGTTCTGGGGATTGAACCCAGGGCCTTACACTGAGCTACACCCCAGCCCTTTTTATTTTTTTTTTTAGTTTGAGACAGGGTTTCACTAAGTTGCTAAATTGACCAGTCTAGGTTCAAACTCCTTGACCTTTCAGCCTCAGCCTCCAGAGTGCTGGGATTAGAGGTGTGCACCACAGCACACGGCTCACTTCCTGTCTCTTGGAGAGCTGGGGGGAGCCAGGTGCTGCCTAAAAACCCTCACAAGTCTGTGAAGAAGCCCAAGCTAGCTATGGTGAAAGGAGACAGACAGACAGGCAAGCAGGGCCTGACCAGCTATAGCTGCTTGGTGTCCTAGACCAAGCCTGGCAGTCAGTCAGAGTGGCCCAAGCACTGGCACCATCTGCCTGTGACCAAGTGGGGCCAAGACAAGCCCAGAATCACACAGGTAAGGAGGGGTGGTGTGTGACACCCTGGGAAATCCTGGGCAGACTGTCACATTCACGGGTGCCCAGTGCATGGATATTGTCACTCTCCAGAGAGGGAAAGAGGGGCTAGGAGAGGTCATCATTGGAACAGCCAAGGGACATGGCAGCTGATCAGAGTCCTTTGGGAGACTTTTTTTTTTTTTTTTTTTTTTTTTTTCTTTTTGAGATGGTCTCACTGTGTAGTCCAGGCTGGACTTGAACTCACAGAGATTTGATTTTCCTGCCTTCCCAGTGCTGGGATTATAGGCATGCGCCACCATACCCAGTTGGGGGAGAATTTGGAGAGGAAGATGTGGCCAGGCACGTGGAAGCAGTGTCCCCCAGCTGGAAGGATCCTGGGTCCTCAGTTGGATGGAGGGGGTGGGCAGTGGGCAAATGAGAGAGAGCAGAGGCTGGGGGAAGGGCAGGGGTTGGGACTGCAGGATGGCAGTGACAGTGTCCCAGGGTTCTGACAGTAGTCTCTCCTGTCTAGAAGACCAGCCACCATGTGCGCCTGTGTGTTGGTGGGCCCCAAGGTCACGAGGAAGGTCAAAGGGAGCTCCCATCACCCCATGCCCTGCCTGGAAGCCTGGAAGCCTGGAAGCCTGGAATTGCTGTGTTGCTCATCGTGTCTGGACCAGAATGCCCTGGAGGAGAAACAGCACACCTGTCTGTGAAGCCCCACGTGACAGCAGAGGCCAGCAATTGGATCAGGAGATGAGATGTCTTTGTCAGCAGAGCGTGGAGGAGGGGGACCGGGTGGTTCTAGAGTCAGGATGCCAGGGGTGGCCAGAGAGCCTTGGGGGGGAATGAGGGCACAGGAAGGTAGAAGGCAGAGCCACACCCATGGCAGCCCTGTCTGTGAGAGCCAGCCTGGGCCTCCAACACTCAGAATGTGTGTGTGTGTGTGTGTGTGTGTGTGTGTGTGTGTGTGCCTCCTGCTGCCTGAGGGGCAAGTGCAGGCAAGGGTGCAGGTGTGACAAGCAGGTGTGAGCCCTCAGTGCCAGCTATGGGAGTAAAGGGTCCCCAGACACCAGGCATCCGCCTCATCAGGTGACTAATTCTCCCCACGAGCTAGGACAAACCTTGCAACCACAGTCACATCGGCACCTACGAGAGAGAGGCTGAAGTGTCTCACGTGCACACACCACAACGCCTTCCACACGCGGTTGGACCCCGGCACGTGGACCCCCTGATGTCACTGGCCTGACCTCTCTGGATGGTGACTTGGCTGTCCTGCTAGTGTCCAGCCTCTGCAGTCTCCATGGGGAGGCAGCTCCACCCCTGTAGAAGTGGGCATATGTGTCCCTCCGGGGCAGCAATCAAGACAGTAGTAAGAAAGGAATGTGGCCAGGTGTGGTGGCTCACATCTGTAATGGCAGAGCCCTGGGAGGCTGAGGCAGGGACACTGCGTCAAGTTCAGGCTCAGCACGGGCCACATAATGAGTTCAAGGCCAGTGTCTGAATTACACAGTGAGACCCTGTCTCGAAAAACCAAAAAGAGCGGACAGGGGAGATAGCTCAGCAGAATAAGTGCCTGCCTGGTAAGTGCAAGGGCCTGAGTTCATCCCTGGTACCACAAAAAACAAAAAAACAAAACAAAACAAAAAAAAAAAACCACACACACACACACCAAAAAGAAAGTAGCCAGGTATGATGGTAAACACCTATAATTCCAGTACTCAGGGGGCTGAGGCTGGAGGATCTCCATGAATAGGCAGCCTAGGCTACATAGTGAGTTCAAGAGCACTCTGAACTACATAGGTGAGACCCTGTCTTAAAAAAACAAAACAAAAGAAATTTTAAAAGACATGAATAGGTGGCTAGAGAGATAGCTCAGCAGTCTACACACCTGCTTGGCAAGCACAAGGATCCAGGTTTGATTCCCAGTTCTGCACCGTGCTGGTGCTGGGCACTGAGCTGGCCACTGAAACCAGGCTTGGTGGTGCATGCTTGTAATCCCAGTGATACAGGGATGTGAAATTCCCAACCTGGCCTGAATGAATTCGTGTTCTCTAAAACCGAAGAATGAATTTTAGGAACAAACGGAGCCTGAAGGTAAAACTTTATTGGAAAGGAAAGCTTCTGTTGGAGAGGGACAAAAGGGGGTCCCAAGTGGGTTGCCCAGGAAGCTGTCTCCTTCAGGTTGTTTTTTGGGCAGAACCAGGGATTGAACTCAGGTCTGTGCACTTGCCAGGGAAGCACTTATTCCACTGAGCCATCTCCCCAGCCCCATCCTTCAGGTTATTTTTATAGGGCAAAACCATGCGGGGCTAAGGTAGAGACAAAGAGTTCCCGCTTAGGCGGATAGAGGGTGGGCCAAAACTATGGTCAACCAATGGGATTACAAGCACCATTGCTCAGATAAAATTTATTAGGCCTAGGACCAAATGGGGTAGCAGGCATGAATGTAAATCAGGACCTTATCTGGTGGCCTTCAGTTGATGATTCTTCCTGACTGACTAATGAGCAATGGGACACTGAGGCAGAGGGGTCACTGTGAGTCCGAGGCCAGCTTGATCCTGTGTGAAACTAAAAAGACAATGAGAATGGGAACAGTGACATCAGTAGATACCAGAGGATTCAAAGCACTGCAGTTGGTGCACTGTGCCGCCCTTCAAGTCCCAAGGGAGAAAATCTCTGTATTTGCTTAAAGGTAAAGAAACCCTGGAAAGATCCATGGGAAACCAAGACAGGGATTACCCTGGGGATACAGAAGAACAGGGCAAAGGGAAGGAGCTGTCCCTGAGAACCATCAGGTGCCTGGCACCCTTGGGACAGGTATGTTTGTCTTAAAGCACACCCAGCATTTGTTTAGTTGGGTGTGGTGAAATGGGCCACAAGTGACTGCCATGATGGAAGAAGCTTGTTACATTCACAGTTTCAGAAACCAGCAACGCAACAAGCCATACAAGGATACCCGGGAAGTTCTGGGGAGGAGTCCCCTGGCTCTAAGCTGCACAGCAGGAGGTGAGCAACGAAAGCTGCTTGTATAAGCAGCTGCTCCTCTAGCATCACCTCCTAAGGACCCCTTTTCCCTGTCAGACCAGCACCGGCATTAGATTCTCATAGGAGCTGGAGCCCTGCTGAGAGCTGCCTGTCAGGAATGCAGGCTGTGGGATCCTTGTGAGAATTTAATCCCTAAGCCAACCTCCCACCCTCACCTCCACACATAGAAAAATTGTCTTCCATGAAACTGGTCCCTGGTACCAAATGTTTGGGGACCACAGGTCTAGGAGACATAGCAGGTCACGCAGGGACACCTGTAAGCTCCAGAACTGACCAGAAGCCCAGCAGAGTGAGTAAAGGTAGTCTCACTGACACTTCTGTGGGACAGCATGAGTGAAGGAGGCTGAGCAGGCTTGGGAATGACTCCATGGAGTGACCACAGCGGGCTCCATGGTTTGGGGCCATGCCTGTTTTCTTGGGGAGAAGAGGGTGGGGACAATAGTAAGTGTGACAGCCTGACAGAGGAGGGGCCCGGAGAGGCTGGCACACAGGGTATCTTTGCAGGCCAGTCCTGGGAGGGGCTGTCACTCCAAATCATCCAGGCCTTGAAGATGTCCAAGAATTAGGAAAAGCAGAATGAACACAGTACTGTACACAGAATGATTAAATATCAGCTGGATGTGACTGCCTGTCGACCAGCTGCTCAGCTCAGAGCCCAAGTCGGCTGCTGTGCCCAGGCTTCAGAGTTAGATCATGGTCTCTGGCCACGGCCAGGCGAGACCCACGATGGACCAGTGGAATTTCTGTATCTTGCAAATCTGGTACTTTGAACATAGGAGAAAGAAGCAAGAATGAAAAACAACCACCACAGCAACAAAAATTTGGAGGACTGAGTTTCTTCAAGGCAGTGACAATTGTTTTCTCCATCCAACTGTCCGGTATGGTATCACTAAACACACGTGGCCACTGAGCAAGCACAAGGGCTGAGTTCAATCCCCGGTTCCGCAAAAAAAAAAAAAAAA
>NW_004524649.1:7692966-7694624 GCF_000260255.1 Octodon degus | reverse complement strand
AAAAAAAAAATAAATAAATAAAGCAAATGTGACACCGTCCTGATTCTGTGGGATAGGAATTTGTACAGGGCTCTTTGACAATGCTTAGTTGCCCCATTGTATCTCAACTCAAAAAACGACACTGGTTGTTGCCTAGAACCCGAGCTGGGGTGTTATGGTTTGTGTCTAGCTGTTCCCCCAAAGCCTCATGTAAGTTATGGGGCAGATGCGGCTGGAGGAGCAACCAGTGGCTTGAGGGGCGGGGCCAGGGGAACAGGGTGGGGCCGAGGGGCGGGGCCTGAGAGGCACGAACCATTAAACTGGCTAGCCTGTGCTTTCTCAGAGACGTGGGCAGGGTCATCCTGGACAAGGCAGTGCCCCAGCCCCTCGTCCAGTGTGTTGAAACTTCCAGTAACTGTGAACGAAATAAACCTTTCCTTCCCTCGTTTTGAGAGTCTGGTGTTTGTCCCAGCAACGAGAGAAGAGTAGCTAAAACATGGGGTGACCAGAACACTCACTGTGATTTCTCCAGGTGCCCTGGGATCCTCATAGCCAGGCTTCCCCTTGAGCATCCTAGAGGCAAGACGGGACCAGGATGAAGACTTTCTGCTGCCTTTTATCCATCTAGAAGGCCATAGGGGTTTGAAGGAGGAATCCCTCCATCAGTATCAGTTGCAGGAAGCAGCGGTGAGATAGGATATATAATGGTGGAAAGTAAAATTTGCCACAGCGTCTACATAGGGAAGGGACAGACAGTTGGCCCCCAGGGCATCTCTGGCCTTTATCACATCTCAGGCTGTTATTGCCTCTCAGCTACTTCCGCTCTGTCCTAGGAATGGAGAGTTGGAGCCAGAGATCCTGCTGCAGGGACACTAGGCACAGGAGGAGCCATAATGAAAAGTGGGAATTGGACTACCAGATGGCGAGATTCTGGTGTCTTCTGGCCTGGCTTCCAGGGTGGTGACAGTCAGACGTATAACTGCACAAGCAGGACATGAAAGGATTCTTTTCTGGAAAAATGATTAACTTTAAAAACTTACAAGTATAAGGGGCCGGGGAGATGGAGATGGCTCAGTGGAATAAGTGCTTCCCTGGCAAGCCCAAGGGCCTGAGTTCAATCCCTGCTTCCGTAAAAAAACCAAAACCAAAACCCAAAACAAAAAACTTACAAGTATAAACAGTCAGGGGGGCCGGGGAGATGGCTCAGTAGAATAAGCGCTTGCCTGGCAAGCACAAGGGTCTGAGTTCAATCCCTGGTTCTGCCAAAAAAAACAAAAAACAAAAACAGTCAGGGTTCCCCAGTGAAATAGTCCCTGCCCAATCTCACTAAAAAGAACCACACAAGTCAGCCAGCACCAGACTCAAGGTGACTATCACAGAGCTCCAACTGTTTGTTTATTTATTTATTTATTTATTTATTTTTACATATTAGTGATCCTTCTGTTTTCACCTCCCCCTATACTTTCATACTCATACTTTGGTCTCTCTTCATAACATATAAATCTTTCTCCTATTACTGTTTTCACCTCCCCAGAGCTGGGATTACAGGTGTGCACCACCATGTCTTGGTGGTCAGCACAGGGTGGGGCCAGTGCAGCATGTAGTGTGGGGGATCGAACCCTGGTCCCTGCTCTTGCCTAGGCAGGCACTTAGACTGCTGAACTATCTCTCCAGACCCT
>NW_004524649.1:7688283-7692401 GCF_000260255.1 Octodon degus | reverse complement strand
TAGCTTTCCAACACAATGAAAAGAAAGGTAGAGTTCTATCCGTAGCCCTCCTGCCTCCTGTGTATGCAGTTTCTCCTATTAACAACATTGCTGGCCAGCAGGGCGCGCTTGTTGGAACTGAGGGAAAAAGCACCAATCCTGTCCCCCAAAGTCCATAGTGTAAATTAGGGTTCACAGTCGGTGTTGTACGTTCTGGGGGCTATAGAGTCATATAGTGCAGTTTCACTGTCCAAAACATCCTGCATTTCCTTATTTATGCCTCCACTTCCCAACCCTTGATGACCACTGATTTATCTGTTGTCACCATAGTTTGTCTTTTCCAGAATGCCAATACCTATTTATAGTCTCTTATACATATTTTAATGTATGTATTTGGTACAGTATCTCACTATGTAGTTTGGACTCATAGTGATTCTCCTGTTTCAACACCCCCAATGTTGCGATTACAGGCATGGGGCACCATGTCCAGTTTTGGTGGCTGGCTCAGAGGGCCTGGGACAGGGCTGGCACAGCACGTGGTATCGGGGATTGAACTCAGGTCCTTACATTTGCCAGGCAGACCACTGAGCTTTCTCCCCAGCCTCCTTGTCTGCATATTTTCATGGCTCAGTAGATCATTTTTTTTTTTTAAGGTTCAGTGTACCTTTTTAAAGGTAGACTTGGCCGGAGAGATGGCTCAGTAGAATAAGTGCTTGCCTGGCAAGTGCAAGGGTCTGAGTTCAATCCCTGGTTCTGCAAAAAATAAATAAATAAATAAATAAATAAATAAATAAATAAATAAATAAAGGTAGGCTTACAACAGCCGCTACAGAGTCATGTGTGAAAGAGTACAAAAGTGCCCTCTGAGCCCTGGAGATTCATGTTTTTGTTTTGTTTTGTTTTGCAGAACCAGGGATTGAACTCAGGCCCTTGTGCTTGCCAGGGAAGCACTTATTCCACTGAGCCATCTCCCCGGCCCCAGCCCTGGAGATTCAAAGGATCCAGTGGAAAGCTTAAGACCTGCAGTTCCCTGCAGAGTCCCTGTGAGTGCATAGCAGGAAGCAGAGGGTCTATACAGAAAGCTTAAGATCTGGTGCTTTTCAGACACCAGAGTCTGTGCTGGAAGCCTGGAGACCACATCCAAAGGCAACAGCGAACACTGGAGCTCCTCCTGTGAAACAGCAGAGTGAGCATCCCTTCTTTCCCTTTTTATTCTCCCCAGGCTACATGCCTATTGGGTGGTGTTACCCACACACAGGGTGAGTCTCCCTTTTTCACTAAACCCATCATCTACATCCATAAACCAATTCCCTGGGCATTTCTTATCCAAGCTAATTCCAGTTAGCTGTGGTATCCAGAAGACCTGAGTAACAGTACATTGTCCAGGTTGACCACACTCTAGTTACCTGATGCCGTAGCTCCTTCCACATTTTGAGCTATGACTAAAGTTGTTATGAAAAAGTCTGTGTGTAAATGTTTGTGTGGATGTTGTTTTCAACTACTTCAAGTAAACAGCAAGGAACGTGACTGCTGGGTCATCTGCTAAGAGAAGACTAGCATAGCGAGCAAGCACCCAGCTGGCTCTGGGGTGGCTGGGCCATTCATCTTGCCTTCTTTACACCAAGCAGTGAGAGTTCCTGTTGATCCCATCCTGGACAACACTTGGTGGAATTGATGACATCATGCTCTTGAGCCATTGTAGCATGTGCATAATGACAAAATATTTTTTTTATCATAGTTTGTACTTCCCTGAAGAAAAATGAGCATCATTTCATATTCTTATTTGCTAACTGTGTATTTTTCTGGTAAGATGTCTGTTGAGGTTTTTTTGCCAATCCCCCCAACAATGAGTGCAAACACAGCCCGAACTGCACAGTGAGAAGCTAGCTTAAAAAACTTAAAAACAAAAAATCAAACCCTCTTGTGTGGCTGGCAAGTGCAAGGGCCTGAGTTCAATCCCCAGTACCCTCTTGTGCACATAAAAACACCAGTAAGAGTAAAAAGCCAGTCATCCACAGGCTGGGTGTGGTGGCACATGACTGTAATCCTAGCACTCAGGAGGCTGAGGCAGGAGGATTGCTAAAAATTTGAGGCTAGCCTGGACTACATAGTGAGATCTTGTCTCAAAAACCAACCAAAGGAGGGGCCAGGGTGGCAAGCACAAGGGCCAGAGTTCAATCCCCGATTCCGCCAAAAAAACAAAAACAAAAAAAAACAACCAAAGGGGCCGGGGGAGATGGCTCAGTGGAATAAGTGCTTCCCAGTCAAGCACAAGGGCCTGAGTTCAATCCCTGGTTCTGCCAAAAAACCCAACCAAATTCAATCCTCAATCCTGCATGCCAAGCCTGCATCCCTGCTCCCCTGGGGCATGCTGAGCCAATGACCAAGTTTGGGCGTGGTGACACACGCCCATAATCCCAGTGCTGATGAATTCCTACAACAATTAGACTAGAACTCAGCTAGGCATAGTGGTGTACACCTCTAATCCCTGCTCTCAGGAGGCTGAGGCAGCATCACCACAAGTTCAAGGCCAGCATGAGCCACAATAGTGAGTTCAAGGCCAGCCTAAACTACACAGTGAGACCCTGTCTCAAAAAACCTCAAAAAATCCAGCATTCATTGAGTCAGCCTGGTCTACAAAGTGAATTCAAGGCATCCTGAATTCAAGGCATAGTAAAACCCTTTCTTTCTTTTTTTTTTTTTAACATTTATTTATTGTGTGTGTGTGTGTGTGTGTGTGTGTGTGTGTGTGTATGTGTGTGTGTGTCCAGCTCAGCCCACCAGGGGGCGCGGCTGGCTGGCATGTGGTGCTGGAGGATCGAACCTTAGTCCCTGTGCTTTGCCAAGCTTGTTCCCAGGAGGTGCTTTAGACCACTGAGCCATCTCTCCAGCCCCGTAAAACCCTTTCTTTAAAAAAACAAAACAAAAAAAACCTTCAAACATTGCTCAGTAGAGTAAGCACTTCCCTGGCAAGCACAAGGGTCTGAGTTCAATCCCCAGTTCCGCCAAAAAAAAAAAAAAAAAAGAAAAAAAAGTTGTTCATCCCAGCACTTTAGGAGGCTGAGGCAGGAGGATGGAAAGTTTGAGCCCAGCCTGGGCAGTTTAGAGACTTAGTGAGATCTTGCCTTTAAAATGAAAAGCTGAGGCCTGCCAAATAGCTCAGTGGATTAAAGAGCCTGCAAGCAGGCACAGGGGCGCGGTTCCCCTTGCCGGCCCCGCCCCTGCCCCTGGGGCACACTGAGATGGCAATCAAGACTGGGGGTGGTGGCTGCCAAGAGCCTATAATCCCAGTTCTTGGGAGGCTGTAAACAGGCAGATCACTATGAATCTGAACACCCTGTAGAACCTTCCCTAAGATACAAAAATAAAATAAAATGAAAAGTTAGAACAGGGCTGGATGTAGTTTAGTGCTGAGGTCCTGGGCTCATTCTCCAGTCACACACACACACACACACACACACACACACACGCACAGACGTGCGCACGTGCATGCACACACACACACACATCCATAGGAGATTAGGGCATGACAAATCTGGCTGGGGGAAGTAGATGTGACCTGTGAATTACAAGATCCCAGACTCATGTGCAGCAGTTGCCAAAGCCCTGCATGTGCACTTCTCTCGAGAACTCCAGCAGTATTTATTTATTTATTTTTTTAAAGGGATCGGGAGTAATGTGAATTGTTTAGTTCACAGTTGATAGAGGTTTCAGTCCATAATCTGCTGGCTCCAAGGCAGGGTGGCACCGGGGAAATGGCTCGGTAGAATAAGTGCTTGCCTGGCAAGCACAAGGGCCTGAGTTCAAAAACCCCAGTTCCGGGGACCACGGTTCAATCCCCCAGCACCACATGCCAGCCAGCCCCGCCCCCTGGTGGGCTGAGCTGGCCACACGCACACACACACACACACACACACACACACAAATAAATTAAAAAAAAAAAACAAAAACCCAGTTCCATCGAACCATCATAGAATCATAAACTCTAGATGCCTGCCCCCATGACTGCATGAGGCTTTGGGGGGACATCTAGATGCAAACCTTAACATTCTACCCCTGGCCCTCTAAAGACTCATGTACATTCCTTTATGCAATAGGAATTTAGTCCATCTCTAAGAGTTTTTTTTTTTTTTTTTTTG
>NW_004524649.1:7681707-7688183 GCF_000260255.1 Octodon degus | reverse complement strand
AGTTTCTGAACTCCTAATAGTTTTAGCATTGTGGAAAGGTCCAAGTCCCAAGTTTCTTCTGAGATTTAAGGCAAACTCTTAGCTGTGAGTTTGACAGAAAAGTCAAACACTTCCAACATTCAATGGTACAAAATAAACATTACAAATAATGGGTTTCAAATGAATGGGACCAAAGCAAGTCCAAAATCAGCAGGGCACACATGAAGTCCTGTAATTTCATGTGCAGCATCTGTGGCAAGATATGAACTCCAAAGGGCTTGGGTGGCTCCACCATCAGGGTCCTGCTGGTGGTGTTAGCTCCCATGGCTTCTGTCTTGGGCCAGCTTTGCTCCACCTTCCACTTTTCCTCAGATGATTCATGTACCTGACATCTCTAAACTTCTGGGGTCTCCCCTGTACCTTTGGCTTCACACATTGCCCTCTCAGGAGCACACTGCCTGGCTTCCCAAGCCCTCTGAGATCTGGGTGGAAGCCTTTCGACCCCACAACTCTTTATCTTCTGCACGTGCCTAAAATCAGGGAGGGAGGAGGTACAGAGAGAGAGAGAGAGGGGAAGAGAGGTTTTTAGTAGGATGGTGTTATGGTTTGTAGCTCGTTGCCCCCCATCCAAGCCGCATGTAAATCATGGGGCGGTCACCGCTTGAGGGGCAGGGCCAGGCTCGAGGGGCGGGGCCAGATAACCAGGGCGGGGCTTGAGGGGGTGGGGCCAGAGAGGTGCAAACCGTTAAACTGACAGCATGCACTCCCCCACACACCTCCCTGCCTGGTAGCCTCTCTTGCAGGTATGGATCGGATCATCCTGGATACAGCAGCACAACAGCCTCTTTTCCAGACCCTGTAGCGCAGGATGGCAATGTCTCGAGGTCTTGCTATGTAATTCAGACTGCTTTAAACTATGAAATCTCTGGTAACTGTGAGCTAAATAAACGTTTCCTTCCCTAAGCTTGAGTGTCGGGTATTTGTTCCAGCAACGACAGAAGAGTAACTAAGACAGACGGCCTAGGCCTGAGGTCAACCTGAGGGGTGAGATGCCAACACAGCCTCTCAAGACCTGCATGTTAAAGTTCTCCCAGTGTTATGGTTTGTGTCTAGGTGTTCCCCCAAAGCCTCATGCAGTCTTGGAGTGGCTTCTGGAATTTGTGATTGATTACTGTGGGTGTGGTTGCTGCACCTGCCCTGGGGCAGGTAATTTGCATTTCAGTGTAAGGTGGGAAGAGAAGCTAGCTGCTTGAGCTGCTGCTGCTACTCTCTGCACTCTTGCTCTGTGCCGCAGCCATGAGAGGTTGCCTTCTGTCATGTGCTGCTCTGCCTTGGAGCCAGCTGCGTATGGACTGAAACCTCCAGTAACTGTGAGCTAAATAAACCTTTCCTTCCTTCATTTTGAGTGGCAGGTATTTGTCCCAGCAACAAGAGAAGAGTAATTAAGACACCCAGGTTCCCTCAAGATTTGGACAATATAAAAGGACACAGGGGCTGGGATATAGCTCAACAGCTTAAGCACCTGCCTGGCAAGTGCAAGATCCTAACTTCAGTCCCTGCCTCCTCCTCTCTCCAAAAAAAGGACACAGGAGCCAAAAAGAGCTTGCTAGCTTGGCTCTCCTCGTGATAGCCTGTCCTGCTTGCTCCAGAGTGTGCTTTTATCTTGCTTTTTCCTCTTTTACTTGATCTAGCTTGCTCTACAGAGCCAGTCTCTTTCTTACTTTTACTTCTTCAAATAACCTTTGCCATTGTGTTTTGCTTGTTTCTTTCAAGTCTTTGTCCTAGATGAGAAGAACCTGGAATCCGACACCAGAAGGAGAGGCAACAGCCCCAAACCTGGTAACATTTATCTGATGAGCAGCGTTGTTTTTTTTTTTTTTTGGAGATTGAGTCACATTGTAGTTGAGCCTGGTCTTCAACTTGCCACCACACCCAGCCTTCTTTGCATGGTTTCTTTTCTTCTCTTTTTGGAGACAGGGTCTTGTGTAGTTCAAGCTGGCCTCGAGCTCACTTTGTGGCCTGGGCTGGTCTTGAACTCACAGTGATCCTCCTGTCTCAGCCTCCTGACCGCTGGGATTACAGGCATGCGCCACCACGCCAGGCTTCTTCTTCTTCTTCTTCTTTTTTTTAGATGGCTTCGTAAAGTGCACTTTACCTCTCAAGTCCAATAACATCAGAAACTGGACTGTGTTTTTAAGTCAATTTTCCTTGGGCTTGAGGTACTCATTCAATTTTTAGGTTTATGGTTTTATCTCAAAAAATTCATTCAAGTTCCTCTATAAATATACTTTCTGTTCTGTCAATCACTTCAGTTTTCCTTTTCAGGGTCACGAATAATGTGTGTAATGATCTCCTCTGCCTGCTTTTCACATTCATCATTTTCTTTGCAATCCTTTTTATCTCTGTGAATTTCAGTTTCCTTTGCCTGTCTTCCTCAGCTTGGTTGGGTAGGTCTGTCCTTGAGTGGTAGATTCTAACCCAGCAAAGTCTGATGGCAGTTCTCTGCGTTACTCTCCTGTCATGGACACGCACAAGTTACAGAGGGAGTGGGTTATTTTGGCTTATAGTTTGCAGAGGCTTCAGTCTACAGTTGCCGGCTCCAAGGCAGGGTTGCACGGCAAACAGGGGTGCTGAGGAGAAGCGGTCCATGGAGTGGCGGTGGGACTCAGAGAGAGGTCAAGGGAGAAGGGGATGGACCCTTCCAGTCACTCCCCTTCCATCAGGCTTCCCCTCCCAACACCACAGCCCATTGTACACCCATTAGTGGACTGACCCACGGATGAGTATCAGGCCCCCATGGTCCAGTGACCTCCCAGAGCCCCTGCCTAGGAGCGTGTCCCCATGTGTGATTTTGTGGCAATCTATAGAAACCCTAACAGCAGTCACTTGCGGAATGCCATCCCAAAGAGCATTGTGTTATGATTCTAACATATGAATTTTGGAAAAGACAACATTTGCTACTTGGCAACTATCTCTCTTGCCTTTTACATTGTGGGGATCAGATATACAGTCTGTTTCCCTTCCCAGGGCTGGTTTGAGGGGTAGAGGGTTACCCTTAATCCACAGTAAAGGTTTATTGGAAGAATCAGTCTAATCCACACCAGCAAAGGAAAAAAAAAAAAAAAAAACCAAACCAAAACCCAAAGCTGGCAAGTCCTGAATTTCCTTTTTGAAAACATATTCATTAGTAGAAACTCTTCAAGATGTCCTAGAAAACTGCTGTTATTCTAAGATACTGTACGTGCTTAAAAATGTTCTTAGGGCTGGGCATGATGGCATAATCCCAGCACACTGGAGATTGAGGCAGGAGGGTCACTGTGAGTTCGAGGGCAGCTTTGGTACCCAGTGAGTGCAAGGCCAGTTTATATACTGCATAGTGAAACCCTATCTCAAATAACAAAAGGACAAAAAACCCCAACTCCCCAAACAAAAAACAAAATGAAACAAAAACCAAAAGAAGTATTTAGGCTAGTAATTATTTCTTTTCAGCGCTTGACGCTTGACGGTATGCTAGTACTCTTTCACAACTCAGTAAGGACAGTGACCATGATCACATAAAATATTCCACTTAAACTTATGAATATTTAAATAGCTATTCTAATTTTTTATCTGACACAGTTAACACACCGGAGATTTGAAAAAGTAGAATACATTTCAAGAAGACAAGTTGAAACATAAGTTATGGTAAGAAAAAGGCCTTCTAACTCCCTGATGTGCATTCTAAACGCTCATTTCTGTGGAAGGTCAATACTGTACAGATATAAAAATATCTGGGGCCAGGGATATAGCTCAGGGGCACAGTGCCTGCCTGGCAAGCACAAGATCCTGAGTTCGATTCCTGGTACCAAAACCAAAACAAAACAAAACTGGTGTCTACCACAAGTATAAAGCAGTCTAGTATAATGGTTATTTCTGTAGAGAAACATACAAATGAGCTCTGATTACTTCTCATTTCAAGGTTTTATACTGGGGCTGGAACTCTGTTTTCCAATTCAATGACCTATCCTCCTCAGGATGGAAAAAAAAAAAAAAAGCTGAGGACAGAATGACACTTGGAAAAGGTATCTTTCTTTCTATTTTATTATACTTCTCCCCGGGCCCCTCCATGTTTCTAACTTTTATGTTAATTTGTTCTTTGTTTTTTGAGACAGGGTCTCCATATGTAGTTCAGGCTGGCCTTGAATTCATGGTGATCCTTCTGCCTCAGCCTCCTGAGTGCTGGAATTTCAGGCGTGTGCCATCACAGTCGGCTTATTTTATTACATTTCTTATAGTAATATTCTGGGGGCCAGGGAGATGGTTTAGTAGAATAAGTACTTGCCTGGCAAGTACACGGGCCTGAGTTTCATTCCCGGTTCCACCAAAAAAAAAAAAAAAGTAGTATTTGCTTCATACCACCTTACACTCTCAGTGACACTCAGAACAACGAACGGATCCTTTCTATCGTTTATTTTCCAGGTAATGGCATAAGGAATCCTGCAGTACTGGCCGGAAACTGAGGCTCCGAGAGTGCAAAAGCTCCTCTTGAAGGTTGCGGGGGTAGGGGCTGGGAGCACAGCTCGGTGGAGGAAGCTTGCATGGCCAATGCAAGCTCTGGGTTCCATCCCCTAGACCTAAGGGGGCGCCGCAGTGTGCGCCTGTAATCCCAACAGTGGGGAATTCATTCGGGAGGTCGAAGGGGGAGGATTCCTTGAGTCCAGGAGGTGAGAGTTCAGCTTGGGTAACACGGTGAGACCTAATTTCAGCAGCCTGCTTTTCAGCTGGAAGGATTTCGATCGCCACTTGCAATCATGGGGATTGAACCTACATCTTCGCACTGAGCAACATCCTCAGTCCTTTAATTTTTTTTTTTTTTTTTTTAAATCTTGAGGCAGGGTTTTGCTAAAGCAGTAAAATGCTCAAGTTGAGTTTGAATTTGCAATCCTCACCCTCAAGGGGTCGGGGCGGATAGGGCCGGATGCTGGATCACTCCGGGGCGGAGCGGTTTAGGACAGGAGTTTGAGACCGCTCTGCCCGCGCGGTAGGCAGGGCGCTTGGTGCTCGGCTTTCGATTGCTCGCACCTGGCACGACTGGGGCGCGCCAGTTCTGCGCTCGAGGGGTCGCGCCTGGCGGCATCTGCGCATGCTCGGCGACCCTTGCAGGCGGTGGCGCGGGATGTCGCGGGCCTCCAAGGTGGTGCTGGGCCTCTCTGTGCTGCTCACCGCGGGCACGGTGGCCGGCGTGCACCTCAGGCAGCAGCAGGACCGTCAGGTCAGTGGCGCGTGACCGCTCCTTCCGGGTCCGCGCGCGTCGGGCCTGAACCTGGGGTCTCTCTCACCCGCCCAGGCCTGGAGCACATTCTCGGGTTCGGTCCCGTGGGAACTGGAGCTGGGGTTCAAGGGTGTGTTGGGGTTAGGGTCCCCGCTTCCAGTCCCCGGGCTGCTGATCGCGACCCTCGCTATGGCCGGGGCCCTTGGCTGAGGTCGCTGTCACCCGTTGGGCGGACAATTCGCTGTGCAGACTGCAGGTTTTGGAAGGGACAGAGGTACCGGCCGATGTGCCTGGAGTTTGCCTTTGTGGACGCGTCCTTAGTTTAGCGATCGGCCGGTCGGCCGTGCGGCCCGAGTCCGCATTTCCTCGGAGTCGGCGGGCGTGTGAGGCCGGGGCGAGGGCCAGGCGGCACGCGGGGCGGCCTGGGAGTCAGGCCCGGACGCAAGTGCTCCGCGCGCCTGCAGCCTGCAGCCTGGTGGCCTCGCGAGTGAGCAGTCCTTAAACCGCGAGTAGTCCTTACACACCTTCTCAGGTGTTGGGGTTGAACCTTGTTTGCGGAAGAGGGAAAGTAATGAATGGGAGGAGTCGAAAGCAAGCAGAGATGGGAAATTTAAGATTCGGAATCCCCAGCTAGAGAGGAGAGATTTGAGGGTGGAGGTTTCCGGGGGCACTTTTGGGACTAGAGGCAGATCCCCTGTGTGGAAGGAAGAGAAGGGCCTGACCCCCAAGAAACTTGAGGGAGCAGAGAGCGAGGTCAGACCAGTCCTGAGATCGGTGAAGCCTGTGATTTTTGGGAGGGGTAGGATGTGGCTGTGTGAAGAGCCCTGGCTACAAATCCTGAGTCCTGGGAAGTTTGTTCAGTGTGACTGAGGCTTGGGACCCCACTTAAACCAGAATGGCTTGAGTATGGGGACTCCGTGTCGGTCTCCAAATATCCAAATCCACCCAGAGGACACGGACATAGCCAGGATGGAGAATCATGGAGGTTAGGAAAGTGGAAGACAGAAAGGTTTAGTCGTTTGGCGATTGGAAAAGAAGAAAAAGATTGAATGGGTAACTGGTGTTTATGTTGTCTCCCTACGTTCCTTAGAGACTTCTTTCTAGCCAGGGAAAATGTAGATTAAATGTAGATTAAGATTGGCAGGGGTCTGGCCCTAGCTCAGTTCTTTAAGTGGCTGCTTCCACAAAGCTGTCAGCCTCAGGTTGTTGTAGTTCCATCCCCACAACCCTCCAGCCAGCCAAAAGT
>NW_004524649.1:7663729-7680997 GCF_000260255.1 Octodon degus | reverse complement strand
AGCTTGTTCTAAGTAGGTGCTTTAGACCACTGAGCCATCTCACCAGCCCCTGTATACTTTTTTTGGTAGGACAGGATCTTGTTATGTAGTTCAGTCAGGCCATGAACTCACTCTGTAGCCCAGGTAGCCTGGAACTCAGGGTGATTATCCTGCTTTAGCCTCCTGAGTTCTGGGATTACAAGTGTGTACCATCATGCCTCACTAATTTTCTAGTATTCTTAACAGTTTAAGATTTCCATAATGTTCTTCCTCCCATGCACTTTTTTTATTATTGTTATTTTGCACACTGGGAATTGAACTGAAGGCCTTCATACTGAGCTACATCCAAAGCTCTTTATTTTATTAAGTTTATTGGTACAATTTAGATATACCTATACATTCATCCTAAAAAATTTGTACCTATACATGACATATCCTGGTTTCCCCAGCCCTTTATACTTTGAAATAGAGTTCTGCTAAATCTCTAAAGTATTCAAACTGGGCTCAACTTGTGATTTCCCTGCCTCCACCTTGAAGGGTGCTGGGATCTAGGTATGTACCATTTTACCCAGAGTTGATGTTGTTTGTTCGCCTAGGATAATTGCTAACAGTAAAATAGTCCGCAGTGTTACTGCAGTATTTTTATCCTACCCCTCCCCAGGCCTGCTCCCACCGCACACAGCAATGTGGGTTGAAGTCAAAGCCCATGCTATCTTGTGGTTTTTTTTTTTTTTAATTTTTTAAAAATTTTTTATTTATGTATATGTGTGTGGCCAGCTCAGCCCACCAGGGGGCGGGGCTGGCTGGCATGTGGTGCTGGGGGATTGAACCTTGGTCCCTGTGCTTTGCTAAGCTTGTTCTAAGTAGGCGCTTTAGACCACTGAGCCATCTCACCAACCCGATATCTTGTTTGTGAGGGACAGGGTTTCACCAAGTTGCAGTGGCAGGACTCAAACTTTCGATCTTCCTGCCTCTTTCTCCCAGAGTAGTATTGGCATTGCAGGGAGATGGCTCAGTTGAATAAACACTTGCCTGGCAAGTCCAAGGACCTGAGTTCAATCCCCAGTTCTAGGGGGGAAAGATTCAATGTAGTGCTGGTTTTTTCCTTTTCATTATTTTCTGTAGTCTGTGTTCAGGAATTTTATAAGCCATACTAAGAAGTCATTTAATGATAACATTATTGTACACTGCCACATTTGCCTTCTGGTTTCTTTATTACATTTCACATTTGGACAGAGAGTTGAAATAGTAATCGGGTATTTGGAATCTGAGTGTCTGAAGTGTATTTTGGTAACACTGGTATTTGGATTTGAATGGCACAGGATGGGAACCACCTGCTCAGGGCGTTACTGAAATCTGTTTTCTCACGCTGTTAGAGGCTTCGTGACGGAGTGATCCGAGACATTGAGAGGCAAAACCGGAAAAAAGAAAACATTCGTCTTTTGGGCGAGCAGATTATTTTGACTGAGCAACTTCAAGCAGAAAGAGAGAAGATACTGTTGGAAAAAGGATCTCAGAAAACGTGACTTTCAGTGAATGTGAACTATTTCAGGGACAGAGCTCCAAGAAGGTGAATGTGTATGTGTTGATAAAAAAGGGCTTGGTGAGACCTTCACCCTGTTTCTCATCACTGTCCTCTTAGGGTGATGGAATGAGGGACAGTGGACCCAGTGTTCCCGGGTCCTGTTTTAAGAAACCCTGTGTCTGAGAGAGCAGGCACGGAGCTGCTGTGCCGAGCTGGGTGTGGGCGCAAGCACTTCTGCCCCGCAATGATGGAGAGCGGCATCCACCTGAGTGGCCTGCTGAGCCGCCATGATGACGAGGCCACCAGGACATCAACCTCTGAGGGGCTGGAGGAGGGTGAGGTGGAGGGTGAGACCCTCCTCATCGTGGAGTCGGAGGACCAGGCCTCGGTGGACCTGTCGCATGACCAGAGTGGGGACTCCCTCAACAGTGACGAGGGCGATGTGTCGTGGCTAGAGGAGCAGCTGTCCTACTTCTGTGAGAAGTGCCAAAAGTGGATACCAGCCAGTAAGGAGCTTCTCATTCCTTTGATCTGTCAATCCCAGGGTGAAGGTTTGCTCTTCCAACCCATGAAGGAAACGTGAGGGTCCAGTAGACCTAGATGAGTTACTATATTATTAATGTAGTTGATCAAATTCAAACTTCAAAAAATAGATACATTTGTACTGATAAAAATTATTGTCAATCTCTAACCAGTTGTTAAATTAGCATTACTGGTAGTAACCCAACAAAAATTAGAAAATTGGAAATCCTGTGTTACTTAAGGAAATAACCACATTTTTCTTAGCAAGATTATGTTACGGGTTGGGGATCAAATTCTTGTCCCAGTGTAGAAGTAAAACTTAAAACTTACCATGTTCCAGGCTTAGGAGATAGCTCAGTGGCCTAAGTACCTGCCTGACAAACCCAAGGCCCCAAGTTTGCTCTCCAGTACTGCAAAACTTAACAGTGTTTCATCTGGCTTGTGTGGGAAGTGCCGCGGTCTAGGTGTTGAAGGCTTGTCCCAGGTCCAGTCTTGCTCCTGATTCGTGGTCTCCCTTACCTGGTGACAAAAGTTGCTGCTTCTGGAGTTTTAGCTGTCCCTGCCCGGCTCTTGAGCTTGCTTTACCAGCTGTCATGGGATCAGTTGCAACTCAGGCTTTCCCCAGGCAACAGTGGAAAGATGCAAAGATGGCTAAGGGAAGTGCTTTGTGCAAGAGGATTCCTGACTGAAAAATAAGCTGGTAAAATTTTTGTAGTCACTCATTTTATGCAGACATTTTGCTCAAATGTTTTCAACTATGCAGATTAACACTAATAAGAGTAACATTTTTGGCCAGGTGCAGTGCACACCTGTAATCCCAGCTAAGGCAGGAGGATCTCTGTGAGTTTGAGGCCATAGTGAGTTCAAGGTCAGCCTGAACTACATACTGAGACCCTGTCTCAAAAAAAAAGAAAAATAAAGAAATAACATTTTCTCAGAAAACCTGGAACATTCTGCTTAGCTGCTTCTTGTTTCTGAGTTGTCTGTGCCTGATTCTGACAGGTTCTGCCCAGATGTCCCAGTGGCTGTCTCTCTGGCCTCCCCTGGTCAGTGTTAAACTGCCCTTTGTGGCTCATGCCTGCTGACCTCTGTCCCCACACAGACACCAGACCTTGTGAAGGGCAGGTGACCATTCTGCTCCATAGAAGTTCTCTCAGCCTGGGCCTCTGCTCACTTGTATCCTCCCTGAAGCCACATCTCCCTGGCACCTGTGGCCACTCCACACCCTTGCACCCCTCCTCTTCACTGATTGCCACTCCCCCAGGCCCGTCTTTCTCCTCATATCTCCTGTGGGGTGGGTACCTTGCTTTTAGGCCCTCCCTCTGCCCCTTGCACTTCTGGCTGCAGTGCCCACCTTAGGCCTTCTGGTTCTGTCGGGGTGGCCTGAGAGACCGTTTGAGCAGGTTTCAGGTGCCCACAAGCAGGGAGCACAGGGAGGTGTGGCTTGTTTCCTCCTACGTAGCCCTCAGTTTTCAAGTTGTGGCCCTTGCAGCCCCAGTTGTTAGCCCAGAGAAACATGCCAGCATGAGGATTTGGTAGCAGGGATACCCTGTTCTGTGAGCCTCACCTTAAGAGAGGCTTGGCCTTGTACAAAGGAGAACATGGGTGTGGGTGCTAGACAGCCATGCTGAGGAGCTGAGCAGCACTGGGGCAGCAGCTGCTCTTGAGCGGCCTATGACTTAACTTCTGTTTTTCTCCTAGGTCAGCTGAGGGAACAGCTCAGTTACCTTAAGGGTGATAACTTTTTCAGGTTCACTTGTTCTGACTGCTCTGCAGATGGCAAGGAGCAGTATGAGCGGCTGAAGCTGACATGGCAGCAGGTGAGTAGAGGGCTTCAGACTGTGTCTCAGAGCTTTGCTGCGAGGAGCCTGTGGGGAGCTTTTGGGTTGTCTTTGTTTGTTTGAGCCAGGGAATCACTGTGTAGTTCAGGGTGGCTGTGAACTCTCACTAGGTAGCCCAGGCTGGCCTCAAAACTGAATAATCCTCCTGCCTCTGCCTCCCAGGTGCTGGGATTACAGATGTACCTCCACCTGCCAGGTTTGGGTTGTGAGGGGCCCTTTTATTTGTTTTGTTTTTATTTTTTGACACATAAACCAGGCAGGCTTTGAACTCACTTAGGTAGCCCAGGGTGGTGTCCAGCTTGCAGCGATCCTCCTGCCTCAGCCTCCTGAGTGCTAGGAATTATAGGCATGTGCCAGCATGCCTGGCTGGGGGCTTTTCATTTCACAGTGAAAAGAGAATATGGGATATTTGGAGATAGAAGTCTTTGGAAGTTGGGTTGGAGATTCTTAAAAAAAGTCATAGTTTATTAATATGTAATGCCAGGTTCTGATTTTAATTAATTAGTTAATTTTTGCCATGCTGGAGCTTGAACTCAGGGCCTTCACTCTGAGCTATATCCCTAGTCCTATTTTTTCTTTTTAATTGCCCAGGCCAGTCTTAAATGTGGGATCTTCCTGCCTTAGCCACCTAGAAGGCTGGGATTACAGATGTGCACCACCATGGCCAGCTAAATTCTCATTTTAATAGTAAATGAAGTTCGTGTGTTTCACCAGCTACTTTAGAACAGTAAGAACCACATGATGCCACACTGGAACTGAGTGAAGGAAGTGTGTGCAGAATGTGAGAGCTCACATAGCTCAGTCTTCTTTGTTGGAGCTCAGATGTTTGAGTATTTTTTTTTCGAAGAGAATACTTATGTCCACTCTTAAACTGTCTAGTGCCAACACAAGTCTAAACCAACTGAACTCTGAGCAGTAGCTTTCCACTGACTTCTAGGTTGTATTAATATTTTTTTTAAATATTTATTTATTTTTATTTATTACATTTTTTTTTTTATTGTGTGTGTGTGTGTGGCCAGCTCAGCCCACCAGGGGGCGGGTCTGGCTGGCATGTGGTGCTGGGGATCGAACCGCGGTCCCTGTGCTTTGCCAAGCTTGTTTCAAGTAGGTGCTTTAGACCACTGAGCCATCTCTCCAGCCCCAATGTATTAATATTTTTTGCTTTTTAAAAATATCAGTATTTATAGGTAAGCTTGGTATGGTCACTCACACCTGTAATCCCAGCACTGGGGAGGCTGAGGCAGGTGGGTCACTTTGAGTTTGAGGTCAGCCTAGGATACAAAGTAAGACCTTGTCTCAAAATCCAAAACCAAAACCCAATAACATTAACAACAACAAAGCTAGTCTTCAAGTTCTGAAAAAGATGAATTATGCATGATTCATTTGGTTGTTATGGGAATCCAGCCCAGGGCTTGCTAGTGCTAGCTTGCAGCCTCCCTGAGAGATGCCCCTCCCTGGGGTATAGTTACACAGCCATACTAAGTGTCTGTCTCAGTTACTCTTCTCTCGTTGCTGGGACAAATACCTGACACCCAAAATGAAGGAAGGGAAGGTTTTTTTTTTTTTAATATTTTTTTAATAATTTATTTTTATTTATTACATTTATTTATTGTGTGTGTGTGTGGCCAGCTCAGCCCACCAGGGGGCAGGGCTGGCTGGCATGTGGTGCTGGGGGATCGAACCGCGGTCCCTGTGCTTTGCCAAGCTTGCTTCAAGTAGGTGCTTTAGACCACTGAGCCATCTCTCCAGCCCCGAAGGGAAGGTTTTTTTTAGCTCACAGTTACTGGAGGTTTCAGTCCATACTGGCTCCAAGACAGAGCAGCACATGGCAGAGGGCAGCAGTTCATGGCAGTGGCAAAGAGCACAGAGCAAAGGGAGTGGCAGCAGCTCAGGCAGCTAGTGAGCATTTCTCCCCACCTTACATTGTAATGCACATTACTCACCTGAGGGCAGGTGCAACATCCACACCCACAATAATCATAAACTCCAGAAAATGCCCCAGGATTGATTGAGGCTTTAGGGGGACAACTAGACACAAACCGCAACAGCAAGCTTCAAGCCTGTCCTCAGGCAGCTAAAGCTAGACACTTTAGAGACTGGTGCATGTGGTAATTACCCATAGCACATTGTGGGGTTTGTTTGTTTTTTTGGCAGAACTGGGGATTGAACTCAGGCCCTTGTGCTTGCCAGGGAAGCGCTTATTCTACTGAGCCTTCTCCCTGGCCCCTAGCACATTGTGTTTTGAAGAGCACGAATCATTAAAGATTGTAGGTTAGGTACTTCTGGCCACCTATGGTATTCTTCGTAGTGGGTGTAGCAGCCCCTACTCTGACCTTAATTATCAGTGCTTTATTAGGCCAATTAGGAAATCTGTCAGTGAGGAACATAGGAAACTTTTTTTTTTTTTTTTTTTTTTTGTGGCAGAACCTGGGATTGAACTCAGGCCCTTGCTCTTGCCAGGGAAGTACTTATTCCACTGAACCATCTCCCTGGCCCCTAGAAAATGTTTTTTGACTTGCCAGGAAAATATAGGTAGAGCCAGGGGTGGAGGTGCACACCTATAATCACAGCACTCTGGGAGGTGAGGCAGAAGGATCACCTTGATTTCAAGGCCAGCCTGAATTGTGCAACAAGACCCTGTCTCAAAAAGACCAGAAAAAAGAGACTAAGGAATGACTTTTTTTTTTTTTTTAGTCTGTATTCCTTTTTTTGGCTCTGGGAATTAAACTCAGGATCTTGCACCTGCCAGCCAGGCACTTAAGCCTGAGCTGTCTCCCCAGCCCGACTCCTTTAGATTGTGGTGTGACACCCATGAGCTGTACCACTACTCAGTGTGTAGCTGGGCGGTGTTCTGTGTGATGTACGTGACCGCCGCTGGCCAGTTCCAGGCTTCTCTGTCCCTAGCTGAGTTTCACCTGTATTAGGCCACATTCGTTGGCCAGTGTGGATCTCAGCGGTGCTTTTGAGAACTCTGGTCATGGGACTGATCCTGTTGTTGGGTTAAGGGTGGTGAATGGACTCATGCAGTGTAGACCCAGCCCTTCACAGAGGGTCGCTGGGGATTGAACACTGGTGACACAGATGGCAGGGCATTAAGTCAGCTTAATAAAGCTTACTTAAAGCTGAAGGGTGGTCCTTGAAAGAAGTTGTTTTTAAAGAATTGTCTTATAAGCTGGACATGGTGGTGCACACCTGTGATCCCAGCATTCGGAGGCTGAGGTGGGAGGATCACAAGTTCAAATCCAACTTGGGAAACTTGCCAACATAGTGAGATCCTATCTCAGGATAAAAATTTAGGGTCAGGGAGATACCTTAGTGGCATAAGAACCTGCCTGGCAAGCACAGGTTCTGAGTTCAATCCTTGGAACAAAATAAATAGTCCTGGGGTTGTAGCTCAGTCCAAAGGCTCTAGCTTCAATCCCAATGCCCAGGTCAGGGACATAGCTCAGCAGCATAAGTGTCAGCCTGGCAAGCACAAAGTCCTGAGTTTGATTCCCGGTACCAAACAAACAAATAATCTTGGTGCCCAAAACAAAACAAAGCCCCCTCCTCCCAAAGAAATCCCCCCCCCAAAAAAAACTACATAAATACAGATGGAAAGAAATGTATGAAAAATGTATGTACTTTTTTTTTTTTTTAATGACAGAGTCTACAGGATCTACAGGGTCTCACTGCATAGATCAGACTTGTAATGATCCTCCTGTTTACAGCCTCCCAAGTGCTGGGATTATAGGCACGCACCACCACACTCATTCTCAGTGGCCATCTCAGCACGTCCCAGGGGCAGGGCCAGCACAGCAGACCTGGGGATGGAACTCCCAGCAGGCCCCTGTGTCTGCCTAAGCAGGTGCTTTAATCCACTGAGCTATTTGGCTGGCCTAAAAGGATAATTACTAAAATGTCAAAAGTTTTTTTTTTTTTTTTTGCTTTTTTATTGTTGTTCTTTTTGAGACAGGGTCTTGCTATGTAGTTCATGCTGGCCTTGAGCTCACTTTGTAGCCCAGGCTAGTCTTGAATTCACATTTGTCCTCCTGCTTCAGCCTCCTGAGTGCTGGGATTACAGAGGTGTGCTACCATGCCTGGCTCTGCTTGCTTGCCTGTGCTCACTTGCTCGCTCACGCTCTCGCTCTCTCTCGTTGTCTCTCTCTCTCTCTCTCTCGCTCTCGCTCTCGCTCTCGCTCTCGCTCTCTCTCGCTCTCTCTCGCTCTCTCTCGCTCTCTCTCGCTCTCTCGCTCTCTCTCGCTCTCTCTCGCTCTCGCTCTCTCTCTTTCTCACTCATGCTCTCTATCCCTCTCCCCCTTCTTCCTTCCTTCCTTCCTTCCTTCCTTCCTTCCTTCCTTCCTTTCTTCCTTTCTTCCTTTCTTCCTTTCTTCCTTTCTTCCTACTTCTGCTGTTCCTTCTCCTTTTGCTTCTTCTCCTTATCTTCTTTCTTCCTGTGTGTGCTGCTTCTCCTTCTGGTCCTAGGGCTTGAATCCAGGGCTTTTGCGTGAAGCTACATCCCCAACTCACTTTATTTCTTTATTTTGAAACAAGGTCTTGCTTAAGTCACTGGGTTACCCAGGCTGCACTAAAACTTGCCCTCCTCCTGCCTCAGCTCCCAGGGTGCTGGGATTATAGGTGTGCGCTACCACACCCAGCAAAAGTTATTTTTTGATGATGGATGTAAAGTGATTTTTACTTCCTCCTTTGTTATTTTTGTGATTTTAGAGTCTTTTACAATGAACTTGTGTTATTTCTATTTCTGGAAATCTCTTCCCTGATTAGGGCTGTGAACGCTGCCTTACAAAGAGTAGCAGTGGGGTGGGGAGACAGCTCAGCGGTCTAATGCCATGGCAGCCCTGGAACCGCAGGCACACTGTGCTGGCCACCGAAACCAGGTGTGGTGGCCCATGTCTGTCATCCCAGCGCTGGGGAGGCTGAGACAGGAGGATCACTATGAGACCAAGCTGTGTGATGAGACCCTGTATCAAATAAATAAAAGATTAAAAATAATAAAAATGAAGAGTAGCAGTGCTAGCCAGGTTGGGAGCTGGAGCAGCCCAGCCTTCCATCCCGTGTGCACAGGTGAATCTCACAACCCTGAGCAGAGGGTGGGCAGCGCTGTCAGCGAGAGGGTACAGGATGGGGCGGGGGGCACACCTGGCCGCTGTGGGGGCTGGGGAGGGCAAACACGCCTGTGTCCACCCTCTGTCCTAACGTCCCTCAGCCACACAGCAGGCCTCTGTAGGAGACAGAGGGACTGTCTGGAGCTGAGTGAGAGATGCCAGCTCACCAGCCTAGCAGGGGGAGAACTGTGGACCCAGACACCCTGGGCTGTGTCTCCTAGCCCTGTCCTGTCTGTGTTGCAGGTCGTCATGTTGGCCATGTACAACTTGTCCCTGGAAGGCAGCGGGCGGCAGGGCTACTTCCGGTGGAAAGAGGATATCTGTGCCTTCATCGAGAAACACTGGGCCTTCCTGCTGGGAAGCAGGTAGTGTGGTCTGCAGAGCCGACTTGGCCAGCAGAGGAGAGCTGCAGGGCTGCTTTCCTTGGGGCAGTCACAGAGAAGCTTGAGTCCTAGGATTTTTTTTTTTTTTTTTTAACTTTTTTTGTTTGTTTGGTTTGGTTTTATATTTTGAGACATGTTCTCACTGTGTAGCTCCGGCTGGTCTTGAATTCACTCTAACCCAGGCTGGCCTCAAACTTAAAGTGATCCTCTTGTCTTCTGAGTGCTGGGATTATAGGCGTGCGCTACCACACCCTGCTTCCATAGTTTTCTACTTGCAAAGGAAAGTATTGTTTTTTGTTTTTTTCTTTCCTGAGCATGATGGTTTTGCTTTTCTTTTTCTTTCTTTTTTTTTTTAAATTGTCGTTTTGAGACAAGGTTTCAGTATGCAGTACTGCCACACACTGCCATGCCTAGTCACATCATGTTTTTGAAGAGTTATGACTGTTAAAAATTGAGGAGTATTACAGGGATTTGTTGGTTTGGGGACTGGGCGGGGCAGGGGAGAGGATTTAGAAAACAAAGACAAGAAGCAATAGCTGGGGTCAGGTGGTGCTCCATTGCCTGACTGGCAAAGGACCCAAAAAACTACAAGGGTGTTTGTTTATACTTTTAGGTATAAAGGTATGCCATGCCACTGAGCTACATCTCCCCTGCTCCCTTTTTTTTATTGTCTTTTTGAGAGAGAGAGTCTCACTATGTGGCTCAGGCTGGTCTTGAGCTTTCAGAGATCCTCATGCCTCAGTCTCCTGAGTGTTGGGATTACAGGTGTGTACCCCCCCCCCTTTTTTTTTTTTTTTGCGGAACCAGGGATTGAACTCAGGCCCTTGCCAGGGAAGCGCTTATTTCACTGAGCCATCTCCCCAGCCCCACACCCCCTTTTTTTGAGACAGGTTCTCCTTAAGCTGTTCAGGCTGGCTTTTGCAGTACTGTTTAGTGTGCTGCTGCAAGCCTGTAATCTGTGATCCCACCATTTAGGAGGTTGAGGCAGGAGGGTGACTGAGACTGAGGCCAGCCTGGGTTACGTAGTGAGACCTTGTCTCCAAAGAGCAAACCAAAACCAAACTGAAATGCCTAGTCTTGGAGTGCAGTTTCTTGGGGGTGGGGGTGATAAGGGAGAGCCCCAGAAGGTAACTGAACCCCAGGTCACCCCCTCAGGGGGGCAGGCAGGATAATAGGAGGCAACAAATGTGCTTTGCCTCAATTACTTCCTCTCCCAGCCCTGTGTGGTAAGCTCTGCCACCCTGCCTCTGCAAATGAAACCGAGACAGAGCCAGGATTCCAAGCCAGGCACACCCGAGGCTCCTCTCGTGGCCCTTTCTCTACGTCCCTTAGTGCTCAGGGTTGCATGGCTCCTGCTTGTGTGTCCGCACAGAGGTGGATTGAGCATCAACTGCTTTTCCTTGGGCTCCAGGAAGAAGACCTCCACTTGGTGGAGCACTGTGGCTGGCTGCCTGAGCGTGGGAAGCCCCATGTACTTCCGCTCCGGGGCGCAGGAGTTTGGGGAGCCAGGCTGGTGGAGACTGGTGCACAACAAGCCACCCACCCTGAAGCCTGAAGGGGAGAAGCTGTCCAGCTCCTCGCTGAAGGCCAGAGGTAGTGTTGGGTGCGGCATGGGGATGCTGGGCAGGTGGAGTGGGAGCGCAGGCCTGCCGTCCCAGAGCCAGTCCCCCTGACAAAGGTAGTGTCCTGGTGACATTTGACTGGGTGTGGCTTTTCCTTTAGATGCCTTTCTTGTGGATTCTACAGCTGGCTTGTCACGGACGGAGTAAGCTTGGGCATTGTCAATCGAAGTCTTCATTTTGCTTTTTTTTAGTACAGGGTCTCACTGTGTAGATGGACTTGTAGCAATCCGCCTGTGTTTAGCCTCCCAAGAGCTGGGATTATGGGCACATGCCACCACACCCAGTCTCAGACACCATCTCAGCTGCTCTGGGGGTGGGGCAGGCATAGCACACTGGGGATTGAATCTCAGCGTGCATCAGCCTAAGCAGGCGCTTTAATCTGCTGAGCTATTTGGCTGGCCCTTTCATTTTGCTTTTGTTACGGCTGCTGGTTTGCCGGAGTGTAGTGGTTTGGTTTCATGTTTGGACCACCAAAACTGGGACTTCTGAGCTGTGGAGTGAGTTCCAAAGTGGCTGGGTTTCGGAAAGACATCAGCCATTGGGGAAACTAGAATAGTCTTGAGTCTGTGGGGCTCTGATCTTCTGGGATGCCTGTTCATCTTACCCAGCCTCCTTGTTCCTCATGGGTTGGTAATTTCTTTCTTTCTTTCTTTCTTTCTTTTTTGCGGTACTGGAGATTGAACGCAGGACCCTGTGCTTGCCAGGCAAGAGCTTATTTTACTGAGCTACCTCCCCAGCCCCTGGATCGGTAGTTTTGAGACAGGAGCTTTCTATATAACCCAGGCTGGTCTTGAACTCACAGTCCAGGGCTGTGATTGTAGGCTCATGCCACCACACTGGCCAGTGTGAACCTTAACCAGTTCCAGTAGGTAAAAGGTAGCAGTATTTAGCTGTTTAAATTTGCTTTGTTTTCTCTCTCTCTCTCTCTCCCTCCCTTTCCCCCCCCTCTCCCTTTCTTCATCTTTCCCTCTCTCCCTCTTCCTCCCTTGCTCCCTTGCTCTCTCCCTCCCTCTTTCTCTCTCTCAAAGTGTCTCACTACGCAGGTCAGACTCATACCTCCTGTCTTGGTGGCCAGCTCAGGGTGGGCATGGCATGTGGTACCTGGGATGAAACCCGAGTCTTTGCACTTTCCAGGGAGGCCCTTAAACCACTGAGCTATCTCCTGGTCCTATAACTTTTTTCTAAAGAGAAGTCTAAGTCCTTTAGGGCGCTTATAGGGTATTTCTCTATACAGAACCCTGTGTGGGTGCACAGTAGCACACTGTGGATGACAGTGACATTACAGTGGAATGGTTATCTCAGAAGTTGTCCCTGTGTGCTCTCTGGCAGCCTCGAAGCCCATGTTGGATCCCATCATCACTGTGGAGGGACTCCGGAAGCGGGCCAGCCGGAACCCTGTGGAGTCCGCCATGGAGCTTAAGGAGAAGCGGTCTCGCACGCAGGAGGCCAAGGACATCCGGAGGGCCCAGAAGGAGGCAGCTGGTTTTCTGGATCGGAGCCCAGCCTCTACACCAGTCAAATTTGCCAGTCGGGCCCGCCGGCCAGAAGTAGTCCTGGAGAGGGGCGAGGTGATCGATTTTGCATCCTTAAGCTCCTCAGACCGTACTCCTCTGACCAGCCCCTCACCGTCTCCCTCGCTAGACTTCTCAGCACCTGGGACACCAGCATCACACTCAGCCACACCGAGCCTGCTGTCGGAGGCCGACCTGATCCCTGATGCCATGCCCCCGCAGGCACTCTTCCATGGTAAGGGGGCTGCCATCAGCTCTTCCGGGTCGGGGGTGTCCTTGGGCCTTGGTAACACTGCCCATGCCCTGTGCAGATGATGATGAGCTGGATGGTGACATTGACCCGGGAGTGGAGGACCCACCGCCGTCCTTGGGGCCTGCAGCTTTGGGCCCAGGGGCTGGAGGCAGGAAGAAGGTCAGAGCCCCCGAACACATCAAACAGGAGGTGGACAGTGAGGAGGAGAAGCCGGACAGGGCAGATTTGGACAGTGAGGACACAGACTCCAGTGCGTCCCTGCAGACCCGGGCACGGGATAAGCGGAGGCCACCCCTACAGAAGGACATGCGGCCACAGGGGCCCCGGTACACACCCGCCAGCATCTATGAGGAGAAGCTGCTGCTGCGCAGGCTGGAGGCCTGTCCTGGCGCTGTGGCCATGACGCCTGAGGCGCGCAGGCTAAAGCGCAAGCTAATTGTCAGGCAGGCCAAGAGGGAGCGGGGGCTGCCCCTCTTTGACCTGGACCAGGTGGTTAATGCTGCCCTCCTGCTTGTGGATGGGATCTATGGAGCCAAGGAAGGGGGACTGCCCCGGCTTCCGTCTGGACAGGCCACTTACCGGACCACCTGCCCAGACTTCAGAATCCTGGACCGATATCAGGTGAGTGACCACGGGCAGTGTGGTAGGACAGGCAGTGCGCAGTGGGTGCTATTATGCTGAGACTACTGAAGTTGTAACTGGGTTTGGTGGCCCACACTTGTAGTGCCAGCATTCAGGAGGCTGAAGCAGGAGGATCCTTTTGAGTTTGAGGCCATCCTGGGTAATATAGTGATTTCAAGGTTAGCCTGAATTGCATAGCAAGATCCTATCTCAAAAAATCAAAATAAATAGAACAAAAGTCATGAGTAGTTTTTGGAGAGAGAAGAAAACAGCAAGGGAGAATAATGTGAATATTTCTAGTCTTTGTGTTTCAAAACTGTTCAATATAAATACCTTTCAATATAGCTGAGCTTTTCTTTTCCATCGGACATTCAAGATATAACCTAGAAAACCACAAATGAAATACACTGGGGGAGATAGCTCAGTAGAATAAGCACTTCCCTAGCAAGTGCAAGGGCCTGAGTTCAAACCCCAATTCTGCAAAAAAAAAAAAAAAAAAAAAAAAAAAAAAAAAAAAAAAATACACTGGGGGAAATTGTATTTATTTGAGCACATATGAGCTTTTTTTCCTCTTATTCCCTAAGCTGTGACTGTGCGTCCTTTAGCTTGCCAGGCCAAACTAAAGAGGAGGAATTGGCGGCATGTAAAACATGTAATATAATTACTGTATAGAAGTAACAAAGCTTTTTAAATTTTTTATTTATAATATCAAAAAAGGGCACCATGCACTGTATAGTGGGGGCACCATGCCACCCACAGTCTGCACTCCAGGCCACATGACAAGCCATGAACGAGAATTCTCCCAGCCTGCTGAGAACCCTGGAGGCTATTCCAGGTTTGTCACCATCTGCCGATGCTGGGCCGGCCTGCCCTAGGCAGTGGAACATTTAGTTGCATGTAGCGTTGGAAGTAAGTTTGCCATGATCTGAAGTGCATGGCAGGTTGTGCTAGGCAGGTTCGATCCGTCTACTCCAGGAGACTTGTGCACTGGCAGCTTTGATGTCCTCAGGAGGGAAGCTGCCTCCTGGAGTTAGAGCAGAGCCGCCCTTTGCTCTGGTGGTCCAGGAAATGGATGCGGTCATGTTCTGAGTCACCTGCTGCCAGCCTTCCTGGGCAGGTCAGTGACAAGGTCATGTGAGTCACGGGGCTGAGCATCAGGCACCAGGAAACATGCAGAAGTCTGGGCAGTAGGACAGGACCCTTTGCAGTCCTGCTGGAGCACCCATGGTGGCCCTGTCACTGTGGCTGGCTGGGGAGCTGACTGAGACGTGGATGCCATCTGGCTAGGGTGTCCTCTGGGGTTATGGGGCATGGTCAGTATGACCTCAGCCCAGACACAATTCTGGGCCCACCCTCTGTGGGCTTAAAATGTGGTCAGGGGCTGGGTGAGCTGGCACACACCAGTAGTCCCAGCACTCAGGAGGCTGAAGCAGGAACATTACCATGAGTTTGAGGCCAGCTTGGGCTATATATATAGCGAGATCCTGTCTCAGGAAACTAAAAGGTAAAGGAAAAAACAGACTGATGAGGGCTGGGAGATGGCTCAGTGGAATGAGCGCTTCCCTGGCAAGCGCAAGGGCCTGAGCTCAATCCCTGATTCCGCCAAAAAAAAAAACCAAAACAGACTGATGGGGCATCAGGGATTTTGTGATGATAGCCTTTGACTCACCCTTATCCCTACTGTGCTGCTCACACTGTGCCTGAGGTTCAGTGGTCGCCCTGGCCCTCCTGTCACCTCCCGTGTTTGAGCTGCTCTTCCTGGGGTCTGCCTTCGCCTGCCCAGGAATCTTCCCTGGCTTTCATGGGGCGGTGACTCCCCAAGGGGAGCTTGCAGGATGAGGTGGGCCAGCCTTGGAAAGCACTGTGTGAAGCCAGCAGCAGTGCTAGCAAAGCCCAGCAGGGCAGCGGCCCCACAAATTGGGGGGCCTCTTGCCCCCTTGGTGGCCAGATACTGTCCCAGGAAGAGTGACCTCAGCAGGGACCTCTGCACTGCTCAAGAGCCATGTGATGCCTTACTGGAGGTGCCAAGAGGGCTTGGCCACCTGCCCCAGTGCCCCACACAGGAGTCTGCAGTGTGGACAGGCTGGCTTACACTAGGCCAGGGCCCTCCGGCTTGGGGTAAATTGATCACCGTTGTTTCTTCTCTGGATCTCATGTGCTTACCTAAGTCTGTTCCTGTAGTTGCAGTGGGGCTTTGCAAAGTGCTAAGATGTGGAGCGTGTTTCCATTTCCTATTCTCTGCCTCCCCCTGCCTTCTGTGGGAGCTGTCGGTTACCCAGGGTGCTTCAGAACTGCCTGCAAAGATTTGTAGGTGTTCACAGCTTATCTTCCCTATCAGGGCTGTGACTTAGGACTTTTGAAATGTTGTGATTTAATTGCTGGTCAGAATTGTTTTTTTTTTTTTTTTGTGGAACCGGGGATTGAACTCAGGCCTAAGCATGTGCTTAGTTTGCTGAGCTATCTCACAAACCCAGAAAATGACAGGTTAAATTCTGACTAGCAGGCCAGGGAGATGGCTCAGTAGAATAAGTGCTTCCCTGGCAAGCACAGGGACCTGGGTTCGATCCCCAGCACCACAGGCAGTGCTGGCCCTGGTCCCTGGGCTCACTGATCTGGCCACCGAGACTGGGTGTGGTGGTACATGCCTGTAATCCCAGCTCTGGGGAGGCTGAAAACAGGAGGATCGACTATGAGTCTGAGCTGCATAGTGAGACCCTGTACCAAATACATAAAAAATAATAATTTAACCTGTCATTTTTCTTATTATTGCTTTAAACCAAGATTTAATGCCTTGATATCAAGTCTGCATCTTGTACAGCAGTTAACCACTAGGAAGAATGTATGTAATATGTTAATTTTTGAAACTGTCCTACCGATTTGGTTTGAAACTGTCTCATTGCTATTTGTTTCTCAATAAAATTATGGAAAAAATAAAAAAAGGAAAAAAAGATTTAATGCCTTTTTAAAATTTTAGTATTTTGGGTATGTGAAGATTTTAAGATAACTTGGTAATTGGTTTAACCCTTTTTGAGACATCTTTGTATTGCAGGCAGGCCCTGGACTCACTATGTGTATATATAGCAAGACTTTGTTTCAGAAAACCAAAATAAGTGCCCCTTGTTGGCATTGTCTCCTTTGCCCATTAGCACACTTAACCTGTGAGTTGTGGTTACCTTATATTCCTGGTCCAGTCATTTCACCATCTCTGCTGCTTCTGAGTCTGAATGTAATTCTGAGGCTTGTTCTGTTTCTTCAAACTGAATTTATAAAAAGGAGGCGTGAAGCACTTTAGTAGGCAGAAGTGAAAGCACTCACGCTTGGTAGGCAGCATGTGGGGAGTGAGGAGTGAAGGGGTGTGTGCATGCATGCATGTGTGCCTGGGCTGTTTCTGCCGCAGCCTAGGCCCAGTCACTGGAAGCCTGTGGGCTGTGTGGTGTGGGGCTGGACGCTTGGTCCCCCGGCCGGGGTCTTTTGGGGGCCTGTTGCTGCTTCTCCCACTCAGGCAGTTAGGTGAAAGGGTAGACAGGGGCAGGAGGGGGGCTTCCTTTCCTGAGGGCAGTGGCTCTGAGGGAAGCATTTCCCAAGGACTGAGGACCAGCAAGGGCTCCCTCCTGCCTGAGCTGGTTCTGTCCCCTCCCCTGCTGGAAGGACCCTGGGATAAGACGGTGTCACTCTGTGACCTTGTGCAAGGTGTGGGGCTACCTGACAGGGACCTGCACCTGCCCGTGGTGGAGAGCCAGTTGCCAGTTGCCAGTGACAGCTCAAGTGCTCAGCGGGCCAGGCGGGAACTGGTTCTGCTGGTTTTCCAGTGGGTGCCTTTCTTTCTAGTCTGTCTTTCCATTCAGGTTCAGGTTGAAGAAGATACATTGCCTTTTACAGTTTGGTCAGCTTTTTATTTATTTATTT
>NW_004524649.1:7638798-7663225 GCF_000260255.1 Octodon degus | reverse complement strand
CCGCTGAGCCATCTCACCAGCCCCTCCTGCTGGGTTTAAACTCACTATGTAGCACAGGCTGGCCTCGAACTCATGGGGAACCTCCTGCCTCAGCCTCCCAAGTGCTGGGATTGCAGGCATGTGGCACCATGCCCAGCTGTTCCTGTTGTGCTAGCCAGGACAGAGTGACTCCTTACATCCAGACTGGAAACTAGATGTCCCTAGATGTGCTGTTTGAACACACGGTTGCCACATGTGTTAGTCTGTTACCATGTGCTTAGTATTTTTTTTTTAAATTTTTTTTTTTTTTTTTTTAACATTTAGTGTGTGTGTGTGGCGCCAGCTCAGAATGTGGTGCTGGGGGATCGAACCGCGGTCCCTGTGCTTGCTTGTTCCAAGTAGGTGCTTTAGACCACTGAGCCATCTCTCCAGCCCCCCATGTGCTTAGTATTCATGAAGGAGAGATGCTCCCTGAAGACTCCTTTCCATCTAGATTCTCCTTACATTGGGGCCTATTTATTAGGTGTTTCCTTTTGTAGTGTAGTTCATTTACCAAATAATTCACCGTTTAAAGCACAGAGCTGGGTGTTTCTCATGTATCACAGTGGCGTCCCGGCAGCTTCTGAGCACTTCCTAACTCAGAAACCCCAGCCCGTCTGTGTGCAGTGCCAGAGCCCGCTGTACTGTCAGTGCCCCCCTCCTCCCCATAGGTCAACTGCCCAGGACATTGCTTGTGCTATGGAGTCGCAGACTCTGTGGCCTTTCCTGATCCCCACCCTTCCCTCAGCACGCGGATAACAACACCGTGGACTGTGTTGCAGCACACCTTCATGCTCGCTTGCTTTTTTTGCTTACTGCTCCACCCCCTGGGTGATTGGAGCACCCCATTCTATTCATGCGATTGATTGTGTGAGAGGAGCATTTAGTCATGGTTCCCTCTGGCCCTGGTGAGGAATGCTGGTAGGACACTGCGAGGGGCTTCCGGGGTCTGGTGCCTGCTGAATGCTTGGAAAACCAGCCGGGCAGTCTGCTAATGTGGTGGCGCTGTCTGTCCCCGCAGCAGTGCATGAGGAAGGCTGTGGTTCCTGGGCGTGCTGTGCTGCTGTGGTGTGTGGTGACAGCCATCTGTGGTGTACAGGGCATTGTCACTGTCATTTGGGTCTGCATTTCTCCAATGACTGCTTTGCATGCTTTTGAGGCCTTCTTCTCTATTGGGCAAATTATCCTGCCTTTCTGGACCAGTTGTTTAGGTGGTCATCCTTCTCGCTTATTTACAGGTCTTGATTTTTTCCTATGTACTCACTCCCACTGTTCATCTTCCCTTACCTGTCACACACACCCAGAGGAGAGCTGGCACCTGGCTGTATCCTCCTGTGAGTTTTGTAAGATGCAGGGCAGTGGGTCAACCTGCATCCTGTGCCACTGTGATGCCAGCCCTGGCACTACCTTTCCTCCTGCTCTGTTATTGCTGGTGACAGGGCTCAGCTGTCACAGTGGTATTCCTTCACCAACATCCACTCAGTGGCTGCATTGCATGTGACTTCCTGGAGAAATGCCTGGTTCCCGCAGCTGCTGCCTAAGCCCCGGCTTCCCCACTACATCAGACCCAGAGGTCCACCTTGGCTTGTCCCCCATCCACCTGTCATGCAGCAGATGCAGATTGGCGCCTCAGTCCGTTCCAGCGCTCTTGTGCTGGGTGGGTCCCTGTCTGCCTGGAGCTGGCACCTGGGGAGGGAGGTGGGCGCAACAGCTCACTGTGCCCGGGTCTCTCTTGCTCACTTTTCTTCAGTGAGCTGCTCTGAGGTCGCTCTTGACCAAGTCCTGGTCAGCCGGGAGGAGCAGGCCAATGCAGGCTCAGTGCTGAGGGCGGCAGTGAGGTTGGCGAGGTTGGGACGCTGCAGTGGAATGGGTGGCAGGGTCTGGTTCTGCAGGACCCTGTGAGCCCAGAGGAGCCACAAAGGAGTCGGCCTGTGGAGCAGTTGTATATGTATCTGTATATTTTATTATTTCTTTTAGGTTTTTGATATAGTCTCACTATGTATATGTAGCCCAGGTAGGCCTCAAATTTACAACCATCCTCCGGCCTCAGCCTTCCAAATGCTAGATTTCCACATGTGTGCCACCACATGCAGCACAGATGTGTGTTTCTAAAGGAAATGCCTGGCATCGATGGTCCTGGGGGGTGAGAGTGCTACAGAGATGGACAGGAAGCAGTTGCAGTAGTGGCCAGGCAGAGGGAAGGGTGGCTTAGTGCAGGGTAACAGCTACAGGGTCCACAGATTTTACTGTGAGACTAACCAGATGCTGAGCATGTCCTGTTTGTGGTGTGTGGTTCGTGTCTGGTGTTTCAGTGTCCTGGTGCTGCATTGGGAACCACTGGGAGCTGAGTGAGTTTACAGTTTTCTCTGAGCAAACTGATTTCAGCTGGGTGGCTCTTCCACTTAGGTGCCCCAGGCTGGGTCACTCAGGTGACTGCCTTTGCTTGGTCCTGGCTTAGGACTGGACCGCCTCTGTTCCAGGTCTGTCTGTCTCTACTGACCTCTGGTTTTTGGCTGCCAGTTGGCTCCTGTCCCAGGATGTTGCCTTCACTGCCCTCTGATTGGTCACTGCCATTCCAGAAGCTGCCCAGACTTCCTGAGGAGGAGAAATCAGCTCTGCCTGGGACTCAAGGAGCCGCTCTTTCCTCCAGGGCTAGGAGGAGTGGTTTGTGGCTGTGTTTGGAAACCTTCACCACAGCTTTGACTGTTACTCTTAAACTTTAAGCCCTGGAAGCATTTCAGAGTTGGCTTTTGAAAATGTTGGTGTTCAGGCTGGGAAAGTATGAGAGCAAATTACAAAGAAAGAAATCTTGCTCTTCTTTCAACAAAGTGATTTTCTAGGCTAAGACTAAAAACAAGTTTAGGTTTTTAAATTTCATCTACCCCTTGGCACTAAACAACTGTATAAATGCACCTTTTCATCTTCCCTCCGCACCCTTTGCTGTAAAACCCTAATTGCGCAGTTTCTGTTAGCTCACGGCTGCGGGTCTAGGCGCGCTTCTTGCTAGCAGCACCTCCACGCAGCTCTTGGGGTGCACAGGGCACACCGAATTACCTGCTCTGCAGAGAGCCCTCTAGAACTGAGCTGGGCCTCCGTGCTTTAGGGATGATACTCCATATCACTCCTTATTTTGGCTAAGTTTATGTATTCAAAAAAGGAGTTTTTAAAAAAATACACATATATGGACAGCAGTAATTGCCCCCTGCTCTTGGGATAGCATGGTGGTCCTCTGATGCGGCTGAGTATATGTGAGCTCCTCAGGCCTGGTGGCACGTAATGCTAGCACATGGTGGAAGGCAGGATGTAGCCAACAGGAGCTAGGAGAGGACACAAGTCCAGCTTGAGTACTGTGTTTCACTCATTGAAATGACAACATTTATAAATAACTTCAGATTTTTTAGGTATCAGGAATCAAACTTGACTTTGCTCTTATCAGGCAAGTGCTATGCCACTGAGCAATCTCCACAGCCATATCTATATATCTATCTATATCTATATCTATGTCTACATCTATATCTATATCTATCTATCTATATATATATATATTTTTTTTTTTTTTTTTTGTCTTTTTGAGACAGGGTCTCACTATGCAGTTCAGGCTGACCTTGAACTCACTTTGTAACCCAGCCTGGTTTGAAACTCAGAGTGATCTTCCTGCCTCAGTCTCCTGAGTGTTAGGATTATAGGTACATGCCTCCACACCTATCCTTTAGAACTTTTAAACTTTTAAAACTAGGGATAGGTTTTTGAATCTCATTTTAGGCCAGAGTGCCTCCAAGGTTTGTATTGATATTTAACTTCTCCAGATAACATGAAAAAGCCTACTTCCTGTTGCATAAAAAGATTGTAAGTGTCGCTTCCATGTGGAACTGAACTTTCTGCAAACACTTTCCTTGCGCAGACGGCCTTGCCATCCAGGAAGGGCTTTCGGCACCAGACCAGCAAGTTCCTGTATCGCTTGGTGGGCTCAGAGGACCTGGCTGTGGACCAGAGCATTGTCAGCCCCTACACTTCCCGTATCCTAAAGCCCTACATTAGGTATGCAGACAAAACACAAGGTTGGGCTTGGTAGGTCTGTGCAGGATGCGCTGCGCCTAGGCCGCCTGCTGGCGGAGTTGAGACCCAGCAGCATGAGCAGGCCCTGGAGGGACATTGGTCCCCATCCGCCATCGCCATTTACTCACTTCAGCTGTCAAGATGATCCTTTGAAAGACATAAAACATGCATGGTGTTAACTTGATATTTTCTCGTGATTATCATAAATCATTGTTTTAAGTAGTAAAGTTAAGTATAGTTAGTACTTTGTGAAATGAAAATAAAAAGGAGATGATGTCTCGGTTGAGTGAGCCAGTAGTGGGCTGCATGTTGGGACCTTTTCTAATCTGGGTCCCTGTGGTGACCTGAAGCAGAACTCCCTGGAGAGGCCTGCAGGGTGTCAGCAGGCCCCAGCCCTCCCTGCCCAGCCCTGGGTTCCGGGTGGATCTCTTGGCAGGCGGTTGATGAGCCCACTGGCACTTGGGGTGAACCATGGGCCATCTGTATCGCTGCACCTAGCAGCGCTGAAGAGTGATGAGGGGTTTGGCCCATGAATTTCAGGTTTCATGCCAAAAAGGTGTTCTATCTATAATCAAGCTAGTTAGCATGTACACTGGTGCATATTAGTTTAAAATTTTAGGTATGTCAAAGTGCATAGGAGTCACATAACTGGGAATAACACCGGGCTTTTTCTTGACTTTGTTTATTTTCTATGTGTGGAGGCGTGATTACGAGACAAAGCCACCGAAACTACAGCTCTTATCCCAGATTCGTTCCCACCTACACAAGAGTGACCCTCACTGGACACCGGAGCCTGATGCACCTCTCGATTACTGCTATGTCCGGCCAAATCACATCCCAACAATCAACTCCATGTGTCAGGAGTTTTTCTGGCCTGGTATGTTTCTCCCTCCAACCAGGTAGATAGATTTCAGTAGGCCTCATTGCAGGAGTTTTCAAATCAGTGCATGCCACATGACCAAACCTGCCACCTTTCTTCATGGGGACTTTTGTTTGAGACATGGTGTCTCTCTGTAATCCAGGCTGGCCTTGAACTTAGAGCTGTCCTCCTGCCTCAGTCTCCCAAGTGCTGGGATTACAGGTGTGTGCTGTCATGCCCTGCTTCCTATGTGATTTTGTGTAGTTTCTCTGCTGACACAGAAATACCAAAATTAAATGACTCTTACTTTTCTGAGCTTGAGAAGAAACCAACAGTTGCAATAATACACAGTATTATTCTTTGTTCCTCTTCCCTGTTTGTCTCTGCCTCCAGAATAAAAGATCCATCCTGCTTTGCTTCTATCTTTGTTCAGGTGGGAGGTAATGTCTGCCACACATACATAGGCTGGTAGCTTGGGCATGTTTGGACGCTTTTGGTTTTAGCTTAACAACTCAGTACTTTTGTGTTTATCTGATCCTTGGAGAGCACAGCCCAAGGGCATTTTTGAAAAGGCAAATTCCCTGATCGTAGACTGCAGATAGGAATAAGGCCAGGAGGATTCGTCATTTCAACTGTCTCCCAAGCCATCAACTAAAGGGACACATTTTGTGCTAAACAGAACACATTCTTCCCAGCCTGCTTAGAAACCTAAGGGACTCTCCCTGGATCCCCAGCTCCTCTGACCAGTAATGCCAAAGAGGAAGGTGACCTTCCAAGGTGTGGGAGACGAGGATGAGGAGGATGAAGTCAGTGCTCCTGAGAAGAAGCTGGTAGACCCAGTGCCCGGGGGTCCTGGGAGCCGCTTCAAAGATAAACACTCATTGGACAGTGATGAGGAGGATGAGGAAGATGAGGAAGATGAGGGCTCCAGCAAATATGACATCCTGGCCTTGGAGGATGTGGAAGGTCAGGAAGCAGCCACGCTTCCCAGCGAGGGGGGGTGTGCGAATTACGCCCTTCAACCTTCAGGAGGAGATGGAGGAAGGCCACTTTGACGCCGATGGCAACTATTTCCTGAATCGGGATGCGCAGATTCGAGACAGCTGGCTGGACAGCATTGACTGGGTGAAGATCAGGGAGCGGCCCCTTGATCAGCACCAGGCTTCGGAGGAGGAGGACGAGGACAGCGTGGGCCAGACCCCGATGAGTGCCCAGGCCCTCCTGGAGGGACTTGTGGAGCTGCTGTTGCCAAGAGAGACAGTAGCTGGAGTGCTGAGGCGCCTGGGGGCCCGCGGGGGAGGCAAAGAGGGCAGCAAGGCACCTCGGTGGCCCAGTTCCCCCCAGCGCCTGGACCGGCTGTGTGGCTTGGCCGACCAGATGGTGGCTCGAGGCAACCTTGGTGTTTACCAGGAAACGAGGGAACGGTTGGCCATGTGGCTGAAGGGTTTGGGCTGCCGATCTCAGGGACCCCGAGGTCCCACACCTCCACCCTCCCTGGATATGTTTGCTGAGGAAGTAGCGGAGGGGGAGCTGGAGACCCCTACCCCTGCCCAGAGAGAAGAAGCAGAGTCACCAGGCGATGGTTTGATGGATGTGATGTGGGAATATAAGTGGGAGAACACGGGAGATGCCGAGCTGTACGGGCCCTTCACCAGTGCCCAGATGCAGACCTGGGTGAGTGAAGGCTACTTCCCGGATGGTGTTTACTGCCGGAAGCTGGATCCTGCTGGCGGTCAGTTCTACAATTCCAAATGCATTGACTTTGACCTCTACACTTGAGTCTGCTGCGTGCTTGCGTGCGTGCGTGCGTGCCCCATTTGGCTGCCCCTACTTTCCTGGACTTTGGTGGGGGAGGCTGCAGCTGCCTTGCGCCACCTTTGCATCAGTTTCCCTTTTCCCAATAAAATGCTGGGTGTGAAAAAAAAAAAAAAAGAAAGAAACCTAAGGGAGTAGTAGCTGTCTTCAGGGATTAGAGGAGATGTTACAAAGAGCCTCGTCACACTAACTGTCTCATAATCACATGATGGTTGGTGGCAGCTATGTGCCACTCTTCTGGGACTGACACTGGGAACACCTGTGACTTCTGCCTTTTTGCCAGGCAGCTTCCTTGCCTTTCACCAGAATGTGTTTTTGTCTGTTCTTTACCATGAGCTGGGGGTGCTCCTCCTGAAGAACCCCCACCCTGTCTGTGGGTGGGTGAGGCATCAGATAGGACGCTGTCTAGGGCTCCACTCCACTTTGTCAGGTGCTGTGTCCACACTGCTTGGGCAAGAAGCCCTGAGACCTTCTCGATGGCCATGTCACATGCAGCAGGGAGGTCGAGACGCAGCTGAGTCCAGCTCTGACCTGAGCACTCTGCTGCTTTGAGTCCCTCTACTCCTGCTAGGACATGTGCTTAGAAGGGACTGTCAATTTTAATGTTTTCTGAAGTTCTGTTTTATGATTTAAGTGTGTGGCATCTGTGACAGTATCCTTGTGTCCTATTAGCTCTTGGGTGTCGCTGTAAATGTGGTGTGGCTGAGTCCCAGAAAGTGCAGGCCTTGAGCTCTGGCCCTCCTTTCTCATTAGGCATCGACCTATCTGAATGCCTGCAGTACCCTGACTTCAGTGTGGTCGTGCTCTATAAGAAAGTCATCATTGCCTTCGGCTTCATGGTTCCCGACGTGAAATACAACGAGGCTTACATTTCATTTCTGCTCGTCCACCCAGAATGGAGAAGAGCAGGGATCGCAACGTTCATGATCTATCACCTGATCCAGGCAAGTTATCTCCACTCATGCTGTAGTGTGAACCATGCAACTTACCTTTCAGGGCGCCCCGGGGACTTGGAGGGCGTGAGAGGCTGAGCCAGTCCTTTCCAGCACTGCCAGGTAGATCCTCGGAGACCACATGAAAGGGGCCAGTGGTCACCACTCTGAGGCTCCAGCCCCATAGTGAGGCTGCTGTTCAGCCCGGGTACAGGGAAACTGGTTGTGAACACCTGTCCTACAGAATGCCAAGGTAGTGCTTTGGCCCACGCTGCCTGCTTGGCCCCCTGAGGGCTGAGCTGGGCTGGGTTTTGTCTTCGTGCCCTCACCAAGTGGGGCTGTGATGTTGCTGAGACTTAAGTTCTAAGACTAAGCCCTACTTTGATTTCTCTCTTTCACCTTTGGAGTACGCCATCTATTTGTTGCTAATATAAAACAAATGCAGGGGATTTTCTCCCTAGAATTTTTCTGCTTTCACTTAGGAACTGATAGGTATGGAAGATTATGTATAAAATCCTGATGTAGACAAGATTCACTGTATTTTGTTTGTTTATTTTTGTGACAGGGTCTGTCTTTTGTCACTGCTGAGACAAAATACCTGACTCCCACAGTTAAAGACAGAAAGATTAATTTAGCTCACAGTTGGTAGAGGTTTCAGTCCATAATCGGCTGGCTGCAAGGCAGCAGGGCAACAGTTCATGGCGGCAGAAGACAGCAAAGCTTCAAGCAAGAGCCAAGTCTCTAGCTGTGCCTTATGTGCAGGCCACCTGTCCTAGGGGGAAGGCATAGCACCCACACCCGTAATCCCAGCTGGACCGTGAATCAGTCACACATTGTAGAGTCCGCTGTCTCTGAAAAGCCCACTTCCTGTGACTGTGTGAGGACTGGGGGGACATCTAGGTACAAAAAATAACAGGGTGACCCTGAACTTGCTCTGTAGCCCAGGCTGGTGGGTGGTGATCCTTGGTGTAGTCTGGTACTCTCTCTTTTGTCCCCAAACTTCAGGTGCCTTGGATGAGGGGGAGGATAACACAGAAAGGACGCTGTCAAGTGACCTGTGCCAGATCTGTTACTTACAGGCCTTGACTTAGTGATGGAATTATAAATAAAACAGTAAAATTAACTAAATGTCTACCTTGGTCCTTTGCCTTAGAGGTGGGGAAGAATATGGTCACCTCCAGACTCTAGCTTCAGGACGCATAGATCAGTGGCAAAATATTCCAAGTTGTGAGTGGCACTGAGCCTTCCTTGGTGTCACCCAAGCCCCCACTTGGGAAGGGCTCCTCCACTCTCATTTGCCTGCTTCCGCTCTCTCGGCAGACCTGCATGGGCAAGGACGTGACCCTGCACGTCTCAGCGAGCAACCCTGCCATGTTGTTGTACCAGAAGTTCGGCTTCAAGACTGAGGAGTATGTGCTGGACTTCTACGATAAGTACTACCCGCTGGAGAGCGCTGAATGCAAGCACGCCTTCTTCCTGCGGCTGCGGCGCTGACGTGTGTCTGTTAGGAAACAGGTCTGTGGGAGGACCTGCATGTGACAAGTGTACCCCATGGGTGCAGTTTCTGCAGGCAGTGGGTGGCCCTTCCACTGTCACTTTGGTCCTTTCCAGACTGGCCTTGGCCAGAAGGGTCTCCTCCTTCAGCTCCGCTGCTGCAGTAGTGGAAGCCCCTGAGCTGCTGCTCTTGGAGAGGGCCTGCTTGCCCCAACCCAGGGTGAAAGCAGTGACCAGGAGGCTCCACGATGCCCCCATGACAGGCAGTTCCGGAGGTTGTTGCTGAACCGGCCCTAGCTGGTGCTGTGCTGTCACTGAGTATAAGAGGCTTCTGGGCCCCAAAGTTCTGTGTCTCTTTTGATGATCTTGTTCACCGCCTGGAAGAATAAATGTCTGTGTTGCTTTACCTGTTGGCATCCTTAACTTGGCCTCAGTGAGGACCCAAGGGTTCTGTTCGTCCTGCACCGGAAACTACCATGGGAGCTGAGCAGCTGAGCTTGCTACCAACTCCCCAGGAGAGCCGGAGGAGGCCAGGTTGGCTCTGTCTGCAGGACCCACCGTGCAGTGCTGGGTGGGGAAGGTGGTGCCACCCATGGTGGACCCCAGGAGCGTTTCCAGGCATTTCAGGTACTCCACCCCCACCTGGCATCAGAGCAGTAGCTGGGCTGTTTCCCCTCTTCATCAAGAGCTGTGGGCTGCAGGGCCAGGGAGGCCCAGCGTCCTGCAGAGAACCCAGCGTCCTGCAGAGAACCGTCCACATTTGTGTTCCTCACCCACAGCTGCAGAGCTGGCCTGGTGGAGGCACCCTGGAGCCTGCACGCAGCCGGGGCCTTTGTCCCTTGCGTGGGAATCACAGTAGCACCATCCCTCTCTCTGTTCACTTCACTTCTCCTCTTCTTTCCTCCATGTTTTCTGCTTTGTCAGGGTTTTTGTCCCACGAAATAAAATAAAAAAATCAGAAAACCAGCTTGCAACTGTTACCTGTGGAAGTGGAGCTGGTTTTTTGATTGTGCTGTGGGACTTGTCACCTCCTAGACCTGAAAAAGCTGCACTTGTGCTGCCTGGCCCATTGATGCACATTTGTGAGTCCTGAACGTTTTCAGTCATATGTGGCCTCAGAATGGGACAACCAGGGCCACGCTGTCTACACTCAGCTCTCACCCAGAATGTAGAAACGAGGGGTGGGGTGGGGGTGGGGGGATAGAGTCTCGAAGTGTAGCCAAGCCACCTTAAACTCTGACCTCATGTGGTCCTGCCACCTCAGCCTCATGAGTGCTGGGATCACAAGTGTCCACCACCACAACTACTGTTACAAGGTGTTTTTTTTGTTTGTTTGTTCGTTTTTTTTTGTTTTTTCCACTGTGGATTACCTTTTCTGTTTTTCTGGATAGAGCCCCAGAACTGTAACCCTTAGGTCAGAAGATGGGGTTGTTTTCTGTACCCTTTTCTCATTGCCAGTGTCGTCTTGGATGTATTAAGGATCTTAACTCAAAACTATCAGAATTAGGCATTTTCATATAAAGTCTTTTATTTATTACTACTTTTTGGTATTGGGGATCAAACTTGGGACCCTGTGCTTGCCAGACATGTGCTTATGCTGCTAAGCTATCTCTCTGGCCCCTTTAATTTTTATTAGTACATTTTTATAGTACATAATGCCCAGATTCCTTGTGGAGTGCTGGTCCATGTACCTAACACATCACACATTTTTTTTAGTGTGTGTGTGTGTGTGGCAGCTCAGCCCACCAGGGGGCGGGGCTGGCTGGCATGTGGTGCTGGGGGATTGAACCGTGGTCCCTGTGCTTTGCTAAAATTGTTCTAAGTAGGTGCTTTAGACCACTGAGCCATCTCACTAGCCCCACATCACACATCTTGTTTTTTGTTTTTCCTGTTTTTTTGAGACAGGGTCTCTATGTGACTCAGGCTAGTTTTGAACTCATTGTGTAGCCCAGGCTGGCCTCAAACTCATAGCTACCCCCTGCCTCAGCTTCCTGAGTGCTAGGATTATAGGTATATGTCACCACACCTGATTCTAACTCGTTTTAATGCTTTTTTGTCCCCTTTCCCTCCTCTCTCCCTTACCAATTCCTTTTTTTTTTTTTTTTTTTTTTTTTTTTGATACAGGATCTCTCCACGCAGTTCGGACTTGTAGCGTTCCTCCTATCTCAGTCTCCCCGTACTGGGATTACAGGAGTGTGCCATCATGCCACGTTTCAGTGGCCAGCACAACGTGCCCAGGGATCCAGGGCCAGCACAGCATGTGGTACCGAGGAATCAAACTTGGGACTTTGCACTTGCCAGGCAGGCACTTAGACCACTGAGCTATCTCCCAAGCCCCAAATTTCTTTTTTCTTTTCTTTTATGGCAGAACTGGGGATTGAACTAAGGCCCTTGTGCTTGCCAGGCAAGCACTTATTCTCCTGAGCGATCTCCCCAGCCCCCGCAGCCCCAAATTTCTAGGTAGACAGTAATTTAGATTGGCATGGTGGTGCACATCTGTAATGCTAGCACTGAGAGCTTGAGGCAGGGTTGCTCTGAGCATCTGTTTAAAAGATTTCTCTCCACAGTTTAGGTGGGAACCTCACCCTGGTTCCCCTTAGACAGCCTGTGACCCATGTCCCCAGAACTGGTGTCACCGGGTATTATAGAGCATGGGGCAACTACAGGAGGAAGGGCATGCAGGTCTTCTGAGTGCTGCTTTGATTTTTGCCACATCCTGTATACTTCAAATTCATTTATTTAGGGAAGGGTCTACAGGGTGTTCAGAGTCTCTACTAGATCGGACTTATAGTGATCCTCCTGTTTACAGCCTCCCAAGAGCTGGGATTACAGGCCTGTGCCACCACGCCCACTCTCAATTGCCCTCTCAGGGCTCCCAGCCGATAGAACCCTTGGCCCCTGCTTGCAGGTGCTTTAATCCACTGAGCTATTTGGCCAGACCCCAAATTCAAAACAAAACAAAACATTCTTTCCCCAGGCCCTCAGCAGGTCTTCACCCACACTAGGGGCCTCTGAGGCCTGGAGGGAGGACAATCGCTGGCTCTCTGGGTAGGCCTGATCCGCACTTTGCCTCTCAGATGGTTTCTAGGCCTCCTGTTGGCTCCCCCGAGCTGTTTTTGCGCTTGGGCTTAGAGGCCTCTCAGAGGTGTGAGGCTGGAACTGCCTGGCCTCCGGGCTTGGGTGTGGGCCCTGCTGTTGTCTTCTCAGCTCTGACACAGACTCCTTGTCCAAGCCCCAGGGCCTGCTCTGTAGGAACCAGAAAGACACTCTGTCTCTTCTCTCTCTCCCTCTCCCTCTCCCTTCCTTACTCTCCTCCGCCCCCCAGACATGGACTTGTTACTTGATTCCTTTTTTCTCGCAGTTTCCTGGTAGTTTGTGCTATCCCAGTAGTGCTTAAGCTTCTGGAAAAATCATCCACTGATTTTAGTGCTTCAGAGCCTAAATACATGCGCTGCCAGGTGTGGTGGTCCACACTTGTAATCCCAGCACTCAGGAGGCTGAGGCTGGAGGATCAGTGAACTCAAGGCCAGCTGAACTACATAGGGAGGCCCTATCTCGACAAAACAACCACAGGCAGTCTTAGGAGCGCAAGTGCAGACTAACATTTTGGGGACTTAATTGGCAGTTCCCTGGGGCTAGCAGAGAGAGGCAGGCTGGAGCCACATCTCTTTTTAAGTGGTGTCAACAACCAGAGCCCCAGCAGTCTTACCTAAGTCCAGAGGCAGTGTGCCCCCTAGGCACGCCCCTACCGGCTCCCTGGCCCTGTGACCTTAGGTGAGTAACAGCCTGGGTTCCTCATCCATGACAAGAATTGTTGGTATCAAATGACTTCATGTAAGTAAAAGCACCACCACCAGTTGCCTCACCCCGTACCAGTCCAGGGCCTGTCCCATGAACACCGCTTACCAGTTTATCATCCATGGCCTCATGCAAGCAACTTAACCTGAGTCTCCTTGGCTGAGAAAAAAGGCTGTGAGCTTGGAATGAGGTAGCATGAGTAACGGTCCTTCCTGGTGCGGAGTGTTTATAGCAGCTGTATCAGTCAGCTGTCACTGTGTAAGAAACACACCAACCTCCTTGGAGCGGCAGCAGTGAGCGTTTCTCCCAAGTCACAGGTTGGGCAGGCTGTCACTGTTCTAAGGCAGTCTGTGTGTGTGGCCAGGTTGCCTCCTGTTCCTTCTTGCCCAGCCCAATCTCCAGGGGACCATAGCTTTCAGGTGGTGGTTTCAGGTTATAGGGGGCAGCTCGCCAGGCCTGGCAGGTGCTGGCACAGCATCATGTTGCCCCCTTCCCAGAGCCAAAGCAGGACTCATTCTCAAGTGGGTCAGAAACTGTGTGTGGGGCCGGGGAGATGGCTCACTGGAATAAGTGCTTCCCTGGCAAGTGCAAGGGCCTGAGTTCAAACACTGGTTCTGGAAAAAAAAAAACAAAAAACAAAAACAAAACTATGCGTGCGTGCATGCACATGTGCGTGTGTGCATGTGTTGGCCATAAAATGGTAACAGCACCTGAATGCAGGTAAGGAATATGTAGGTGTCCTTTATACTGCTTTTATTTTTGCAACTTCCTGTATAAACTTGCAGTGATTTCCAAATCTAGAAATAAAGTTGTATGTGAAATCACCTGAAATCCCAGCACTGCTACGTAGTGCATTCAAGGCCAACCCAAACTACATAGTGAAACCTTGTCTCAATAAAATGAAGTAGAATGGAATTGGAAATGGAAATGAAAAGCCAGTGTCTCCCCCACCGTGTCCAGCCCTCTAGGGACACATCGTTGTGTACTTTTATGGTTTGAATCAAAAATTCCCTCAGAAGGCTTAATATACTCAGTGGTTGGACACTAATCTGTGGATGGACCCACCAGTGGGACATATCTGGAGGCACTGAGGCCTCAGGCAGGGGTATTACCCTGAAGGGGTCACCATGTCCTTTCCCTTTCTCTTGTTCCCCCCTCCACCTATAAATGGGGTCGATTTCCAGCACAGTGAATTTAGTTGTTCTTCCCCGAGGTGCAGCCCCTCACTCAGCCATAGGAGGTAACCTCACATCCGGGACACTCAAGTACTCATTCCCTTAATTTCCTCCATGACTCCAAGATGCAAAAGTCACTTAACCCTCTTGGGCCACTGAGCAGTGACCACAATCATTCCTCATGTAACTCCCGGGAAATGGCTGTTGTGTGTCCAAGACTCCGACTTGGGCTGGCCTCAGCTGAGCATCCTCTGATTCGGGCAGCTCAGCACCTGCTGGAATGACCCAGATGGTGTCTACCATAGCAGCCTGCGCTGACATATAGGGGAGGACACAAAGTAGGGTGGAGCGTGGGAGACGTGGCAACCCAGCTGATGGAGCCTGCCCCAGATTGTTGCCATGTTTTGTTGGCCAAAGCAAATCCCCAGGAAAGGGCCTCACCCCTTAGGAGGAGTGGAAGAGTCCCAGTGCTCAGGGCATGACATGGGAGAGAGCGGGGCTGTCACTCACATCACCCGTTTTTATGGATCAGTGGAGTGAGGAACTGAGTGGTCACTGCATCTATCCATGTGTCACCCCCAGCCAGAAGCAGGTTTGGACCAGACAGCCCAGCCCCAGTGCTGAGTGCAGCCCCTTTCCTGTGTTCTGTGTCTGTGAGGGCTTTCTGACTACTCCAGGCCGCTGAGCAAACCCTCTGAAAATCCCCAGCACTCACGGGCAACCTCAAGAAGAAGGCAGAGACCATTAGCTCCTTAGGGGCAAGCAGAAGTCAGGGGTTGTGGATAGAGGGTTACAGCCTGGGCAAGAGGTGGAGGGTGCATGAGTAGGTGCTTGAGGGGGTGACTGGATGGATGGACAGATAGATGGATTGCTGTGCTGCCTGGTGTCTAGTCACTGACCCTGTCCAGTACACAGTGTCCCCACACAGCACTCCAGGTGGCTCTTGCCTAGTCTTCACCTTCCCTCGCATGGAATCGCCCCAAGCCTCATGCGCCCCCCCATGCTTGTTGGGAGTTTGCTTGAGGGGCTGGCGCTTCTGGAGGGTGGGACTCTGGGTCTTAATCTCTGCCCTCATCCAACCTGCAGCAGGGCAGCCAGACAGAGGGTGTATAGGAGACCTGCATTTGGGGGTCAGAGTCTCAGTGACCGCAGGCTGCAACCTCACACTTATCACTGTGCAGCCTTGGGAAAGCCTCCCCCGCCTTCACAGTGTGCTCTACCCCTGAGCTGCACCCTGGGCCTCTTACCCTTGCTTTTCTGAAACCAAAGAGAATAGTAGTACAGTGACACCTCGGTTCAGGAACTCGGTGCTCCATGATTCTGATTGCAAACCACACCGGAAAAGACTTGCGTCGAATTTCCCCATGAAGCCAGTTTCCCCTTGAACCTGATGGCTGAATCTGATTCAGTTCTCATCCAACTTGGTTTGCAACCAGAATCTGCTGAGCTATTTGGCCAGTCCCAGAGAATCATGGAGGGAATGGAGGTTGTGGACCAAAGATCACATTGGAGCGGTCTTACAAAAATCTAAAGGTGGGGCTGGTGAGATGGCTCAGTGGTCTAAAGCACCTACTTAGAACAAGCTAAGCTAAGCAAAGCACAGGGACCACGGTTCAATCCCCCAGCACCACATGCCAGCCAGCCCCGCCCCCTGTTGGGCTGAGCTGGCCACACATACACACACACACACACACTAAATAAATAAATAATTAAAAAAAAAATCTAAAGGTGCCACATAAACATCTGCTAAAGCACGAAAAAAGATTCTGCCTGCAATTCCGAAGTGAAGTTTCACTGAGACATGGCCACCCTGATAGGTGACAATAGGTGATGTAGTACCTGATTTCTTGACACTGGAGAATCCAGTGGACACCTGAAATACCCTAGGCCCTCTGCAGGACAAGTTCCTCACACAAAGACCCTCAAGTCCTGCCAGCTCCCTTGGCCTTCAGCATGACCCTGAAATTCCCTGTGAGCCCAGCCTGGTGGTGGCTTGTTGGGTGGCAGAGTTTGGTCTTGTGACCTCTGCAAAGGTGGCAGACAGGCCCTCTGGGGATCCTGGGCCACCCTTGCTGCCTTGATTGAAGTGGGTTATTAAGTCCTGGCCTGGGGCCGCACCCTAGCAGCCTGGGCAGCCTCCTTTCTCCACTGAACTGAGCAGCTCCTGGAGGCTGCCTGGAAGGTGCCAGGAGAGGGAGGGAGGCCCAAGCCTGGAGGCTAGTGCAGCAGGCTGGTGAAGGGGGCATCACACCAGCCCTGCTGTTGCTCTTAGGGGTGGGCCAGAAAAAAGCAAAACACTAGGGTTTTGGGGGTTTGTTTTTCAATTTTTAAAACAAAAAATACACATTTATAGTACATAATGGTTACCTCCATCATGGGGAGTTGGTTTTAATTTTTTGTTTTGGGGTACTTGGCTTGAACCCAGGACTTTCACACTGATTCCCTTTTTATCTTTTATTTGGAGACATTCTATTGAAGTCAATATACTGCCCAGGCTGGAAGCTAGTCGCCTCCATGAACCCTCTAGATGGAGCCATCACAGTGCGGGGCCAGGGCCAAGCTTCATGCTGGAGGGGAAGAGGTCGGGCGGGTGCACCTCTGGCTCCTTCACTGGGGAGCCTGTGTGGGACTGTAGTGTGGGTCTCCAGGGCCTGTCTGGGAGTGGAACAGGCCCTACCCAAAGCTCCCAATGACCCAGGACCCTGGTAGGCTGCGTGGTGCAACTTGTCTGCTCATGGGTCCTTTGGGCCCAGAGATAGGGTTCTGAGGCAGGACAGGGAGGATGTTTCCCTGTACTAGGCTGGAAACCACTGAGCTATGCACTGCGCAAGGGACAGATCTCTTGGCGAGTAAATTACACTTCAGAAAGCTGTTGGGAGAAAAAAAAAAAATCACCCTCCGTTACTTGCAGTAAGTCACTGGTTTTTATAGCAAAGCTAGTAGCCAGAGATGCACCACAAGGCACTTCAGGCCATTTGGGTCCATTAGTAAGAAGTTTTATAGAAAAGTATCTAATTTTTGGGGCTGGTGAGATGGCTCAGTGGTCTAAAGCACCTACTTAGAACAAGCTTGGCAAAGCACAGGGACCGGGGTTCAATCCCCCAGCACCACATGCCAGCCAGTCCTGCCCTCTGGTGGGCTGAGCTGGCCACACACACACACACACACACACACACACACACACATAAATAAATAAATAAAGTTTAAAAAAAAAAGAAAAGTATCTAATTTTTATATCCAAGTAAAACAAATCACTGACTGTTGCTTTACTTCTGTTTAGAATGTGTGTGTATAAATGATGATGCATGTTGTTAATATGGGGCTTCATAATATTGCAGGGTCTCCTCTGCGGTATGAGTGTTTTATCATAATCTGAACTGTTAAGATTGGTGCTGGAGCTAGATGTGGTGGGTACACCTGTAATCCCAGCAGTTGGGAGGCTGAGGCAAGAGGATTGCTTACACAGCAAGAGCCTGTCTCAAAAAATTTAAAAAAAGAAAAAGGAAGTGAGACTAAGGACCGGGGAGATAGATAGCTCAGTGGTCTAAGCACCTGCCTGGCAAGTGCAAGGACCCGAATTCCATCCCCAGTACTGCATGCAGTGCAACCCTGGAACCCTGGGTGCGCTGTGCTGGCCCTGAAACAGCATGGTGGTGCACACCTGTAATCCCAGCGCTGGGAATGCTGAAAGGGTGATCACTATAAGTCCAAGCTGGAGCTGGAGAGATGGCTCAGTGGTCTAAAGCACCTACTTGAAACAAGCTTGGCAAGGCACAGGGACCGCGGTTCGATCCCCAGCACCACATGCCAGCCAGACCCGCCCCCTGGTGGGCTGAGCTGGCCACACACACAATAAATAAATGTAATAAATAAAAAAAAATAAAATAAAATTAAAAAAAAAAAAAAACTATAAGTCCAAGCTGCTCAGTGACACCCTGTACCAAAGAAAATTAATTAATTAATTAATTATTTTTTAAAAAGGAGCATGAAACCAATAATACAGGCTAAGAAAAACATCCTACCTGGACAATTTTTAATTTTTATTTATTTATTTATTTATTTTCGGAACCGGGGATTGAACTCAGGCCCTTGTGCTTGCCAGGGAAGCGCTTATTCTACTGAGTCATCTCCACGGCCCCCTCTGCCTGGACAATTTTGACCATTAGTCACTAGGCCAACTTGTGCCTCGAGACACTAATTCTGCAGGAGTATAAATAAATGCCCAGCTCTTTTGGGTCCTTTCCAAGATGAAGAAAAAAAGAAGGAACAACGGTTGTGCCAAAAAGGGCTGCGGTCATGTGCAGCCTATTTGCTGCACGAACTGTGCCCGGTGGGTACCCAAGGAGAAAGTCGTTAAGAAGTTTATTATTTGGAACATAATGGAGGCCGCCACTATCGGGGACATTTCTGAAGCGAGGGTCTCCGATGGTTATGTGCTTCCCAAGCTGTATGTGAAGCTGCATGACTGTGTGAGTTGTGCCATTCACAGCAGAGTGGTCAGAAGTCCATCTCGTGAAACCTGCAAAGACCAAACTCCTCCACCCCAATTTAGACCTGCTGGTGCTGCCCCACAACCTCCACCAAAGCCCATGTGAGGGGAGCTGGGTCTTAATGGACTGAAGAAAATGATCTTGAGAAAGAAATAATAAATTGAATGTTTTACTTTATACAGCATGTTGGGTGTACCTGCCAGAGGTGGGTTGGGTTAATTCAGCCTATCCAAGTTTAAGTTGGCACTCTGAAAATGAATAACGAGAAACACACTGGAAGGGCTTTCAGGAGCAAAATAAATAAATACCCATATCTTGTTCTTTGGGTCTTTTGCTCATGAGGCAAACAAGCCCCCACCTGAACCCAGCTCTGGTCTCTTGCCTGTCTTTTCCTCATTCCTGCTGCCATTTCTCCCTAGGGAACACTGACAGACATCAATGCACCGAGACACCAAGGAATCCCAGTGAGAAAGCACAGGTTCAAGGCCAATCTGAGGTGCAGCGTGAGACCCTGTCTCAAAACAAAACAGGAGACAAAGTGGATCATACATTTTAATACCTTCCCATAGATGTACCAGAACCTAGGGCTGCATTCTTAGTAATTTCGTTGAGGAGGAGCCGACCCAGGGAGCTGTGCCTTAGCTATCAGGGGATCTGTCTGTGTCGGACACAGGCTGCTAGCACATGGGGTGGGGCTTGGGGTGTCTGCCTTTGTCCTATATAGCCCACCCTCCACAATACTACACTGCTTCCCCTAAAATATTAGAGCCATGAAACACTAGTCCCGTGGAGGACCACTGTCGCCCTTCCCCAGACCTAAGTGTGATGGTGCTTGTTTCCAAGCAGTGCAGGCCATATGGTGGGTGACTGCCCTACCCAGGCTTTCAGTTTAACGACTGAGTGTGGCCGAGGCTGTGTACGTGTCTCTGGGTGGTGTTGGGCCAGCCTTGCTCTTCGTCAGTGGCCACAGCGGAGCCCGGAGAGGCTGTGGGGCAGAGATACGGGACAAGGTCTGTGTGGAGGCCTGTGTGTGATGACTCTGGTGAAAATTCTTTCCCAGAACTGACTACAGAGCAGTTACTCGTTAACCACAACCTGAATCTGGCTGTCCTGTTCCTTTCACAAGAATGCTTTGTTCCCTTCTTTATAAGCCTCGCCTGACTTGCCACTTGCCTGGCACATCCAGCTCAGTCCCCTCACCATCTTCTTCAATGCAAATGTGACCAATAAATACTGAGGTTCTCACAGGTGGCTGCCTGGCAAGTGCAAGGTCCCCAGTGTGATTCCTAGTATAAATACGTACATACATACGTACGTACATACATACATTCATACGGAGGTTCTGGCTACCTCTGGCGTTTTGTTCCCTGTCAACATTGGCCAGCCCAGATCCCTTTGCATTGCTATTTATCTCTCATTCTTTCTTTTCTCTGTGTTCTGTAGCACCTTCAGGAAATTGGGGACTCACCCTAAGTGTTTGGGTCCCCATTTCACTCCTGTCCACTGGGTGAGTTTGTTCCTACGCCTTTGATGTATTTATTTATTTATTTATTTTTTATAGTTGCATACAATGTTGATGTCCATATTTATTAAACCCATGATACTTATCATTTTGGCTATAAACACTTCAATTTTTTAAGGCTATTAAACTTTTAAGGCATTTTTACATTGTAATTTGTGGTGTTTTTATGCTTTTGTATAGATCCAGTTTTCCATCTGGTATCCCTTTTTCTGTATCACGGATTTCATTTACCATTTTAAGTATGGAAAGGCCCGCTGGTAATTTCTCTCAGCTTTTATGTGCTGAGAAATAATCTGCTTTCTTTTTTTTTTTTAAATTTTATTTATTTATTTGTGTGTGTGTGTGTGTGTGTGTGTGTGTGTGTGTGGCCAGCTCAGCCCACCAGGGGGCGGGGCTGGCTGGCATGTGGTGCTGGGGGATTGAACCGCGGTTCCTGTGCTTTGCTAAGCTTGTTCTAAATAGGTGCTTTAGACCACTGAGCCATCTCACCAGCCCCAATAATCTGCTTTCTTTTGGTGATATTTTTGCTGGGTATAGAATTACCAGATTGACAATGTTTTCTTTCTATAATTTTTTTCCCCAAAACAGGGTCTCACTATGTAGTTCAGCCTGGTCTTGAACTCATTTTATAGCTCAGGCTGTCTTTGATTTGCAGCAACCCTCTTGCCTCAGCTTCCTGAGTGTTGAGATGACAGGCGTGCACCACCATGTGGGAGATCAGACAGGAAGATTAAGGCCTAGCTGGCCTCACTGGTGTGCACTGGAGAAAAAGGGAGAGAGTGGTCAGTGCCACTCACTGCAGGGAAGATTAATCCAGATGAGTCCTGTTGCATACTTGGGTATGGACCATGGATGGTGGGACAGAGGAATCCTGTGTCACTCTGATTGCTTGTGCTTGTGTTTCAGTGAATAAAGCCAAGACATGCCAGTCACTCAGAGCTCTTTGTCAAAGGGAGACAAGTCCCCAGGACCCCACATTTTAACCCACTTTGAGTCTTTTTGTGTTTCATCTGCATTGCCTTTTGTGAGGTGCAAACTCCCTTCCCTGTGAGTCATCCTTCCTGTTCAGATGAGCTTCTAGATTCTGCAGCTTTTGCCTTTTTGAGTGTGGCTTGTGCAGCATCCAAATCATCTCTTATTTTGTAACAGTTTCCTTTCTTTAGCTATTGTTCTGTAATTTCCTGTATGAAGTGTCTTGAAGGAGGCAGAAAATTGAAGGCCAATGTTCAAACTGGCTCTTGGTCAGCCAACGCGATTCATCTCTGTTTCTCCACATTTAATAAGGGCATTAGCATGGCTGCTCCAGGCCACACTCTGTCCCTGCATTAATCATATACTTTCTCAAAAGCTCTGGGTTGCCTATGTGACTTGGCAGTTTTCTATCCAGTTTCTCATAAGGATTTTCCTATTCTCGTCTTTGGATTTGGCTGCAATAATACTTCAACTTGTCTCATTATTTTTTCTGTCCATATTGTGGTACCTTCAGCTTTGCTAAGGAGGTTCTCTAAGTGAGCCTCCAATTCTGCTTCCTCTGTTTGGCTGAGCTTTGCTTCTGTGAAATATAAAGGTAGAGCAGCACAAAGCTAAAGATTAAGAAAGGCCAACTGTGGCAGCTCACGCCTATAATCCCAGCACTCAGGAAGCTGGGGCAGGAAGATCACTGCAAATTTGAGGCCAGCCCAGGATACAAAGTGAGTTCAGGGCCAGGGAATATACTTCAGTGGCATGAGCACCTGCCTGGCAAGCACAAGGTACTGAGTTCAATACCCAATAATGCACACAAAACAAAATAAAATAATATTAAAAAAAAAAGTGAGTTCAAGGCCAGTCTGAACTACATAGAAAAATACTGTCTCAACAAAAACAAGAAAGAGGGCCTGCAAGATGGCTCAGCTGACTAAGCGCCTGTTAGGCAAGGGCAGGCACCAGGGTTTGAACGCAGTACAGCATGCTGTGCTGGCCCCACCCCTGGGAGCGCTGGAGCTTGGGTGTGGTGGAGCACACCTGTAATCCCAGCCCTGGAGAGGCTGAAAATAGGAGCATCACTACAAGTCCAAGGTGTGTAGTGAGATCCTATACCAAATACGTTAAAAAAACAAAACAAACAAAAAAAAACAAGCAAGCAAACAAACAAAGGAAAAATGAAAGAAGATGGAGAAAGAAAGATAGAAAGAAAGAAAGAAAGAAAGAAAGAAAGAAAGAAAGAAAGAAAGAAAGAAAGAAAGAAAGAAAAGAAAGAAATCATTGTAATCTTCAACCATTAAAATTAGGGTGTTGTCAGCCAGGTATGGTGGTGCACACCTGTAATCCCAGCACTCAGAAGGCTGAGGCAGAAGGATCACTGTGAGTTCAAGGCCAGCTTGAGCTACAAAGTGAGTTCCAGTCCAACCTGAAATGCATAGTGAAACCCTGCCTCAATAAATAAATAAAAGAGAATAAATAAATAAAATTAGGAAGTTGTCTACTATTGTAGCAGAACCTCACCCATTGTAGATAATTTCATTTCTCTCTTTACAAGATGAATTTAGTAAAAAAAAAAAAAAAAAAAGATGAATTTAGTGCTGAGAAGATAGCTCAAACACAAGTTTGATCCCTGGAACCACACGCTGGGCTGCTCCCAGAATCCCAGGCATGCTGTGTCAGCCATGGAAACCGGGTGTGGTGGTGTACACTTATAATCCCAGAGCTGGGGGGGCTGAGATACCGAAATAAGTAAGTAAATAAATAAATGACAAATTTAGCTCACATTTTGTATCACTACCTCTTTGTTACCTTATTCTAAGTTGTCCATAATTTTATTATTTTTACCTTGCTTATTTATTTATTTATTTATTTATTTATTTATGTATTTTTAATTTTTTTTGTGGAACTGGGGATTGAACTCAGGTCCTTGCGCTTGCTAGAGAAGTGCTTATTCCACTGAGCCATCTCCCCAGCCCCTTTTACCTTGCTTATTAACTGCTTTCTTTTGTTTTTTGAACTGGGAATTATACTCAGGGCCTTGCACTTGCCAGGCAGGCGCTATACCATGGAGCTATTCCCCACTGAGTGCTTTTATGAATGTAGCAAAGATAAATATCTTTCTTCGGGCTGTGACTTAGATCATTATTTCAGTGTCCCTCTGTGAAGATGAAGGTGTCACTGGCCTGGACGTCCATATTTCCTCCTTCCCATCACCAGCCAACTTCCACCTGTCCAGCTATCATTTAAATTTGTTTTTTCTTTTTTGTGGCTGGCTCAGTCCACCCTGGGGGCAGGGCTGGTGCAGCATGTGGTGCTGGGGATGGAACTGTGGTCTCTGCACTTGCCTAAGCTTGCCTAAGCAGGCGCTTTAATCCACTGAGCTATCTCGCTGGCCCCCAAGCTATTGTTTTATATTGTCAACGTTTTAAACTATTTACATTCTGGTCTCTTACCAGAAATATTGCTTGTCTATAAAACTTTTAAAAAGTTCCAGGAGCCAGGGAGATGGTGCAATGGAATAAGCGCTTCCCTGGCAAGTACAAGGGCCTGAGTTCAATCCCCAGTTCCGCAAAAAATAAAATAAATAAATAAATAAATAAATAAAAAGTTCCAGTGCACTAAATGACCATAACCATGAGTTATGGTTTATATCTGGACCTCCCATCGTAAGAGTCAGACTTAGGGAATGTGGTCGAATTTAGGGGTGCTGGGAGGTGGGTCTGGATAGAGGAAGTGGTCACTGAGGTGTGGCCTGGAAGGGTGCACCTCTCCCTGGCTCCCCCCTCCTACTTCCTGGCCCACCCCTTCTGCCACGCTGTCAACCATGAAAGCATGGAAACTCTCTAGGGCTGGGGAGAAAGCTTGATGGTCTAACCACCTGCCTGGCAAGTGAAAGGTACAGTGTGCCGGCCACTGAAACCAGGCTTGGTGGTGCACGCATGTAATCCCAGAGCCAAGGAGGCTGAGACAGGAGGATCACTATGAGTCAGAGATGCCTAGACAGATCCTGTACCGAATAAATAAATAAATAAATAAATAAATAAAGCCACTCTCAGAGTGTGAAAAAAAATGAACCTGTGTTCAGTTCCAAGTTACACACACACACACACACACACACACACACACACACACACATACTTGCTCTACTTTTTTCTTCTAAAACAAATTGTAGAAATTGGTATAATTTTTTAAAAAAATGTTTAATTCTAAAAAAAAAATGTTTAGGGCTGGTGAGATGGCTCAGTGGTCTAAAGCACCTACTTGGAACAAGCTTGGCAAAGCACAGGGACCGTGGTTCAATCCCC
>NW_004524649.1:7635998-7638292 GCF_000260255.1 Octodon degus | reverse complement strand
GTGTGCGGCCAGCTCAGCCCACCAGGGGGCGGGGCTGGCTGGCATGTGGTGCTGGGGGATCGAACCGAGGTCCCTGTGCTTTGCCAAGCTTGTTTCAAGTAGGTGCTTTAGACCACTGAGCCATCTCTCCAGCCCCATAACATTCTTTTCTTGTCTTCTTAATATTCATGAGGCAAGTAGTGGTGTCATCTCTTTCATTTCTTATATTAGCAATTTATAAAATCATTTATTTATTTGGTCCAGGGTCTCACTATGCAGCCTAGACTTGTAGTGATCCTCCTGTTTCAGCATCCCCAGCACTGTGATTACAGGTGTGCACCACCACACCCACTTCTGGGGCTGGCATGGTGCACCTGGGGTTCCAGAGCCAGCGCTGTGCTAGGAATTAAACCCCAGTCCTTGCACTTGCTAGGCAGGTGCTTAGACTGCTGAGCTATCTCTCTGGCCCAGAACTGTGTTTTTAAATATCTAAATATTTTTGACTTTGTAGTTCTTTCAGTTGTTGATTTCTAGTTATCCAACCTATTCTGAGAACATAAGTTATATGATTTACATTGCTTTCAACTTTCTGAGGTGTGCTTTATGAACGGGTATGTGAGCTGGGTTGGCTAATGCTCCAGGTGAACTTGAAAAGAATAAGATTCTGCAGTTGTTGAATGTAGTCATCTGCAAATGTCAACTACATCAGTTGATGGATGGTGCTATTTATTTCAGCTTTATCTGGCTGATATGTAAGTGCTGGGTCTGTAAATTACCAGTAGAGTGGTATTGAAATCTCCAACCAGAATAGTGGGTTGAACTGCTTATCTTTGTAGTTCTAACAGTATTGCCTCACAGGGCCTGCCCATTAGCTCAGTTGTTTAAGTGCCTGCTTCAACAAAGGAGTCAGCCTCAGGATGCTGTGGTTCCAGCCTCAGGATGCTGTGGTTCCAGCCTCAGATGCTCAAGGCATCCTGAGGATATCAAAAAAATCCATTTGCCAACAGTGTTGCCTCACATATTTCAACACTGTTGTTATGCAACAAGATAGCAGTCTTTTTTTTTTTTTTTAAACTGGGGATTGAACTCAGGTCCTTGAGCTTTCCAGGAAGGAGCTTATGTCTCTGAGCTATCTCCCTGACCTAGGATTCTGTTTTCTTGGAGGATTAACTCCTTTACCATGTAATGCCTCTGTTTGTGCCTAGTAATTTTCCTTGTTCTAAAATATGTGGTGTCCATATGTAAGGTGGAGGTAGGAGGATCACCATGACTTTGAGGCCAGCCTGGAGTACCTAGTGAGCTCAAGTCTGGTCTGAACAGTATACTGAGACTGTGTCTCAAAAAAACAAATAAACATCCATACAAAAAACCCAATTCTATTTTCTCTAAAATTAATGCAGTTTCTGGGTGTGGTAACACATGTCTATAACCCCAACACTTGGGAGGCTGAGGCAAGAGTATCGTTACAAGTTCAAGTCCAGCCTGGGCTAGATGGTGGGACCCTGTCTCAAAAATAATTTAGACATAAATTAATGTAATTTTTCTACTTTTTTTTTTTTACTTTCTTTTGGTTTGTGTTAATGTGGTATATTTCACTCTAGCCCTTTACTTTTATTGTTTGTGTCTTTGTATTTAGGGAGGGTTTCTTAGGGCCTGCCAGATAGCTCAGCGGACTAAAGTACCTGTGTAGGCACAGTGCAGCAGCCAGGGTTCAATCCCCGGCGTACCCTGCTCCCCGGGTGCACTGAGACAGCAATTGAGACTGGGCAACACATAGACAGCCAGTTTTTCCAGCACCATTTGTTAAAAAGGCTATCTTCCAGTAAGCATGTTTGGCCCCTTTGCTGAAGATAAGGTGGCTGCGTGTGTTCGTAGAAGCTTCTGCATCTTCTGATCTATTCCACTGATCCTCAGGTCTATTTTGATGCCAGTACCATGCTGATTTTATCACCGTAGCCTTGTAGTATAATTTAAAGTCAGGAATTGTACTGCCTCCTGCCTTGTCTTTGTTGCCCAGAATTGTCTTTGTTATTCTAGGTCTTTTCTGGTTAACCATCCAGCAGAAAAGTATAAAAATGAAGTATAAAAAGCAAAGCCATATTAATAGGCTGAGCCGTAAAAGGCTCAAGTAAACAACTTCTGACATTGCCAGTCCTACAGATAACCCACTACTATTATGGACTACTGGACTATATTGCAATATTTTGCTGAATTCATGCACCTACAATTCTTCTTCTTCTTCTTCTTCTTCTTCTTCTTCTTCTTCTTCTTCTTCTTCTTCTTCTTCTTCTTCTTCTTCTTCTTCTTCTTCTTCT
>NW_004524649.1:7633546-7635568 GCF_000260255.1 Octodon degus | reverse complement strand
GGGCATGGTGGCACACACCTGTAATCCCAGCACTTGGGAGGCTAAAAATAGAAGAATCACTGAGTCTGATCTACATAGTGAGACCGTGTACCAAATACATTTAAAAAAAAAAAAAGAGGATTTCTTGTAGCAATCATATAGTTGTGTCTCTTTTTTTTGTACTGGGAATCAAACTCAGGACCTTGCACTTTCCAGGCAGGTGCTGTGACACTGAGCTATATCCCTGGCCTATGTTATTTCTTTTTTTTCAACCTGTCATTCTCTTTCAATTTTCATATTTATACCATTCACATATGAAGTAATAACTGATACAATTATTACTGAATTAATATCTACCATATTTGTTCCATTTCCCTTATCTGTTGTCTTCTCCTTTTCTGTCTTTTGTGGGTTTTTCTTTTCTGTATTTTAGGGAAGGGTCTACAGGGTGTTCAGGGTCTCACTACTAGATGGATCAGACTTGTAGTGATCCACCTGTTTATAGCCTCCCAAGAGCTGGATTACAGGCGCACCACCACAGGCTCAATTGCCCTCTCAGCGAGCCCCAGGGGTGGGGCCAGCGCAGGCAGGCCCATTGACAACCCCTGGGCCCTGCGCCTGCCTGCAGGCCCTTTAATCCTCTGAGCTATTTGGCTGGCCCTTGTCTTTTGTGGTTTCAACTGAGCATTTTGTATCATTCCATTCTCTTTTTTCCCATTTTTTTTTTCTTTTTTTTTTTCTTTTTGCAGAACCGGGGATTGAACTCAGGACCTTTCGCTCGCCAGGGAAGTGCTTATTCCACTGAGCCATCTCCCTGGCCCCTCTTCCTTATGTATTTAATGCACTTAAAAAAATACATGTCTGCAGATTTTTTCACTTAATACATAGACAACACAAGGTAATTTCAAATAAGATTATTCATTTTACAGATATTTCCATACTTCTTGCTTCTACTATATAAAACAATAGAACAGAGAAAACATGACCAATGTGTAGGTACCAAAAAGCCTAAATCCTCATATATTAAGGGCAATTTTGGCCCTTCGTCTGCTGTTTAATTAGCTAAGTGACCTCATTGTGCTCTGCTAGTATTTTTGAGTGCCTACAAAAAGGCTTAATTAAAAACATTAAGGTAATTACATGACTTATCCCTTAGTTTCCCTAGGACAGAACCTCTTCCTCAGGGCATGATAAAAGATGAAAGGGAGATAGCGGTGGGAGATAGAGGCACATAATGCTGAGTGCAGTAAGTGGGGCGCAGAAAGGCAAATCCTGCATGACCTCACCTGTGCAGAATGTGGGAAAGCCAAACTGAGACAAGCACAGAGCAGAGGGGAGGGAGCCGGGAGCCGCAAGCTGGGAATGTGGGTCGGGGAGCGGGAGATACCGGTCAGAGCTGCAGAGCTTTAGTTTGGGTGAATGATTTCCACAGAGCTACTGTACAGCATGGTGACCGTGGTAACGAATAATGCACTTCAAACATTTCAACACATAGTAGGTGCAGTGACGGATATGTTCATTAGCCTTGACTAGGTCACCTCATGGTGTATTCATCTAGCAAAACACCACATTGCACACTATGAAAATATATAATTATTGAGCCGGCCAGACAGCTCAGAGGACTGAAGCACTTAGGCAGTGTGCAGAGGCTGGGGTTCATCCCCACAGCATGCTCTGCTAGTGCGCTGAGATGGCGATTGAGACTGGGCGTGGTGACACTCGCCTGTAATCCCAGCACTTGGGAGGCTGAACACAGGCACTCTGAGTGCCATCTACTAGTGAGAACTTGTTGGCCCTGTACTAAATACATATGTAATATTGTGCGTTGATTTTATCTTGAGAATGTTGGAGTAAAATTAAAGAACAAACCAAACTTAATTTTTTAAAACAGGGTCTTAAGCAGGGTGTGGTGGCACACCCTTGTAATCCTAGCACTTGGGAGGCTGAAGCAGGAGGATCACTGTGAGTCTGAGACCAGCCTAGGCTACAAAGTGAGCTCAAGCCCAGCCTGAACCGTGTAGCAAGAAGAAGAAGGAGGAGGAG
>NW_004524649.1:7630078-7633366 GCF_000260255.1 Octodon degus | reverse complement strand
AAGAAGAAGAAGAAGGACAGGTCTTGCCAGTATAGCCCAGGCTGCCTTGAACTCACAGTAATTCTCCTGCCTCAGGCTTCCGAGTGCTGGGATGACAGACATGCGCCATCATACCCGCCTCTAACTTAAAATTTGAGTTTTTAGTCTCAGCTTAGAATTTTCGTTGGGGAAGCAACAAGATGTGATTGAGAGTGATGTTTACAGCAGGCTCGGGCCCTCTCCCGTGGGAAGCTGGGAAGCGAACTGAGCCCATGGTTGCCTCTGGCAGCTTGAAGGAAGGGGCCTTCCTGAGCAGAGGCCGCAGATGGCTCCGGATGGGCCAGGACTGTTGCTCCTGAGGTGCTGGGCTCTGGGCGCTGGGCAGGAGGAGCGGCCTGCAGCGCTGGCTGGGAAAAAGGATGACTTTGTGTTCTAGCAAGAAGTGCATAGTTCTCTGCCCTGCCCATTCCTGGCACTGAGGCACCCAGAGAGCTCTCTGTTCTCATGAGTGGCTTTTGCCCCCATTCCTGAGGCAGCTCTTATTGCCATTTCGGGAGTGATAACATCTGCTCCAGGCTCTGATCCCTGGAAATTCCTAGGTGATAGCAGTAACTTTTGCTCTACTGAGCCGACTCTGGGGTCTGGTGCTGGAGGGGGGTGGTAGGGATGGTTATCAGGGAGCCAGCCATGTGGCCATAGGCTGGGACTTTGATGTTGGTCTTTCCTCCTTTCCCCTTCCTCTCCCTCCTCCCCTTCCTTCTTCCCCTTCTGTACTTTGGTTTTTTGAGGCGGGGTCTCACTACATAGTTATGTAGTCCAACGTAGCCCTGTACTCACTGTGTAGCCCAGGCTGGCCTTGAACACCGGGAGGTCCTCCTGCCTCAGCCTTCAGAGTGCTGGGATTACAGAAGTGCACCACCATGCTTAGTTTGCTCCTTCCCTCCCTCCCTTGGTTCATCACCCACCCTTATGAGATGGGACCCTGGGCCTTAGACATGCTAGGCAAGTGCCTTACCTCTGAGCTACATCCATAGCCCCCAAGGACAGGACTTTCAGTCTCTTTTTCCGTACACAGATGCACACTGTGTGCATACACACACATATACACACACATACACACACACACACACACACCTCTCTGCAGAGGGGAGGGGATACGGCCATGTTAACCAGCCACGGCCAGGGGAATGTATGAGGCCTAGGCCTTACTGTTGCCTCCCTTAACCCCCCAAAGGAAAGGAATGCCAGGTTCACGAAAGCTGAATGGTAGCAGCTCCAGGAGAAGGCACGGTGCTCCACCGCCACGCCTCCCCCATTCCCTCACTGGTGCCATCTGTACCCCCCTGACAGCCTTTGTGATACATGGGTATTGGGAGTCTCTGAGCTCAGTGAGCCATGCTAGCAAGCAGGTATGCCCACCACACAAGGTGACCTAGTTGGTGACAAGCACAGGTGACAAGCTGCTCTTTGCAGCAGCATCATAAGTGGAGCCATCTGGGGGAACCAGCCTGTGGAAAGTGAACCCCATATCCAGGTGGACAGTGTGGGAACAGAATCAGGATCAGAAACGCACACCCTGGGGAGTCTGGTGAGGCATGGAGGTGCTGAGTCTGCCCCCGCCCTTGCCCTCCGGAGCTAACAACTTCCTCTGCTTCCGGGCCACCGTGAACTGAGCAGCTGTCCTTTCCCACCACCATGCTATTTGTGCCTTCAAACGTGGAGCAAATTCTCTGAAACTGTGAGCTGCGTGAAGCTGTGGGGTCAGTATTGTCTCCCAGGGAGGGGACAGCTGGCTGATATGGGGATCAACAGAGGTCAGGTGACAGGATGGAGCATGGAAGACTAAGAGGATGGTCATTCCTGAAGCTGAGGGTTCTGGGACCCAGGGGCCCATGGGAGGAGAAGGCAGCTGGGCCAAGGGACAATGGGGTGAGGGAGGCTGAGGCAGGAGGATCACAAGTGTGAGCTCAGTATGGACTAATTAGCAACCAAGCAAGGCCCTGTCTTAAAGTATAAAAGAGAAAAGAACTGGGAATGTAGCTCAGTGTGAAGGCCCTGGGTTCCATTTCCAGCCACCAAACCAAACCAAACCCCGGCCGAGTGAATGAATATACCCTGGGTCTTAGCACTCTGGAACAATGTGTGACATGCCCCCCACCCCCTGAAAGGAGAATGAATTTCTTCTTTTTTTTTCCTTTTGAGAATGGATTTCTTAACTCATCTGCTTTTTATTTTAGAGCAGCACATTATTATTATTATTATTATTATTATCATCATCATTTTATGTATTTGGTACAAGGTCTCACGACACAGCTCGGACTCATAGCGATTCTCTTGTTTCAGCCTCCCCAGTACTGGGATTACAGGCAGATGCCACACCCTACCCTGTTTTGGCAGCCCCACGGCAGGCCAGGGGGCAGAGTTGTCAAGGCATGTGGTGTGGGGAATGGAACTTCCCTCGTTGTGCTTGCTTAAACAGGTGCTTAGTACACTGAGCTCTTTCCGCATCCCTTAGAGCAGTACATTATTATGGAATACTAATAATGTCTTTTTCTTCTCTTCTTCAATGATATACCTAGTTGCAATAGGTCAAGAATTTCAATCCCACAAGGACTTGGAGGACAGCCAGGCTGGACCAGGAGCTGGGATGCTGGAGGAAGCGCTGTGCCTTGGGCGGCCCCTGCTGGCATGGGCAGGAAGTAGCTCACAGGAACTGTCAAGGCTTTCCTTGGAGGATCTTAGGTCAAAGGTCGGAGGACCTTAAGTCAAAGGTCAGATGACCCCAAGTCAAAGGTCAGAGAACTTCAGGTCAGAGATCAAAGAACCAGCCTTGTATCTCAGGAAGGCACCTGGAGATACGACACACATCACAAATAGGGAGACTGAAGCCCATAAATGTCACCTGGCTTTTCTGAGGTCACACGACTAGTTAAGTCTGGAGGGTTAAGAAGTTGGATTCCCTACTATGCCTCCCAAATTTGCATCGGGGGCATTCAACTTTAATTCCAGTCTCTTCTACCTTTGTGAAAATTAATGGTTACCCATAAATCCATTGTGCATGTTTTTTTCTGATTGATACCCTCAGCTTCATAGCTATATTGGGAACCAGGCACACCTCCAGTGTATTTTAAACATCACTGCTTTTGGATCCCCGAGGCTCCACTGACTGGCAAAGATTTCCTTAAGAACCGGAGGCATCACCTCTGCCCACATGCTCCTTTTGCAGGTCTCAATTTCTTTCTTCTTTCTTTCTTTCTTTCTTTCTTTCTTTCTTTCTTTCTTTCTTTCTTTCTTTCTTTCTTTCTTCTT
>NW_004524649.1:7623983-7629978 GCF_000260255.1 Octodon degus | reverse complement strand
TTCTTTCTTCTTTTTCTTTCTGTATTTAGTACAGGGTCTATAGGGTCTCACTACATAGATCGGACTCATAGTGATCCTTCTGTTTTCAACCTCCTCAGTGCTGGGATTATAGGCGCACGCCAGCACATTCAGTCTCAATGACCATCTCAGAGCAGCCTGCGGGTGGAGCCGGCACAGCACACTGGTGACCGAACCTGGCTGCTGTGCTCTGCCTAAGCAGGTGCTTTAGTCCCCTGAGCTATCAGGCTGGCCCTACGTAGGTCTCATATTTCAAAGGTCCTCCTGGCCCTGCACTGGGGATCAAAGCCAGGCCCTTGCAAATGCTAGACAAGTTCCCCAGCACTGAGCTGCATCCTCAGCCATTTGTATTTTTAATTTTTGAGACAAGTTGGCTTTGAACTTGCAATCCTCCTGCCTCAGACTCCCAAGAGGCTTAGATTTCAGATATGTGCCAACACCACTGTTTCAAATCTACCAAACAAGCATGCGTTAGAGTAAAAATGCATTTTTCTCATTTTAAAAAATACAGACACATTTACCATTATGCTATGCTACTGATATAAAATAAAATAAAAAATCTAAAACACTTAAGATAGTAAATGCTACATGATAAACATGCTAGAAATGTTGGCTTTTATAATTACATAATAACAGCCACAGTGGAGGGGTCAGTCTGCACATTTTCTTATGGGAAATTAATGTAAAACGCCAGTTAGGTATCGTGAAAAAGTAAAAGATAAACAAGGGTTCATGGTAATGGAAGATGCCTGGAGCTCCCTACCCCTAGGCCAGATGCTGGCAGTAAGCTCTGTCTCCCATAGTGGGTGGGGGACACCTTGCTCCCATGTAGAATGGTAATTTTTTTTTATTTTCTGAGACCAGTTTTACTATGTAGCTCAGGTTGACCTTGAACTCGCAATGACTTCCTGCCTCAGCCTCCCTAGTGCTGGATCACAGGTATGTGCCACCAACCCAGGTTTCCTCCTCTAAGCTCTCAGGCTTCATTGCATCTCTGAATGGCCTGTGACACCGTGACCAGTGGTCACCTCTCACTGTCAACCAAATACTGTGTGTTTTCCTTTCAAGTAGCGCACTGCTTGAATGCCTCATAGCCACAGAGGGAGCACTGGCACTGGAGCTCACAGCTCGGAACCAGTAAGAATTGCAAATGGTGGGCCGGTGAGATAGCTCAGCAGTCTAACGCGCCTGCTTAGACAAGCTTAGGCAGGCGCAGGGGGCTGAACTGGCCACAAAAAAAAAAAAAAAAAAAAAAAAAAAAAAAAGCAAATGGATCGTGATCTGAAAGCATCTCTCAGAGATGGTCTGTAGTACGGGGGAAAACCCAGTAACTCACAGTACTCACAGCAGACACCAGGCACCACTAAACATGATGTGCCCTGGGAAAGCCCCCAGCTCCGTGTCTACAAGAATGGACCAGGGGACTGGGGAGGTAGCTCAGTAGAATAAGTGATCATGTGGCAAGTGCAAGGGCCCAAGTTCAATCCCCAGCTCCACAAAAAAAAAAAAAAAAAAAAAAAAAAAAAAAAAAAAAAAAAAAAGGTTGGGCAGAATGAATGCACTGAGCTGCTATCAGCTTGGCTAACAGAGGCTCCCCTTCTCAGAAGTCAGGAAAGAGCCTTGCGTGAGAGCTCAGAAGGTCTGGCCTTCTAGGGCCACTCAAGAGGCATTGACTCTGAAGAGGCACAGTTGAAGGAAGACAACGCTGCTTCAGTATCTTCCAAGCAAGTGTGCTGGGAGTGGAATATTTCCCATTTTCCTGCTCCTTCTTTTGGTTTTTCCTTTTCCTCAAATGACAAGGTGACCAAGACAAATGAAAGCCCAAATTATCAATTCCCAGTTCCACACATCTCCACAGCTTTTAGGATTGCATCTGTTAGAGTCACCTCACTTTCCTCATGACACAGGGTCACCTGTGGCTTGAACTAATGGGTTGGCAGCTTTGCTGAAGCATTAACACTCTATGTACACCTTGTAGGAGACACTTCCTGGTCCTCATCTTGGTCCGAGAAGCCAGTATTTGTAATCCCAAAGTTACGTTATTGGAATCCCATCAAGTTGATTCCAATCTACTACTTACCATGCAACCCACAGCGAAAATAAAGACACTAAATTATATTTTCAATCATCAGGGAGTCAAGGGGCTCTAAGTCCAGCCATGAAGACGGCTTTCTGGAATCAAGAGAGTGACCCAGGGCCTCACTAGATTTTTATTCAGTGGCGGAGTGGCTTGAGGATTGACTGAGAATTGTGGGAAATAGGTGAACATTGTGAGCTGAGCTAAGTGAGTCGCCTAAACTTACCTGTGCCGATATGCAGAGAGGCTATGCAGAGAGAGTAATCTGCATTATTTAGTATGTAATGTTTTGGTGAGACTGGTGCTTCAGCTTTGGTGTAGCCTTTCAAGCCCCAGGAAGTCATAGCCTCTGTCTTGAGGCTTGATCCCAGCTGGCGCCGCAGAGCATTAGCTCTACCATCGGGTCTCGACCCGGCTCATATTAAAGAGCAGCAGGTATAGGTTACCAGGGAAACATGCATGCCCCCTTCAAAGACTATCACCAGCACCTCAGCTGGACCAATACACATTGCTTAAGGCCAATTGAAGGATAAACAGAAGTCCCAGCCAGCTCTGTACAGAACAATACGAGGAAATAGGGTCAGGCTCAGTTGAAATGGAGACAGTCGCTCTTCTTTCAAGGAGAGCTGCTCAGGTGGTCCTCCACACACCTGGCAGCATCATAGTTAGAGACAAGGGCAAAAAATAACTAACATTTGAGGAGAGTCCTCAACCAACTCCCTATTAGGCCAAACCAAGTGTCATAGAAGAAAATCAAACAGTTGAGTTTCTCCTACCTGGGACAACCCATTGGCTTGTTCTGAATTTTACTAGTCAGAGCCACAAACCCAAACAGCACCACAGGGGACAGCTAGCTCACAGGTGCCACCTTGTTTGGTCCATGTCACCCTCCTGGCAAGCATTTTTACAGCGTGTGAATTAAAGTTTGTACAGCAGAAGCAGGTTATGAGCACCTTGTTGTCACTGTAAGGGACAGGTATCGAATGTATCCTGTGGTAGCCCAGGGAGCAGCTCTGCGTCAGAGCATGTGCTTGGCACGCACCAGGCTCAGGGTTTAATCCCTAGCACCAAAAGCAAAACAGAAAAAGCATCCTACTAGATCCACACACTCAAGGCTAAGAGGGCAACCTGGGCCCCAAATAATGGAAACCAGTATCTCCAACTCCTGTGGGGGAGCCTGTGCTTCAACAGGTACACTGGGGAAAGAAGGGTAATGCGGCCTGCTAGCGTGGAGCACAGGTGGTTCAGGGTTGCCTGCCAGCAAGACATACTGGGGCTGGGGAGATGGCTCAGTGGTCTAAAGCACCTACTTGGAACAAGGTTAGCGCAAACCACAGGGACCACGGTTCAATCCCCCAGCACCACATGCCAGCCAGCCCTGCCCCCGATGGGCTGAGCTGGCCACACACACACACACACTAACTAAATAAATAAATAAATAAATAAATAAAAAAAAAAAAAAAAAAAAAAAAAAAAAAAAAAAAAAAAAAAAAAAAAAAACTAGGGCTGGGGAGATAGCTCAGTGGCACAGCACCTGTCCAGCAAGCACAAGGTCCTGAGTTTGATTCCTGGTTCCAAAAGAAAAAAAAAAGTGGTCAGAGATCTGAAGGACAATAATTTTTCCATTTTGTACGTAAGTTAAAGTCCTAATTGGATTTCTACTGTCCTCTTATGTTATTCTCAGAAGATTAAATGCTACATATGTAGGTCAGTCTAAATAGATAGCTTAGGGCTGGGGAGATAGCTCAGTAGAATAAGCACTTGCCTGGCAAGTACAAGGTCCTGAGTTCAATCCCTGGTACTAAAAAAAAAAAAAAAAAAAAAAAAAAATAGCGTAAACTGTCAAAATGTCTGCAGCAGTTTGTCAATAAAGTTTAGTCCATTTATTTACTTATTTATTGTATTTGAGGGAAAGGTCTACAGGGTGTTCAGGGTCTCACTACTAGATTGAACTTGTAGTGATCCACCTGTTTACAGCCTCCCAAGAGCTGGGATTACGGACGCACGCTACCACGCCCAGTCTCAATTGCAGTCTCAGTGTGCCCCAGGGGGCAGGGCCGGCATGGCAGGCCCAGGGATTGAACTCCTGGGCCCTGTGCCTGCTTGCAGGCACTTTAATCTGCTGAGCTATTTGGGCCCGGTGTTTCTTTTTCTTTGTAAAGACAATTTCTGGCCCTGTTTTGAATGCGTAAAATCTGAGATCTCTCCAAGGACTGTTGTCATATTAACCTAAATAACGATATAACCCATTGTTCAGGGACAGGATCATTTCCTCCAAAATGATTCTTCAAATGCTTTTCTCATATATTTAACATTTTTAACCTATTAATTTCATTTTACCTCAGAAGTGGTTACTGAATATTACTAGTCCTTGAGGAATAGTTTTGATGAGTCAAGAAGAAACGCAAGTTAACTTTTTTTTTTTTTTTTATTTTAGGGAAGGGTCTACAGGGTGTTCAGGGTCTTGCTACTAGATTGGACTCATAATGATCTGCCTGTTTACAGCCTCCCAATAGCTGGGGTTAGAGGCGAACGTCACCATGCCCAGTCTCAATTGCCATCTCAGCGCACCCCGGGGACGGGGCCAGCACAGCAGGCCTAGGGATGAATCCCCGCCCTTGAAAGATGCTTTAATCCACTGAGTTATTTGGCTGGCCCCTAAATTAACATTTTTAATGGATACATCTTATCACAGTTTTTGTAGACTACCCCAGTAAAAGACACCTCACTGGTATTCCAGAGGAAAGACATCCAACTCTCCAAAAAAGTTCTCATGCAACTAAGGCCTAACCGAGACTGAAAAATGAGTTTCCTATGTAAGAATGAGTCCCAGAATTAGGATGGTCAGAAAAATAAATACAAGGTTTGTGATTTAAAGTAGTTACCATGTGAATTTGTCCTGCTGGCTCTGACAGTGAAGCGGGTGCCAGACTGTTATTCCCAGCATAAATAACAAGACAAAGGAGGAGACAGCTATTTTCAGGCATTGGGCCACGGGTGGCATAAAACTGCAGTCCTTTGGAGATGGGAAATTCATGAGATGAGTCTCACACCTTCCTGCCTATGACACGGGCTGGTGGGCCAGCAAAACGGTCCCGCTGGTGCAAGGAGGCAGAGGCCTTGGGGAAGTGAAGCAGACCTGTGGAGCAGATTAAGGAAGCCGCCACACAGAGGGCACAGGGCCCATGCTTGGCTGAAGTTGGGCTCTGCATGAACAGGGCAAACTATGAAACAGCGGACAGAAAACAGTGCTGAGCGGGGTGAGTGCAGAACAGAAACAACGAGGAGAAGGGCAAGGAAAAATTAAGATGTGTTATGTACATACACCAGCTCTCCATGGTGAGTGTAAGCATATTTATTTATTTATTTATTGTATTTGAGGGAAGGGTCTACAGGGTGTTCAGGGTCTCACTACTAGATTGGACTTGTAGTGATCTGCCTGTTTACAACCTCCTAAGAGCTAGGATTACGTGCACGTGCCACCATGCCTAGTCTCAGTTGCCTAGTCTCAGCATGCCCTGGCCCCTGTGCCTGCTTGCAGGCCCTTTAACCCACAGAGCTATTTGGCCGACCCTCCGTGTAAGCATTTTAAAAAATTTATTTATTTATGTATTTGGTACAGGGTCTCACTATATACCTCAGACTTGTAATGATCCTCCTGTCTGAGCCCCCCTAGTGCTGGGATTATAGGGATGCACTGCCATGCCCTGTTTCAGGGTTCCAGGGCCAGCACAGCATGCGGTACTGGGGATTGAACCAGGTAGGCGCTGAGATCACCGAGCCATCTCCCCAACCCCAATGAGTGTAATCATGATGTACTGCATGGACTAATGAAAATAAGAAAGAATAGAAATGTTGTACCCTGTCAAAACTGACTCCATTTTGTTGCCCTTCTAACCT
>NW_004524649.1:7621893-7623228 GCF_000260255.1 Octodon degus | reverse complement strand
TTTTGTTTGTGATGTTGACTGGCAGACTCCGGTCTCGGAGTCCTTGGAGTGGGACGCCCTCCAAGTCAGATTTTGGGAGATCTCAACTGCAGGGAGGCGAACAGACCTAGATGTCCCTTTTGCCAATTGGTTGCCTTTAGAGATTATGGACTTCGGTAATATGTAGAGGTTTCTGTGACCTCCAGGATCTCTTTAGGTGAGGTTCTTTTGCCCCTACCCCTTACCTCTACAGATTCTAACTGTAGTGGGCTAGCCGCATGTGTGTGACCTCTTCTTTTATCTCTCTTTGAGATTTATGCTTTCCCTACCCCTACAGATTCTGGCTGTAGGGGGCTAGCAACATCAGCTTGACCCTCTCTCTAATTTCATGCAGACTAGTTCCTCTTGTATAAAAGATTTCCTTGATACCCCTACCCTTACCAAGTCCTCCTGCATAGGGGGCATACAGTTTCCTTTCATACAAGCTTTATTTAGGCCCATTGGACTAGTCTGCCTCTTGTGTGAAGTAAGTTATTTCCACCTTTACCAAGTCCCCCAATAGATTTAATCTAATTAGGGGCAAACACTTTCATACAGGATTTATTTGGACCCAATTGGAACCATCTGGGTAAATCTAGTTGTGCTGTTTGTTGTCTGTCATCTGTCTGTCTGTACTAACTAGTTTGTTTTTCTTTCTTTGATTTTGTTGGTCTGTTCTTTTAATGCAACCCTTAGAATTGACAGGTTCCCAGGCTCTCGAGCCTCCACCAAGTCATAAGCATGTTTCCCTGTCCGTTACTGTTTTTTTCCATTTGTGTTCTCTGTTTTCGTTGGATAGATCTGTTGTTTGATCTATCTATGGTTGCCTGTTTTCCCACCCATCAGGGGACAAATGCTTTTAAAGATTTCCTTGTCTGCTGTCATTTTTGCTTTCATAGTCTATATTGGGTCCTGTCTCGTGTTTGGTCCCATGAACATGGAACAATCTTCCTCTCCTCCTTCTCCTCCTCCTCCTCCTCCTCCTCCTTCTTCTCCTCTTCTTTTTTCTTCTCCTTCTTGCACTCTTTATGGATTAAAATGGTCAATCTCATCAGGGGCCTCTAGCCCACTAGAGGCTTAATCTGTTCAACAGGTCATTTTGGACAAGTCCGGTCACCTGGACCAGGTCATATAGCTGTTAAAATATTGATCAAAATGTGTTGATAAATTTAAACAAAACCATAAAGTTGTCATAAGGTTATAATGTTTCTTTGATAGAATTGTGTGGTGGTTGTGTGTTGTAGCCCAGATTTATCAACATATGGTCAAATGTGTTGGTGGATTTGGGCTGGGACATAAAACTGCTAATGAGACATT
>NW_004524649.1:7619372-7620359 GCF_000260255.1 Octodon degus | reverse complement strand
GGGACACCAACCACAGACATCGACCACCAAGATGTTGTTTTTCCCCTCTCACGTCCCAATTGGGACCCCAACACTGAAAAAGGTAAGGGGACTCTCAACAGATACCTCCAGTTGCTTCTGGGAGCCCTTAAGGCAGCAGCCTGGAAGCCTTTCAACCTACCCAAGGTATCAGAGGTAAGACAATTGTCCACTGAGTCCCCTGTTGATTATTTGGAAAAACTTCTAGAAGCCTACCGTATCTATACTCCAATAGATCCGGAGGCACCTGAAAATGCACGAGCCATAAATATTGCGTTTGTGGCACAGTTGGCCCCTGACATAAGACTAAAATTGCAAGAAATAGAGGATTTTGAAAAAATGCCCCTTAGTCAGCTCACGGAGATAGCCCAAAAGACTTTTGATCGACATAATTCCAAAGATGATATAGATAACAAGAGACTTGATTGCCTAACTACCAAAAACAGGCCAACCAATAAAAAACCCCCTATTAAACCACTCCAATGTGCCTACTGTAAAAGAATGGAAAACTGATTACATTAAGTTAATGATCAAAAACCGAAAAAAAAAACAAACAAACAAACTAAAGCTCTACTGGACACCCCATAGGGAGATCGATCAAAGCTCTAGCAGTCCCCAAGAGCCCCCATTAACCTTAACCATGAAAGAGCCAACCTGTTGATTTTCTAGTAAATTTGGATGCAACCCACTCTGTTTAACTCAGCCAAAATTAGACCAAATATTATAAACAAAACAAAAATTAATAATTCTAAAAAGATAAACACCCTTAAGAGATATTTTTTAAGATGCTAATTCAATAAGGGACAGATTGCTTTGGGCTGACTATGTGATGAACTTATCTGTGCAAGTAATCTGTCTTGCAGGTGGGTTCATTGCTTGATCAGCTTCAAAGATTAAGCTCCAGACAACTCACTTGATATTTTGTAAGATACTAAAAACAATGTCCTATGATCAAAACAAACAAACAAA
>NW_004524649.1:7616732-7618757 GCF_000260255.1 Octodon degus | reverse complement strand
CAGGTAAAATCTAAAACCAAAAGATTATATGTTGCTCAGTGAGCCCCAGATTTCTGACACATGTTATAAGAATAAAAAGGGTTTACAAAAATTTGTCTAAGTCAAAGGTGTTTCATAATAAAAAGGATACAAAATAAAATTATAAGACACAAACATGGAGTGTACGGCATTCAGTCAGATCAAGCTGATGCTTTATTTTGGGTCGGATTGGTCTGACTGAGTGCTATATATTTCATGGCAGATCACCTAGGTAATTTAAATATTCCATGAGTCAAATGTAACTATATTAAATAATAAGATAAAATTGTCTAATATCTATTCAGGGCCTTTGGGTAAAAACCTTTGAGGGGTATCTCTGACTGCCAGTCAACAACTGTGACCCATTCCAGCGTGAAGCAGCCAGAGCGGTCATCGCCCATCCTCCCTCATGGCAGTCCGGGTTACTTCTTCAAAAAAATAATATTACAAACAGCCAAGTTAGATAAAAATATTGTAAACAGTCAGACAGGGCTAAATCCTCAAGAAAACAAAATTAAATGACCAGGTGACCACAGTTTAAAAGATAAAAACTGCCTACTGGGGGGCCAAACCTCAAAACTACCTGACTGATATTACAGCCTAAGAGGCTGCCTAAAATCAGTGGGGTCCAACAATAGCCCGGCTTTCATAGCCCATTACTCAAAATTTGCCCAAGCTCTCCAAATTGATTAAAAGCTTCACTATGCCTATAGGCCTCAGAGCTCAGGCCAAATAAAAAAGATAAACCAGTTTGGGTAAACTCTCTTTAAAAACTGGCAAAATCTGGGTGAGTCTTCTTCCCTTTGCCCTTTTAAGGGCCACACCCCCTGAAATTTCCCTTTTCGAGGCAATGTTTAAAAGATCTTCTCCACTTCTGCCTCACTTGACAAAAAAGATTGCTGAGATTACTAATCAAGATCTCATTAAGCCTCTCCAGGTCCTCTAGCCGGTGATTACTTCCATCCACTGGGTCTTAGGACAACAAAGTGCCATCCAATGCCACCAGCCTCGCGACAGCTGTCCAACAACCACCCGGGCCAAGTCCACACGTGGCGATGGCCACGGTGGGCAACGATAACAACAACATAGAGGACCGCTTCTCTAACGACCAGCTCGTGTCAATGTCAATGTGTGAGCTAAACCGCCATCTACAGGGCTTCACCGAGGACGAGGTGTTCCACCTAAAGCAAAAGCGGTAAACCCTAAAAAACCGGGGCTATGCCAAATCGTCCAGGTATAAACACATCCAACAATACACGCAGCTCATTCAATAGGTAAAACAGCTTAAACAGGAGGTCTCCTGGCTGACCCACGAAAAAAACGCCTACAAGGTCAAGTGCAAACAACAGGTCCTCCCGCTCTGGCGTCCCTGGGTGGGCCCACCAACAGCACTTCCAGCACCTCCAGCATTGCCACCAGCAGCAGCAATAGAGAGATGTTTCCCAAGCCTACTCCTGACCACTCTAATTTCGGCCTTGGGACTATTTGGCCATTCTATTGGTTAATTCCGATGTAACAATGAGTAGTTTCAGAACAGTTTGACGTATTTCTGTGCTTAGATTGCTTAGAACATTAACAATAATAAGATATTAATCTGATTGTCATATATTCTCAAATCTAAAAATAATCATAAGTAAAACAAATAGGCCAATTTGAGACATATCTGGTGGCCATAAAAATTTACTCTGTTGATGTAATTATTTGTTTCTTTGGTTTTGCCTCCTCCAAATTTAAAGCCATACTGCCTACTCAAACTCTGTTGTTAATTAATGTTACAATGATAACCCATAACCTGATCATGTGTCGTCTTAATAAACCATGTTAGCTGCTATGAGATATATTGCCATTGTTCCCAGAACTAGGGAGTCAATGATTTAACTCACCCCCTTAAAATCAGTGAGGAATGTTGTACCCTGTCAAAATTGACTCCATTTTGTTGCCCTTCTAACCTTGCCGAGTTCCTGTTCTGCATGCGCCGACCCCTCCCAATTCCTCCAATTCCTCACC
>NW_004524649.1:7606569-7616497 GCF_000260255.1 Octodon degus | reverse complement strand
TTAATGCTCGGTGTGCCTCTTTGCACCTTGCATAGAGACTGCCACTGGGTACCAGCTAAAATAAAGCACTTCTTTTAACTTTTGGACTTGCCTCATTGTCATCTGATTTTTGAGCTACAACAGAAACACCAGAGTTTGACTCAAGCAGAACTGACAGAGCTCATTAATATCTCAGTCACTGAGCCAAGAAACCAGAGCCAATAGTTCAAAGAGAAAGCCCAGGTGTATGTTTTGCCACCATCACCCCACACCAGTAAAGTCCGTTCCCACACTCATCGGACCTCTACTTATCACCATTAGAGAACTCAAGAAGTTCCTTGGGGGCCAGGGAGATAGCTCAGTAGAATAAGCCCTTGCCTGGCAAGCTCAAGGTCCTGAGTTCAATCCCTGGCAGCACAAAAAAGAAGAAAGAAAGAAAGAAAGAAAGAAAGAAAGAAAGAAAGAAAGAAAGAAAGAAAGAAAAGTTCCTTGGGAGAGTAGTGGACCTCCTCATGGGTCATCTATGTACCTCACCCTTCTGTGGTTTGAGTCTGGTTGTACGTCTAGAGGCAAACATTGTGGTGAGGATGGGTCCTGAGGAGTGTCAGTAGTACTCTGCATACAAACAGATATCCTACAACCTCTTTTCTGTAGCTGATCACAGGGTCATAGCTGGTAGTTAGAATTACCTTCTTTCATTGCCCATTCTGCATTCCCTTGGCCTTCAGCAAGGACCTTAGCAGGTTGTGGTTCTTTCCCTGGTGGGGTGACCCGTACATTTACCCCTGAAGGATCTGGGCCACTTGTCATTGCGCCTGTATTAGGTTGTTGTAGTTTCCCATTGATTTTTAATAACAGGGCATGGTAATATTTAGAGGCGCCCCAAGGGACCTCCTGCACTCCACATCTGTAGTGGAGAAGTAATCCAGCTTTCCCCTGATAGTCTGAGTCAATCACCCCTGACAACACTGTGACTCCGTTTTCAATTTGTTTCCTCAGAGGCCTAAGGAGACCATAATGACCACAGGGAAATCTTAGTTTGTGGCTCAGTGGTATCATTGTTGTGCTTCTTGATACAAGCAGTCCCCCATCTGAAACTAAGACTTCTAAGCCAGCAGAACATAAGGTCATGGGGACAAGAAGCAAAAATTTGCTGGTGGATCATTAGGGGTAATGGTGAGTGGTGCCATCCCTACGCCAACCCTTAATTCCTGGACTCATGAATCCTGGCTATGGGAGACACAGTACCATAACGAGGACACTGATTCAAAGCATATACAGCCTTTTGAAGTACCTTACCCCAGCTCCACAAGCTACTGCCACCTACCTGGCATCCTGTGTACCTGCCTACCTGTGTCTTCAAAAGAGCATTCCACCTTTCTATCAATCCAGCCACTTCTGGATGTTAAGGAATGTGGTAAGGCCAGTGAATTCCACGAGCATGAATTCACTGCCTCATTTCTTTGTCCATAAAATGTGTTTCTTGGTCAGAGGCAATGCTGTGGGGAATACCATGATGGTGGATAAGGCATACTGTGAGTCCACGGATGGTAGAAGCATTACATGCAGTGAAGGCAAATTCATATCCAGAATGGGTGTCTATGCCAGTGAGGACAAAGCACAATCGCTTCCATGATGAAAATGGTCCGACATGATCAACCTGTCACCAGGCCATAGGCTGATCACGCTGGGGAATCGTGCCATATCAGGCATTCAGTGTTGGCCTCTGCTTCTGGCATATTGGGCATTTGGCAGTGGCCTTGGTGAGTATGAATCCATGTTGCTGAGTCCATGCATAACCTCCATCCCTGCAACCATGGTCACTGTGTTCATGGGCCCACTGGGCAATGACAGGGTTGGCTGAAGAAGGAGTTTGGCCACTCTCCACAAAATAGGTCATCTTTTGCACTTTATTAATACGTCTAGAGGCAAACTTCTTCTTCTGCTAATGTCACCTTTTGGTAAGCATTTACATGGGAAACAAATATTTTTACATCCTCTGCCTACATTGAAAGACCTATCCACATATCTCTTCCCCAAATATCGTCACCAATTTTCTTTCTTTTTTTTTTCTTTTTTTTGCGGAACCGGGGATTGAACTCAGACTCTTGCGCTTGCCATGGAAGCACTTATTCCACTGAGCCATCTCCCCAGCCCCAGTCACCAATTTTCTTTTTTTTTTTTTTAATGCAAATCAAACCTTGTCATTCTTTTTTTTAAAAAAATTAATTAATTAATTTATTTAGTGTGTGTGTGGCCAGCTCAGCCCACCAGGGGGCGGGGCTGGCTGGCATGTGGTGCTGGGGGATTGAACCGCGGTCCCTGTGCTTTGCTTGGCTTAGCTTGTTCTAAGTAGGTGCTTTAGACCACTGAGCCATCTCACCAGCCCACCAATTTTCTAATTATGTTTCTTCACAGTTCCTGACCATCCAGCCAGACCACAGGCTATGGCTCATAAATCAGTATACAGTTGCACATCTGGCCCTTTGTGCTGTCAGAAAAAGCATACTACCAAGAGCACTGCCCAAAGTTCTGCGCACTGTGATGATTTCCCTTCAACACAGTCCTTCAGAGATGTCCCAGAAATGGGCTGTAATGCCTCAGCTGTCCACTTGTGGGTGGTCCCTGCATAATGTGCAGAGCCATCTGTAAACCAGGCCTTAGCCCTTTCTTTTATAACAGCTGATCATATGGTGCACCCCATAAGGCCATAGGTGCATGTGGGGAAATAGAAGGCAGTCTAGCAGGTGTAGGAGCCACAGGCATCTGGGCAACTTCTTCATATGTTTTACTTGTACCCTCTGGGCCTGCCCTGGCTCAAGCACAATATACTACTTCCATTTACTGATAAGAGTGTTGCTGTGCTTGTCCAACCTTATGACTTGATGGATCAGCTAATACTCAGGCCATGATAGCAACGCAGGTCCCATGGTAAGCTGGTGTCCCATAGTCAAGTTTTTAGTTTCCACCAAGGTGCAGTAGCAGGCCAACAGTTGTTTTTCAAAGGTAGAGTAGTTGTCTGCAGGCGATGGCAGAGTCTTTTTTTCTTTTCTTTTTTTTCAGAACCAGGGATTGAACTCAGGCCCTTGCACTTGCCAGGGAAGTGTTTATTCTACTAAGCCATCTCCCTGGCCCCAGAGCCTTGTTTCAAAACCCTAAAGGCCTTAATTGTAATTCAGCTATGGGGGCCAGCCAGAGACTCCAGACAGCAACTCTACCTGCTACTGATACTTCAGGTACCACTGGATCTGCTGGATCATGTGGCCCCAGGGGCAGAGCAGCCTTCACAGCAGTCTGCACCCACTGAGGAGCCTTTTACTGTTCTGGGCTCCACTCAAAACTAGCAGCTTTCTGAGTCACTCGGCAATCGGTCATAAGAGAAGCCAGATTAACAACATATCTTTTATCTTAGAAGGAGTATGTCTGCATGCTCCACACCATTAGACTCCTAGAATTTTTTAAATTCTTTTTTAAATTTTAATTTTATTTATTTATTTGTGTGTGTGTGTGTGTGTGTGTGTGGCCAGCTCAGCTCACCAGGGGGCAGGGCCGCTGGCACGTGGTGCTGGGGGATTGAACCACAGTCCCTGTGCTTTGCTAAGCTTGTTCTAAGTAGGTGCTTTAGACCACTGAGCCATCTCACCAGCCCAACTCCTAGAAGTTTCACTGAGGTATAAAGACTTTGAATTTTTGTTGGATTTATTTCCCATCCTCTGGTTGTCAAACAGTGTACTAATAAATCCAGAGTGGTTGCTATCTCCTCCTGACTAGGCTCAATTAGCAAAATATCACTAATTTAATGAACCAAGAGAGAAAGGGATCAAGATCCCTACAAACTAAGTCGTGACACAGGGTTGGTGAGTTAATATATCCCCAAGGTAAGACTGTGAAGGTATACTGCTCGTCTTGCCAGGTGAAAGCAAATTGTTGCTGATGGTCCTTATGGACAAGAATGGAGAAGAAGGCATTTGCCAAATCAATAGCTGCATATCAAGTACCAGAGCTGAAGTTGGCATCATCACTTGATTCAGTTTACAGCAGTTCACTGTCCAAGACCTATCCATCTTTTTTTTTTAAATTTTATTTATTTGTGTGTGTGTGTGACCAGTTCAGCCCACCAGGGGGCGGGGCTGGCTGGCATGTGGTGCTGGGGGATTGAACCACGGTCCGTGTGCTTTGCTTGTTCTAAGTAAGTGCTTTAGACCACTGAGCCATCTCACCAGCCCCAAGACCTATCTATCTTGTGCTCAGGCTAAATGGGAGAATTAAAAGGAGATGTGGTGACCATCACCCCCGCATCCTTCAAAGTCCTCGGTGGCAGCACTGATCTCTGTAATCCCTCTAGGAATGCAATACTGCTTTTGGTTTACTATTTTACCAGGCAAAGGCAACTTTAATGGCTTCCATTTGGCCTTATCAACCATAACAGCCCCCACACAACAAGTTAGGGAACCAAAGTGAGGATTCTGACAAGTACTAAGTACATGTACCCAATTATACATTGTGGAACAAGGGAAACGACTACAAGATGGATTCAAGGACCTATTGGATCTACTGTGAGTCAGACCTTTGCTAAACCTCCGTGTTTTGAATTCTGTACAATCAGTATACGTTCACAACCAGTGTTCCATAGTCCCTGGAACATCTGGCCAATCTCCTTTCCCCAGTATACAGTCACTTGGGCAAAGGGCTGTAGGTCCCTCTGGGGAAGAATGTGAGAAAGACTGTAAAAATTTTTGGCACTTCCAGATCTTTCCCCATGGGGACTCAGCCTCCCCTTTACTCAAGGGGTTCTGGGTCTGAAAGTGACTCAAATCTGGGAACTGGTTGAGGAGCCGTGATTCCCTGTTACCCTGAATTGAACTAGTTTTCTGTTAATTTGTTATATATATATACATATATATATATATATGCAGAATTTGGGATTGAACTAGGGCCTTGCTCTTGCCAGGCAAGCACTTATTCTACTGAGCCATCTCCCCGGCCCCTAGATTTACATAAATCTAATAAAAATTTTGTAGGCTTACTGCTGAGCTATAGCCCCAGCCCTCTTTTTTTTTTTTTTTTTTTTTCCTGTGGAACCGGGGATTGAACTCAGGTCCTTGTGCTTGCCAGGGAAGCACTTATTCCACTGAGTCATCTCCCCGGCCCCCGAAATCCCAAATGATGATACAGCGGTAAAGGTTCCAAACAAGTCATCAACCTTCTGGTGTTGACCATAATTTGATGTCAGAACTTCTTTCCATGTCCATGGTTCATCAACAAATCTTTGGAGGAAGGGCTCACTCCTAGATTAGTCAGAGAAGAGATTCTTGGGCTCTGCATAAGTAGAGTCAATGCCCCTATTCAACCAGAAATAGCTATAGAAGAAGGGACTTCAACTCTCCTCAGATTTTCAGGTATCAGGACTCTTCCACCCTAATGATTATCCATGCTTCCACAATCCTAAAACAGGCAAGTTGTGTGAGAGACTTCGTTTCCATTCAACCACAAACCAAACACCACCCTAATGATTATCTAGGTTTAAACTTAGGAAGTCACACAGATTGCTGACATCAGACAGAAAGATCGTGGGTGGCACCTTGGATCAATGGTGCCTGGCCCTCTACTATTGTAAGGCTGAGTTATTGAGTTCCTTCTTCTTTTGCCCTTTCCCCCACTTCACCCTCTTTTTCCCTTTGTGCTTCTATCTGTTGATGGTATCATCCTGTGATCCTCAATTAATGTAGCTACTTACTACATACCATGATGTGTATACTTGCAAGTCTTTCCTTGTCACACACAAAAAGCTATTTTTGGCCCACTCAACTATAATACACTGTCACACTGTCAACAAAAAAATCCTGGGATGACCCAGATGTCTTTATCAACAATTTACATCACTTATTATTAAGATATTAAATGAGCAAATATGGTTAGAACTCTTTGGAGGACCTCCTAAGCAGCTCTCCTTGAAAGAAGAGTGATTATCTTCATTTTGGCTGAGCCTGACCCTATTTCCTTATACTGATATGTACAGAGCTGGCTAGGACTTCTCTTTATCCTTTCAATTGGTCTTTTTTTTTTTTTAGGATTTTTTTTTTTTTCTCCGAATGCCTTCAGGGCAGGTTTGGCTGGCTTGAGTTGTGCGGATCAAACCACAGCAACCTGAGCTTGACTGCTTTGTTGAAGCAGCCACTTAAAGAACTGAGTTAAGGGGCAGGCCCCCTTTCAATTGGTCTTAAGCCACAGTGTACCTTAGTCTAGCCAAGGTGCTGGTGGTAAGTCTTTGAAGATGGCATGTGTGTTTCCCTGATAACCCACACCTGCTGCTCTCCAATATGAGCCAGGTCAAGGCAGGAGGAAGAGCCAGGGTTCCACACCGCTGGCTGGATTGAGTCTTGAGATAGAGGCTATGACTTCCTGGAGCTTGAAAGATTACACATCAGAGCTGAAGCACCAGACCCTGGAAACATTAGATACTGCCTCAATAGCATAATGCAAATTACTCTCTCTGCATATGACAGAGGTAAATGTAGGCCACCCACTTAGTCCAGCTCAGTCATCACCTACTCCCCACAATTCTCTTCCTCAAGCCACTCCTCCTTCTCAGCTGAATTACCCCCCACCATCACTCTGTTCTGAAAGCCATCTTGGGGGCTGGACTTAGGGCCCCTTGGCTCCCCGATAATTATACAGATGTCTTATTTTTGTTTTCGCTGTGGGTTGCACTGGGAGTGGTATACTGGAATTAATGTGGTGGGATTCCAATAGGTGTAATTTTGGGATTACAAATACAGATTTATTGGGGTGTTGGCTCAGTAGAATAAGTGCAAGAGCCTGAGTTTAATCCCTGGGTCCACCAAAAAATAAATAAATACAGACTTATTGGGCCAAGATGAGAATCAGGTGGGGACTCCTATATAACTCCTTGCTAAAGAAGCAAAACTTGTGAAAAGAAAGTGGGATTTAAAATTTTTTTTTAATACAGGGTCTCATTACGTAGTTCAGGTTGGCCTTGAACTTAGGGCAATTTTCCTTTCTCAGTCTCCCAAATGCTGGGATTACAAGCATGCACCACCATGCCAACTAGAGTAGGAATTCTAGAACAACAAAAAGACTAAAAAATTTTTTTAAATTTACAAATGGCATTTAAAAGATTGAAGCTATCAAGTAAACTGGAAGACAAATCAACAGATTAAGAAATCTGACAAAAATATTGAGCAAAATTGTACAGGGCCTCAAATGGGACAACATTAACCGGTCTAACATACGTAAATGGTGCTCTAAGAGGGGAAGTTGATTAACTTGGTAAATTGTGGGTGGATCAAAGAACGACATCAAGGAATGGGCTCCATGACTGGGTGTTTCTGGGCCAGAACTGAACTGAATTTACAGTGCAGCCAGAGGTAAGAGAAAGGAAATAGATTTATCCTTCAAGAGCTAAGTAATTTGAGGACGGTCTCATCTCCAGAATCCCCTAGCCATGCAGTCATCTCTTTGGTTTTCCTGGAGGATGAAGCGTCATATTTTATCACAATGGATCTTGGACTGTAGTCCCCAGGAAAAAAGCCCTCTCAGGAATGAAGAACTGCTTTTCTTCAGCTCCTAAACTGTTGCATGGCTCTGTTTTCTAGGAGGATCTTGAACAAAGATCCACGGAGCCAAGTCAACAGCTGTGATCAGCTGTGATCCAAGTCATGGCCTAAAATCGGGGCTTCTGTCTCCAGGACAAGAAGATAATCTGTAACTTTCTTTCTTTTTTTTTTTAATAATCTGTAACTTTCTTGATTCTAGTAAGAAGAAAAAGCATGATCCCCGAGGGCATTAGGTTTCAGGGCCCGGTCTCAGAAATTTGATGTTGGAGGTGCAAACCCAGCAGAAGCCGGCTACACTTCGAAGCAAAAAGAAGCGCCCCTGGCACGTCATTTCCGCTCTCAGGGGGTGAGCCGGACACCGGACGTGGAAGTCACTGCGGGCGTCACCGGAGAATGTAGTCTTGGAAATAGAGGCACTGAGCAAAACAGTCATGGCAGAGCGAGCTTCACCTGGATGACTATTTGTTTGAAGAGAAAGGGGACATACAGTGGCGATTCTCCAGCAGACAAGATCGCACTACCCGCAAGCAGCGCGCTTCCGGTTTCGCGGAGCATTGTGGGAGCTGTGGCTCAGGGGCGGAGCATCTTGGGAAGTGTGACTGCTGAGCATCCTGGGAAGTGTAGTCCTGGCGCCCTGGTGTGGGAGATCACCAAGCTAGTGGCTGGCGCAACCCCTTGTTCTTTGGTGGCGCTGGTGAGTGAAGCTTCAGTTCGGAAACCGTGTTGTACTCTTGCCCTTTTCTGCCCGGAAGGGAAGGTCTCGCTGTTCTGCGGGAAGAGTCCAGGGCGGGGCGGATGCGCGGGAGGAGAGTGTGGTGGAGACGCCGGCGGCTCGGCCACGCACTCCCTGTGTCTTTATTTAAGGGGCCTGGGGGGAGTCGGGTGAACCTCAGCCGTGGAACCGGGTGGTAGCTTGGTGGGTGCCAGGCTCAGGCCTTCTTCCGATGATTCTTGCGGGTGGGGACAGTCTGTCTAAGTTAAAGTTGCGTTTTAGGGAAAGGGGCCGTTATGCCAAGTTTCGGGGCTGGGGAGGGAGGGGGCAAGGGTGTTGAATAGTAAGTAGGGGTCTCCTATTCCCTAGGCTGCATGGAACTGTCCCTAGCGTCCACTGTCCCAGGGGTTTGTGGGTTGGGAGCTGGCAGTCGTGGAACCCAGCCACTCCCCAGGTCTTGTTGAGGCAGGGCGGGCAGAGGGAATTTAGCCCAATAAGCCCGGGCTCGATGGGTGTGCAGTGGTGCCGTGGCGCGATCTTCGTTAGGGTATCAGTTTTTCTGGCTGCCCTGGGTCCACCTTGGAGGAGGAAGTCAAGCCGGGGCGCGCGCGGGGGTGGGGTGGGGGGACACACTCCCAAGAATTTTCAAGGACCTGGCAGCAATCATTGACCAGGATTAAACTCACAAGATTTTAACTACGACTTTTATGCTTTATGGTGGAGAAATTTCAGACAGCCAGAAGTAGATAGAACTGCACAGATTTGTTGCTCAGACTGAACACTTAACTACCTTACAACAGATCTGGGTTTAATCTTAAAGTGGGCACACGGAGGATCTGCACAGCCTTCAAGTCTGGTCTCCACAGCCAGAGATTTCTACTGGCTGTCATTTGATAATTTGAGTCACCTTAACCACGAGACTGATCTCACAGTGTGTTAAGGTTCTCAGGTATAAAATGACAGCACCTTCTGCTTCAATGGGATGTGGTAAGGATAGAATGAGCTCTTTCTTACAGGGCGTCTGGGCCAGTCTCGTGTATTCTCAGTGCCCACTGGTCTTACCTTTCGTTTTTTGGTAACAGGTGCAGAGAGACCACTTCCTGCCCCGGGACAGCAGCCTGTTGGCGCAGCTTGACCTCACCCCAGCTCTGGGAAGCAGCCTGCAGTTCTTTCCTTCTGTTCTTTGGTGCCAGATTCACTCCTGATGTCGTTAAGAAAGAGGAGGCGCTATTCTGTTGGAGCTTGAGGACATCTGGTGACTTGCCTGAGCCTTTTTTTGTTGTTGTTGTTTTGCTTCCTGTGGTCCCTGGATGCCCAGGGCAGATTGCCTGTTGGGAAAAGGGAGGACTCCTGGGTTGCTGGCTGACCAGCTTCAGGTGAGTGCAGTTTACCTTTTGCATCCAAGCAGAGTTTGCTCATTGTTGACATCGTGGATCCTACAGTGTCCTGTTGGGGGAACCAGAGCCTCAGCTGGTTCCTCTAGGAAAACTGGCCCTGTTCTGGGCCAAGGAAATAGCTCAGTGGCATAAGTGCCTGCTTGGCCAAGTATAAGGTCCCAAGTTTGATTCCCCAGCACCCCCCCCCCAAAAAAAAAAGAAGAAACTGCCCCCTGGCCCTTTTCTAAGGGTCACATTTTCACAGGAAATATTCTTTTTTTTTT
>NW_004524649.1:7598245-7599214 GCF_000260255.1 Octodon degus | reverse complement strand
CACGAGACCGCCCCACTCCTCAGCGCCGCCGGCCTCACCAACGCGTTCAAAGAAGATGGGCGCCCTCCCGGCTTTGAATACTATTGAAGTGCAGCTGATAAGAGGTTCAGCAAGCACTGAACTTCAGGATGTTAAATGTGGTACTTGTGATAACCACAGAGATAGCCATAAAATAACAGAAAAGGAAACAATGGAATTTAAGTTTAAAAAAAAAATCAACTGAAGACTAGAGGAGACAGATACAGAAAATGAAAGACAAAAATGCTAAAGTGAGTTCAAGGTCACCCTGCCCTACATTATGAAACCCTGTCTCAAAGAGACCAGTAAAAAAGTTGTGTGACACATAGAAAACAAGCAAAGTGACAGGAATAAATTCTTGCTCATCAGTGACTTCTGGATTAAACTCTCCTATTAAAAGGCAGATTTCGGTATAATAGATTAAAAAAACCCAGAAACATGATGCAACAATACACTGTCAACAAAAGATTTAACACTAGACATAAAGATAAAAGTTTGAAAGTGGGAGGAGAGAATAAAATGTTTAATACAAATAATAACCAAAGAGAGTGGCATGGATGCGTAATGCCAGAAAAAAAACCAAAAAAACTTCAAAAAAGACTGTAAAGGGCTGGCCAGATAGCTCAGTGGATTAAAGCACCTGCTTAGGCAGATGCAGAGACTGGGGTTCTGTTCCCCTGTGCCTTGCTGCCTTGCCCCAGGGGCGCGCTGAGATGTGATTGAGACTGGGCGTGGTGGTGCGTGCCTGTAATTCCAGGGCTTGGGGGGCTGAACATAGGAGAATCACTACAAGTCTGGCCTGTGTAGTGACACCCTGTAGACCCTGTACTAAATTAAAAAAAAATAAAAAAGACTGTAGAAGAAATGTTGTACTAATAAGAGACCTAAGACAGCAGGAAGACATGAAAGGTATGCACATTTAACACTCCTTATTATTCTTTTTTTTTAAAA
>NW_004524649.1:7596004-7598145 GCF_000260255.1 Octodon degus | reverse complement strand
CCAAGCCTGTTCCAAGTAGGTGCTTTAGACCACTGAGCCATCCCACCAGCCTAACAAGGAATATTCTTTAGACCTGCTGCCCTCAGTTCATTATGTCCCCAGCCCTCCCTCAGCATTCCTCTTCTCAGCGTTGGCTCAGATTGCTCATTCCTGGGGCTGGTCAGACATTCGATTCCTGTGACTCCTGTTGCCCTCACTGAACTCTTTCTTGCCAGAGTGGCTTGTAGCACATCCCGGCTACATTATCTCACCTGCAGATACTTCAGTGGGCATCTCTAACACGTAAGGATGTATGCATAGCCACGCTTGGTGGTGCATGTGGGGGCTGAGCAGCACTGGGGAGGCTGAGGCAGGAGGCTGAGTGTGAGGCTTATAGTGAGATCAAGGCCAGCCTCAACTGCATAGTGAGAGCCTGTCTCAAAACCCAAAACCCAAAACCAAAACAGAAAGGCTATATAGAGAGAGATCTATACTTTTACTTTAACAAACACAGTTTCAACAGATGTACAAGTGCAGTGTTATATCTAGCAACATTATTACTTCATTGATATTATTTACTACTCTGTCCAAATTTGTTTTTACCAGTTTGAGAAAATATCCCGTTTTGTTCCAGTGAGAAAAAACAGCCCTGGTCAGAAGCAGCGAAGGGGGATGTATGTGGAACTCAGCTTGATGGTTCTGCGTCTCCGCTTCTTCCGCCTTGCTGATCAGTGTGTGTCTGTTAGCAGCTGTAGCTCGTGCCCCGTGGTGTAAGCTGGGCCTCTGAGTTGTCCTCAGCTCCTTGTTCTTTCCTGACTTGCTTTCCATTGGGTTGGCTCTTGACCCTTCTACCTGTGCATACTCTGCTGCGATTCCTTCTCCTTCCCTTGGTTTCCCCGACTTCTGCCTTATAAGCCCATCCTCCTTGCCTTCCCTTCCAGTAAAGGAACTGGAAACTCCATGACAGAATTATCAATACTTGCTGTCAATGAGTTCTCAGTGCTACCCGCTGAAAAAAATAATACTTATGATTGTCACCTTTATTCTCCCTGTGACTAAATGCCATAGTTCTCAGCCAGCGTGGCTTATTTTACAGAGTTGCTTATTTCCTCTTTAAAATCCCCTTCACATAGTTGCTGTAGGCTTCTGGGTTTTTCGGCTGTCTTCCTCCCTCATAAGCTGCTCCCCTTCTGTCCTTTCTTGCCAGCTGTTCTGCTCTCATGCCTTGTACGGTCTTCTGAAGGTTTTAGATTTCTCGCCTTCTCCAGCTACTTTCGGGATACAAATGTCAACTTTGGTACAGGCCGGTGGTGTCAACTCTCAAGACTTTAGACAGCAGCTCTCTGCCTTCACCTCCACATCCAAGTCTCTATTCTACCCCACATTTCCACTTAGACATCTCCTTGGTATCCCAGTCTTTCTCCACCCACAGGGGCACAGGTAATTCTTTCAAGGGCAGCAGAGATCTGGCGCCTCCTTCCTTCAGATTGTTTGCCGTTGGAGTCATCCTTGATCCCTTTCTTCTTCTTAGACTCTGTCTATAGTCAGCAGATGTAAACCTTATCAGCCTCTGACCCCTGCTGCCTCTGCTGTGCTCCAGGCCACCGTTCCACCTGGGCTGTAGAGTTGGATGAGGCCATAGTCTCTTGGGGACTTGTTTGGGTTGTATCAAGGTGGTTCCTCTCGCTCAAGTGCTTCAGAGGGTTGGCTGAAAGCAGGGGTTGGTAAGGACACTGGCCTCACCCTCTCCTCTGCACTATGTGCTGTATGCTGTACTTTCAAGACTGATGTCATTCTAGCCATCTAAGACGTAAGTCTGTATGTGGCACATGTTACCTGTCACAGTCACTGTGTAAAGCAGACACACGGCCAACCTGAGGAAGCTCTGAAGGCTTTGTTAGTTTGAGACACTATTTTTGCGGAACTGGGGATTGAACTTATGCCCTGTACTTGCCAGGCAAGCACTTATCCTACTGAGCTATCTCCCCGGCCCTTAGTATAGTTTTCTTATGACAACCTATAGTCAATTTTGGTTGTATTTCCTTGGAATTATTTACTACATCTGATGAACAAGCTAATTTGTATACCTTTGCAAACTAGTTTTATTTTATTTTAAGACAAAGGACTTCTTTTTTATTTTATTTATTTATTTTATTTTATGT
>NW_004524649.1:7594809-7595904 GCF_000260255.1 Octodon degus | reverse complement strand
GAAAGAAAGAAAAAGAAAGGGAGAAAGAAAGAAAAAGCTAGATCTGCTGGGTGTGGTAGGCCACATCTGTAATCTCAGCACTCATGAGGCTGAAATAGGACACTTCAAGTGTGAGGTGACCCTTGGCTGCATAACAAATTCAAGGCCAGCTTGGACTACATAGTGAGACCCTGTCTCAACAAAACAAAACAAAAAGCCAGGCATGGTGGTGCATGCCTGTAATCCCAGCAGGGGGGAAGCTGAGGCAAGAGGATTATTGTGAGGTCAAAGCCAGCCTGGGCTATGAAGTGAGCTCAGGGCCAGGCTGAACTGCATAGCGAGACCCTGTTCAAAAAGACAAAAAACAAACCAAACAAACAAAAAAACCTCTGGCAGCAACCTAATTTTACAATTTACAGAAATAGAAAGGAAGAACACCTTAAATCAAAAAGTAGCAGAAAGAAAGAAATAACAGACATTTGAACAGAGTAACAGTTATATAAAATAGAGATTTGAAAGATAATAGAGATTAATGAAACCTGAAATTGCGTTCTCTCTCTCTTCCCTTCTCTCCCTCTTCCCCTCTCCCTCTCCCTGTCTCCCTCTCTACCTCTCTCCCCTTCTCTCCCACTCTCCCTTTCCCCTTCTCCCCCTCCTCCCCTCTTCCCCTCTCCTCCTCACTCCCCCACCCCCACAAGGGATTGAACTCCAGACCTTACACTTGCCAGGCAACCTTAAGCCACTGAGCTATCTCCCCAGCCGCTGAAATTGAAATTGCTTTTTTTCTAAGGTTTCCCAAAATTCATAAACCTTCAGCTAGATTGACTAAGGAAACTCAGATTACTAAAATCAGAAATTAAAGTAAGGACTTTACTACTGAATCTTCAGAAATAAAAATGATTGTAAGAGTACTATGTGTTATACACCAGCAAAATGAGTAACTCAGAAGAAATAGACAGATTCCTAGACACAGCGCATCTAGACTGAATCATGAAGAAATGGAAAGTTTGGGTAAGTCTGTATGTAGAACATACTTGAATTTGGTATCTAGGATTCTTGGCAAAGAGAAGCACTGGACCTGGTGTTTTTTTTTTTTTTTTTTGCAGAACTGGGGAT
>NW_004524649.1:7592673-7593801 GCF_000260255.1 Octodon degus | reverse complement strand
TAATTCTAAAAAAAAAAAAAAGAAAAAAAATTTCTTTTTAGGATCAAAAGAAGAAAATACAGGCTGGGGATACAGCTCAGTGGCAGAAATGCTTGCCTGGCAAGCACAAGGTTTTGACTTTGATTCCTGGTACAAAACACACATACACACACATACACACACACACACACACACACACACACACACACACAGAAGAAAATACTTAGGAGTTAGCTAAGGAAACAAAAAGCTTGAAATAAACTAACAAATGTTTCTAGAAGAAACTAAAGTCATAAATAAATAGAAAAACATCGCATGTTTATGGACTGGAAAACCTGAGGTCAAATGGTAGTACTACCAACCCCATATACAGAGTCAGTATAATCCCTGTCGCCATCCAATAAATGCTGCTTTGCAAAAACAGAAAAATTCACCCTAAAGTTCATGTGGGATCTCAAGGAACTTCGTTTTTTGGTTTATTTTTTCATTTTATATATTTGGTGCAGGGTCTCACTACACAGCTCTGACTCCTAGTGCTCCTTCTGTTTTCAGCCTCCCAGCCCTGGGATCACAGGCATGCGCCACCACACCCGACTCATTTGCTGACTGAATGTGCCCCAAGCGCAGGGCCAGTGCAACATAACGTGGGCCTGGGGATGGAACCCTGGTCACTGCGCTTGCCAAAGTAGGCACTTAGTCCTCTGAGCTATCTTGCTGACCCACTCAAGGAACTTTGAATTCATAAACTATGAAAAAGAGCAAAGTTGAAGGACTCATAATTCTTGATTTCAGAATTTGCTGCAAAGCAAGAATAATTAAAACTTTGGTGCTGGCCTAAAGAGAGAGTTACTAGACCAACAGCACAGAGTGAAACCCTGTGTATCTGGGCACATAATCAACAAGAGTGCCAAGTGTGGAAAAGTATATTCGAGAAACACAGAGCAAACCCTGTGTCTACATGGAAAGGATGAAGGTGAAATCTACCTAAAACCATGAAAAATGAACTGGCTGGATTTGTTGATTTCTTTAAAATGACAACAAAACAGCAGACAACAAAAGAAAAAAGAGCAGACTGCATTAAAATTTAAGAGTTTTTTTAATAGCCAGGCATGGTGGCACATGGCTATAATCCCATTACTCAGGAGGCTG
>NW_004524649.1:7586687-7592513 GCF_000260255.1 Octodon degus | reverse complement strand
TAAGACTTGCTCATCAAAGAGAATATATTTGCGGGTCATATTTCATAAATGATTAATATTCAGAGTAAAGTGCCTACAGTTCAACAAAAAACACCCCAAAATGAAAACTGGACAAAGTATTTAATACCCATTTTTGCAGAAAAGACACACAGATGACTGATGGGTCAGTCCATTTCCCCCCACTGTAGTGAAATACCTGAGATAGTAAAGTTACAAAGAAAAAAAAGGTTTGTAGCCAGTTTTGGAGTTTTCTGTCTGATTGGTTGGCCCCATTGGTTTGGGTGTGTGGTAAGGCAATACTACATAGCAAAGCAAAACCGCTTCTGTTATGAGCCAGAGACAAAGAGAAAAATGGGCTGGAGACACTCCACAGTCCCCTTGGGTACACTCCCCAGTGACCTACAGACCTCCTATTAGGCCCGACTGTTGTGTGTTCCACTGTTTGCCAGTAGCACCTCCTGAAGACCATAGCCAGCATCCAGCCAATAGCAGCCAGTAAGCCCATGAAGAGATCCTCGCCATCATGAATCGGTAGGAAATGGAAACGAAGGCCCGGAGGAGATACTGCTTTGGGGCCGTTAGTACAGCTGATGCAGAAAAACAGAAAGCAGTGTTGGTTAGGATGCAGAGGAAGTGGAACTCTTGTACATTGCTAGTGGAAGTGGTATGAAAACAGTATGAGGAAGCTGAACATGAATGGCCAACTGCCCCAGTAATTCCACTCCTGCACAGTCTACTCGTGATTCAAAAGCAAAAACTCAAATGTTTGTACACCAGTGTATATTGCAGATTTATTCACAGTAGCCAGAAAACATGTCCATTGATAAGGAATAAATAAAGTAATATGCATACAGTGAAATATTGCTTAGTGTACACTTCTGTCACGGACAAATCCTGGAGTGATGGTTGCGAGTGCCATATGGCAAACAAAAGGGCATACCTTCTGTGATTCCAATTGTCGTAGTTACATAGAGCCAGGCATACAGAGACGGAAAGTAAAATGGTTGTGTCTGGGGGCTGGCGGAAGGGGCAAATGGGAAGTTACTGTTCCAGGCCTTCAGTAGGGAAAAGTAGAAAATGTGTTGGGCTGGGGAATGTAGCTCAGTGGCTTAAGTGCCTGCCTGGCAAGCACAAGGTCCTGAGTTCAATCCCTGGTACCGCAAAAAAAAAAAAAAAAAAAAAAATGTGTTGGAGATGAACAACAGCCATGGCTGTATGGCATTGTGAGTCCACTTAATGTCACTGAACTGTGTGCTTTGAAGTGGTAAAAATAGTAAATCTGTGTTCTGTGTAAAAATTAAAAGCCTTACAGAGGCTGCTGCTTCTGTCCCGTATGGGGCAGTACCTATGCTTCATCTGTCCAGGGTCCTCCCTACCTGTGGTGGCCCTCGTGCTTTGCTTGCAGGACCCTGGCCCCTGCTCCCTATGGCCTCATCCAGGACCCTCCCACTTTCTTTTTCCCTCTGTTTCCTCTTCTAACCCTGGGCTCCGAACTCTACTCCAGTGCATCCTCCCTTCTGAAACAGTGCCAAGATGATAAAAAGAATAAAGCTGGGCAGGGGACAAGGACAGGTACAGAGATGTTTCCATGTCCAAGTTCATGTCTCAGTTACTCTTCTCTCTGGGACAAATAACCGATGCTCAAAATTAGGGAAGGAAGGTTTATTTAGCTCACAGTTAGTGGAGGTTTCAGTCCATACTCACCTGGCTCCAAGGCAGAGTAGCACATGACAGAGGCCAGCAGCTCATGGCGGTGGAATACAGCAAAACAGCAAGAGCTAATAGGAGGAGTAGCAGCAACAGTGGCTACAGAGAGCAAGTCTGTCTCCCTTGTTGCCCTCAGGTTCTCTGCCCCGGGCTGGCTGTAGCCCTCACACCCATAATACAGTGTATCATGAGTTAATCACAAACTGCACTAGGCTTTGGGAGGACAACTAGACACAAACATTAACAGTTTCCCTGTGTAGGGATCTGTTGGTCTCTTGGTAGTCCTTGGGAGAAAATGGTGAAAGGATTGAGAAAATGAAGATAAGAGATAATAGCTGAGGTCAGGTGGTAGGCCAAGTCTGATAGGCAAAGCTTCCCCCCAAGAATAGTAAGGGCCTTTCTTGTACTTATATCTTTACCAAGTTGCAAGATATGAGGTTGCCTAGCAATTAATAGCCCACAGTGTCCAGGCAAGATGCTTTTCTCAAGACTGAGGTAGCTTGATTGCTTTAGGCAAGGAGACCTTGTCCTGCCTTCCCACAGATGATCAATTTCCAGCTTCAGGAGCTCGAAACACTTCTCTGAGCACTCAGCATGTGACAGGAAGCTTAATGTGCTGAGACCCATGTTTCATGAGTGGAAAAACTGAGGCACGAGTTGGTGGCAGAGGTGGCCTCCAGATCCTTGCTTTGAGTGCTTCCCTGTACTGCATCTGTTCCCGTGAGAACCAGGAAGGCTGTGGCTATGGAATTTGGAAGAAGGATTGAAGTCGAATGTGTGTTGGGATAATAAGAACTTCAGCTGTGCAAATGCTTCAGCACCGCTGATTAGGTTAGGCCAGGGCGGTGAATCGATGCACGGGTGCCACTGCCGACTCTGCTAGCATCGAAGGCTCTAGAGGGTTTGCCATCACTGGGTGAGGCTGTCTTTTAAATTTGTGAACTCAGAACATGTTAAGCTTTATTGTTTACCTTTTTTGTGAGTTTTGCTCTTCTGCCTGGATTTAAAATTCCCAAAACTTTAGGGATCTTCCTTTTTGTGTGAATACTCCAAGCAGCCCACCCAGGACTTTGAATACCATGGCTGGGTAGAGGCAGGGGGCGTAAGGCTCTTGGAAGGCGCAGTGCTGGTGTCCTGCTCAAGCTTGGATCCAGAAATCTGCCTGCCCTTCAGGAGCCAGGCTGGCTCCCTGGTGAGTAAACTGTGTCTTGTGTTCCAGGCGCATATGGCGTTCAGGGATGTGGCTGTGGATTTCTCCCAGGAGGAGTGGCGCCTGCTGAGTCCTGCCCAGCGGAGTCTATACAGGGAGGTGATGCTGGAGACCTACAGCCACCTGGTGTCTCTTGGTAAGTCGTGCTCACTGCTAGAAAGTTTGGACCATGCAGGCCACCATCTTGCCTTATTGACTTGGGTGCTGGGTCAGACTGAAAAGCAAAGATGTTTTGTTGTTTCTCTAGGAAGGTCTGAAATTGTAGAGTTGAACATACGTAGGTGGTGCATGTGTGAGGGTACATGTGTGTGAGATACCCTCTATTTCTGGCATTTTTTAGGCTGTTTTTCTTAGGTCAGGGCTCTCTTCCCAGGTTAACCTCTTTAACTGGTAGAGGTACCTCCCCCAGCAAAGACTAGTATTGGGGGATCTTTGTGGAGCTTACCTCCACACTGGCCCAGGTCCTTTTGTACCCTCTGCACATCCTCACTCAGGTGGCCTGTGACTCCACTTCCTACTTTTCTTTTCCTTTAATCTTTTATTTATTTGGTACAGGGTCTTACTATGCAGCTCAGACCTTCTGAGCTAATCCTTCTGTCTCAGCCTTCCCAGTGCTAGGATTATAGGCATGTACCACGACACCCAGTTTCAGTAGCTGGCATCATGTGCCTGGGATTCTGGGGCTGGTATGGCATGTGGCACCAGGGATTGAACCCAGGTCCTTGTGCTTGCCAGACAGACGCTTAGATGCCGAACTATGTCCCCAGCCTACAAATTAAGCATAATTAAACTGTACAGTTAAAACTAAATTTAAATATATATAAATTATGTCTCAATATGTTGAGTTTTAAATTGTTGAAGATATTTTTATTTACACATTAGTAAATTCTTATATGCATACATGTACATTTCTGTTTTTTTATTTTTTGTTTTTATTATTTTTGCACTACGGGGGATTGAACTCAGGACCTTGTGCTTGCCAGGAGGCTCTTATTCTACTGAGCTATCTCCCTGGTCCTGTTTTTTATTTTTTTTTAAATTTATTTTATTTATTTATTTTTTTTTTGTGTTTTTCATTTTTTTAAAGAGAATACAAAGTAGCAATAAAGAAATTAGAAATGATAGAGAATTTCACTAAACAAAATAATATGAACTTGACAATATTTGTTGTATTGCATAGTTTTGTCTTCAATTTAGTTATTCAGATTATCAGATATATGCATGCAAAATTGGAAAAAGAGGGGCTGACGAGATAGCTCAGTGGACTAAATTCCTGCATAGGCAAGTGCAGGGACTGGTTCCCCAGCACCACATGCTGCACCAGCCCCACCTCCAGGGCAGGCTGATCTGGCCACAGAGCCCAGGCGTAGTGGCGTTCTCCTATAATCCCAGGGCTGGGGAGGCTGAAAACAGGAGGATCAATTACTATGAGTCTGAGCTGTGTAGGGAGACCCTGTAAAAACCAAATACATTAAAAAAAAATTGTAAAAGAAAGAAAAAAGTTATAAGAAATTAAGAAGAAAGAAGAGGGCTGGCGAGATAGCTCAGTAGATAAGCGCCTATTTTGGCAAGCACAGGACCCAGGGTTCGATTCCTGGTCCTGCATGCTGCACCAGCCCCACTCCCGGGGTGCGCTAAGCCAGTGATTGAGTCCAGGCGTGGTGATGCACACCTGTAACCCCAGTGCTAGGGAACACGAGGATCACTATGAGACCAAGCTGCGTCGTGAGACCCTGTACCAAATACATAAATGAAAAAACAAAAAAAAGGACAAAAAAAGGAAAAAAGACAAAAAAATTAAACATTAACTGTACCTTTCCTTAGACCAGCAGAAATCCACAGTATAATTATCAAGCCATTGTGCTGCTTCTGTCTCTGGAGTGCTGGTATTATAGGTGTGCATCACCAGGTCCGGCCCCCAGAGCCTTTCTTTACTTTGTTTTCTTTTTACGGGAGCAGGAATTCCATTTTCTAAACCAAAACTCATCACACAGCTGGAGCAGGGGAAAGAGATGTGGCGAGAGGAGAGAAAATGTCCACCAGCCATCTGTCCAGGTGAGTGGGATGGAAAGCAGTCAAGGGGTGCAGGGAGGGACCCCACTGCTGCCTCCTTGGCCCGGTGTAGCCCCATCCAGACCATCATCTTCAGCCACAGCAGGGCTCACTGGTGTCTCTTGTCTCCTTCCTCCTCATTTATGGGTTCCTTTCTCTTGTTGTCTTTATTTTAAAAAGATCAACAGGAAAGAAAAAAAAAAAGATCAACGAGAATACAAGAGCTAGAGCTGGGGAGAGAAGGTAAAGCCTTCCAGAAGGAAGGAACACTGGGAGATAGAAATGGGATTTATAGTGTAGACAAGCTATTAAAGTGCTTTATGTACGTCATAATACCCGAGTGCCTCTCCGTCCATCTTACATGGAAGTAACCTAGTAGCCAAAGCTGACTGAAGTTAGGCAGACTTTTCATTTAGACTGTTAGCAAGAAAGATTTCCTTCAGAAACCAGCCCATTGAAGTCACCATGAGTTTGGTTTTTATTTTGTCTTACTTACATTCAGTGCAGGTGTTGAACCTGAGGCCTTGTGCATGCTGAGTTTGTGCTGTGCCACTGAGCTACACTTTCAGTCCTCGGTGTTTAAATTCTAAATTGATATCAGTGCTCATTAGCCTTTGTAAACCTATCAGGAAGGGAACACCTGCCAATTTAAAATAATTTACAAACTGCTGGGTGTGGGGGTACATGCCTTTAGTCCTAGTACTTGGGAGGCTGAGGCAGGAAGATAGTTGCAATAGACAGACCTGGGCTACATAGTTCAAGGCCAGCCTGGATTGCATACTCAGACATAGTCTAATAATAATAATAATAATAATAATAATAATAATAATAATAGGGCTGGTGAGATGGCTCAGTGG
>NW_004524649.1:7578094-7586587 GCF_000260255.1 Octodon degus | reverse complement strand
GGTTCAATCCCCCAGCACCACATGCCAGCCAGCCCCGCCCCCTGGTGGGCTGAGCTGGACACACACACACACACACACACACACACATACACACACACACAAATAAAAATAATAACAACAACTTATAAATTAATTCATTAATGTAATTTGGGGAGCCAAGGATATAGCTCAGTGACACAGTGCCTGCCTGGAAGTGCAAAGTTGTAAGTTTGATTTCTGGTACAAAAAAAAAAAAAAAAAAAATTGGTAAGTTTTTGTGTTCAGTTTCTCAGACTAAATAGTCTTACAGTGTACACATGATGGCACTTTACAAATATCTGAAAAGACTGACCTATGGAAAATTACCATTTCACTTTCCTGTTTCTCCTGTTCTCCGTGTAGATGCTAACATTTCTCTGAAGGGCCCCCCTACAGTTCTGAGCTCTGCTTCCTGTAGATAAAAGCCCTCTGATTACCGTGTGGGCATACATGTTAGTGTCTGCCTTGGAGGTCCTGGTTCCCTCATGCAGGTGGGGGTTACTTCCTGTGTCAGAGTCACTGTTATCAGATCACCCAGAACAGATACAGGAGTGCCTTGTGAGCAGGCAGGATGTCATCCGCGCCCCCTTCTGTTGGGTCAAGAAGGAAATAGCCTGCTGATGGTGTCCAAAAACACCCAGGGGAGAGGCTGGAATTCTGTCATCTCTAAGTTTAGGAACCTTAGAAAATAAGCTTATGGAAAATAAATGAAAACAGACAGGGTTGAGTCACTGTGGAGAGAGGGAGTCACTGGGCCAGCTGCCCAGAGTGGCCCTGAGTATCAGAGTGGGAGGTTTATAGTGCCTGGGTGGGGAGGGAGGGTGGCAGGTGACAGCCCAGACTGCTGCTCCTCAGATGGACTATTTAGGATGGAATCATTCTGGAATACAGATGCATACCTGGATCTAGTAAGTTTTATTATTCATTGGTATAGGAAAGAACATTTAGGTAGATGCAGTAAGCCTGATACTGGTTTCTCTATTCCCCCTCTCTCTGTCTCTCCTGTCCTCTCCCCCCTATTGCAGTGCAGGTCATTGAACCTGAGGCCTTGCACATGCTGGGTAGTTGTTCTACCATTGGGCTTTATCCCTAGCCCAACACCTTTTCCACTGATTGCTGGGAAGAATTTTTTTTTTTTTTTTTTTTTTTTTTGTGGTACTGGGAATTGAGCTCAGGATCTTACACTTGCCAGGCAAGCGTTTATTCTACTGATCTATTTCCCTAGCCCTAGAATTTGATTTACAATAATTGTGGATGTTAGCAGAGCTTAGAGATTAGATGGGGGCTATAGGAGGGAGCCCCTTTCCTTAAAGACAAAGAGGATCAACACTGTGTTGTGCACTGCTTTGGACCTACTGTCTTGTAGAAAGCCTGGCACACAGTCACTCCCGCATACACACTTGTCACCTGTGGGCTGGGCCAGCCTGCGTGGTGTCTACGCACTTTCTCTGAGTGCTCAGTTATGCTGCTTCCTCCATGGAGGGTCAGATCTCACATCACTCTCAGGCGTTTGAAGGACAGGATTGGGGTTCAGCACCGTTTGGGCAGTTTGCAGGGGCTGTCCTCTGAGGCCTTCCTTCTGACACTGGCTTTTCTCTCTGCAGCAGAACCAAAGTCAGAACTCCAGCCAGGTCCTTTCTGCCCTCCAGATCTCTCTGCTCAGAAATTCCCTGTGCAGCGCATGCTGTGCAGCCAGCCCCCTTGGCTGTTAACGTGCTTTTACACAGGAAGGCCTGTCTTGCCTGGGGCTCCTTGCCCATCGGATCTGGAGGACCAGGAGAAGCAGCCACAAGCCTTGGAGGGGCGTGCCTGGGGTGTGGAGGCCAAGGGTGCCGACAGTGAGGCCACCATGCCTTCCTTTGAGAAGACAAAGAGAAGGACTTTGGGCGTGGGTGTGTTCTCCAGGCCCTTGCAGGGACAGCTGGCCAGAGGCCTCCACGGGGTGGAGGTGGAGGCCAGCGCAGCTCGGCTAGGGACCCCTGAGGTTACAGACAAGTTGCTGACAAGCTTCGAGGTTTTACGGTTTGGGACAGTCAACTGCGGCGAGTGCGGCCTGGGCTTCAGCAAGATGAGCAACCTGCTGAGCCACCAGCGCGTGCACGCGGGCGCCAAGCCGTATGTGTGTGGGGTGTGCGAGAAGGGTTTCAGCCTGAAGAAGAGCCTGGCCCGGCACCAGAAGGCGCACTCCGGGGAGAAGCCCATCGTGTGCGGCGAGTGCGGCCGTGGCTTCAACCGCAAGTCCACGCTGGTCATCCATGAGCGCACACATTCGGGGGAGAAGCCGTACGCGTGTGGGGAGTGCGGGCGCGGCTTCAGCCAGAAGTCCAACCTCATCATCCACCAGCGCACACACTCAGGCGAGAAGCCCTATGTGTGCCGCGAGTGTGGCAAGGGCTTCAGCCAGAAGTCGGCTGTGGTCAGGCACCAGCGCACGCATCTCGAGGAGAAGACCATCGTGTGCGGCGACTGTGGCCTGGGCTTCAGCGACAGGTCTAACCTTGTCTCGCACCAGCGCACGCACTCAGGCGAGAAGCCTTACGCGTGCACGGAGTGCGGCCGTTGCTTCCGGCAGAGGACCACGCTGGTCAACCACCAGCGCACGCACTCCAAGGAGAAGCCGTACGTGTGCGGGGTGTGCGGACACAGCTTCAGCCAGAACTCCACGCTCATCTCACACCGCCGCACGCACACTGGCGAGAAGCCCTACGTGTGCCCCGAGTGCGGCCGGGGCTTCAGCCTCAAGTCGCATCTCAACAGGCACCGCCACACCCACTCCGGGGAGAAGCCCATCGCGTGCAAGGACTGCGGGCGCGGCTTCAGCCAGCAGTCCAACCTGGTCCGCCACCAGCGCACGCACTCTGGGGAGAAGCCCCTGGTGTGCGAGGACTGCGGCAAAGGCTTCAGTCAGAAGTCCAACCTCATGGCCCACCGCAGGACGCACTCGGGGGAGAAGCCATACGTGTGCCGGGAATGCGGCCGAGGCTTCAGCCACCAGGCAGGGCTCATCAGGCACAAGCGGAAGCATCTCAAGGAGAAGCCTTATGCGTGCCGGCTCTGTGGGCTGGGCTTTGGCACCAAGTCCACTTTAATCAGGCACAGGCGGGTGCACTCAGGAGGAAAGCCTTGCGTGTGCGCCGAGTGTGGCCAGGGCTTCTTCCGGAAGTCGCTCCTGGCTTCACACCAGCTGGCACACAAGGGGACGCCGCCTTACGCGTGTCCCGTGTGTGGGCGAGGCTTTGGGCACAGGGCTCAGCTCAGCAGGCACCGGAAGACGAGGTGTGGCCACCACAAACCCCTGTCACAGGTGGGCTCTGAGGCCCACTCCAGACAGGGCTCTGACTTCTGGGATTCGCTTTCAAAGTGAAGGTGGTGCACAGGACTACTGGTCACTATTTTTACACTGCCCTCAAATGGAATGGAAAAAGCTATTCTGTAAGTGCTCAGAGGACACTGACTTAGTTTGCTTTCTTTCCACAAAGTCTTTTCCATGTTTTGTGGCCTTTCGTTCTAATAAACTGCTTCTTTCCAAATCTGGAGCCTTGGCTGTGTACTTCATTCTCACAGGACCGGAGGAAGGGTACAGATACCTACTACTCCCAAGTCCACTGTTCCACTGCACGCCAGTTCCTTGGCAGATACTGGACCGAGTCACCATGTGGCCCTTTCTCTGGGGAGTTGGAGCTGTGTACAGACTGCAGGCAAAGGAGATAACCTCCCAGAAAATGGCTCCCTACAGCCCAGTTTCCCCTTGTGGAGGCACCTCCTTCGCTTGCCCTGAGGCAGCTGCCTGGCTTGCTTTTCCCGTGCCTCTCATTTTCTGTATGCCTCCCTTTTCTGAACCATCCCAAACTACCCTCATTGCCCTCATTGTTTTCTTTCGATTTTGGTCCCTGGCCTTCCCATGCTGGGGGCCTCTTGGCACTTCACAGTGCCCCAGACTCGAGGACCTGGTCACGGTGGCAGTGACCACTCAGTTCCTTAATCTCAGAACCTTGGGTCTCAGACACCACAGTGTGAATAATGATGGCTTATAGCACCTCAGGGTGCGGTAACTGGCAGCATAACCACACGCCTTCCTGAGTCTCAACAAGGATAGGATGCTTAAAGCCACACTCCAAATCAGCCCCATGATAGCAGAGTGCGGACTCAGTTGTGCTCCTTGGCGTTCACCCAGTGCCCACGACAGTCAACTGGTCTCAGACCCCTTACCCCCTACCCTTGATCGTTCTCCAATTGGAGAAATAAAGATACTTTGCCATGCTTAAAGATTCTGAAACCGTACTGAAGTGTGCTCCAATTCAAAGAAGCTTTGTTCAAAATAAGTGCCCTTTAAAGATCTCTCAGGTATAGCTGTAAGACCGTTTCAAGACCCCCAGAAGATTTAAGTGTGTTACTCCAGAATACACAAAATAGGTTCTTTGACTTTTTTCCCATAATTTTATTGATAAACAAATAGCAATGAGACAGTTGCAAATCAAATTGGTAGGACAGTTTCAATAATTAACACACTGCATACATTCTTCCTAGTGGTTAATTGCTGTACAAGAATCATTCTATTTATTAAGAGAATGTAACTATATATCTATCCAAACCACTTTGAATACACAGATACAATCATCTGTATACCATTTTTTGTTAAGTTCTGTTATTTGAATATTATAGGTGTGTAAACTAGGCAAAATATTCCAAAAGAGTCCAGTAGCCCATAATAGTATTGGGTCTTCCGCTTGATTGGCAATGTCAAAAATTGTTGACCTGAGTCCCCCACAGCTCAACATAATAGCATGGCTTTACTTCTTATATTTCGTTTTTATAATTTTCTGCTGGATGGCCAAGACCAAGGTAAAGCAGGACCTATGCAACAAGAGTTGTAGCTTTTGGGTCTGATAAGGTCAGTGAAATCCCCTCAGGATTTATCCTGAGATCCTGCACCTCAGATTGTAGAACCTTTGTCAGTGTCAGCCATGTGGATGAGTCACGGCCATTGCTTGGCCAATGTGCTCTCTGTGAAAGCCTGAGAGAATGTTTTCTCTCCCGTTCTTTGACTTTTTAAGTCCCATAGCACTGTGACACTCAATCCAAACCAGAAAGCCTTGGCTTGAAGATTTTTGTGGATATGGTTTTATGTGATGAGGTGAATTTCAATAAGTGTAGGAAATCCATGAGATTTACAACCAAAACACCAGTGTGGTCTGCATTGGACAGAGAGTCCCTACCTTTCTGTGGGCATGGAGGCAGACACTATTCCTTATGACAAAAGCAGAAAAAACTCAGAATGTAGATGCAAAATGGTAGAGAGTTTCTGGGGATGGGGTGGGGTAGTGCTGGCACTGAGGAGCTCAGGGCATGTGCCTGGCCTGGTTTTGAAATGTATGAACTGGCACCTGGGGCCTATTTTTCCATTTTTAAAAATAGAAACATTATTGGTCTTATCCTGGCCTTGAATCAACATTGGATGTTGATAGGCATCTCTAGTTTACAAGTCTTAAGATAAAATGTATCTTCATTTTTGCTTTATTATTTTTATTTTTTAATATTTTTGGTACCAAGAGTTGAACTCAGGATCTTGCACTTGCCAGGCAGGCACTTACGCCTCTGAGCTGTATCTCCCGCCCTATTTCATCGGTTTTGTTGTTGTTGTTGGTTTTTTGTTTTTTTTTTTTTCAAAGATAGGGTCTCGCTATGTAGTTTGGGCTGGCCTTGAACTCACTATGTAACCCAGGCTGGCTTCCCAACATCTTGGTGATCTTCCTGTCTTAGCTTCCTGAGTGCTGGGATTACAGGCATGCACCACCACGCCTGGCATATTGTGAGATGTATGCCGCACCTACACCATATGTTCTATCATGGCCCCAAAACAGGATTTGTTTTTTTACAGATCCAAATTCAGACCAAAGAATCCTCTTCTGCACTTAGCCCTATGTAAGCATTTCCTTCCCAAAAGTGAAATTTTTAGATGTAAGCCTAATCCAAAGTTTTTTTCCAAAATGACGGACAAAGATAATTTTTCATGCAAACCTGCTAGGAGTGTAATTTTGAGTATAACTGTGTATCATGGCTTCCTTCTAGAATGATTTTTTTTTTTGCGGTAGCGGGGATTGAACTCAGGACCTTGTGTTTGCCAGGCAAGCACTTATTCTACTGCACTATCTCCCTGGCCCATGCTAAGTTTTAAAAATCCACATTTCTTAGACTTGGGGCAGGAACAGTGAGCTTGAGTGCTCCACCATACTTTTTCCTGAAATGGGACCTAAATACAGGTTTGCTATCCATGTTTATTCAGTTACGGATTTTTTAAATATAAATCCAAAGCCATTTCTCCCCAGTGTAACTGAGAAACATGAGTATTCATTCAAATGGACTCAGGCTATAGATTATTGGATGTTAATTGTATTCCAGGAGTTAGGAAGATAGCTTGGCAGTCTAAGCGCCTGCCTGGCGAGAACAAGGACTCAGGTTCAATCCCCTGTACTGCATGCCATTCCAGCTCCAGAACCCCGGGAACACTGTGCTAGTCACTAAAACCGGGTGTGGTGGCACACGCCTGTCATACCAGCACTGGGAAGGCTGAGACAGAAGGATCACTACAAGCCCAAGCTGCTTAGCAAGACCCTGTACCAAATAAATAAATAAATAAATGATTTCTTTAAAAATTAAAAAAAATTGTATTCCAGATTATTCTTCCAAAATAGACTTTAAAAATTTAAATTTTCATGTTTCTTTTATTTTTGTTGTTCAATAATTTTTAAATCCTGGTACAGTAAATTACTGTTTAAAATCAGGATCCTATTTCATCAATGAATTACTAGTGGAAAAAAATATACACACATCCATACCATATTTTCCAATGTAAATATATCTCAAACTTATCTAAAAATGGCTTTATGAAGGAAATCGGTGCCTCTGAATATATGTGTGGCTGACTGTCTATTCCAATGGGAGCCCTTCAGGTGCCATTCACACACAAAATCTATTGCTTGGTTTTGTGCTTCTTTGACCATGTGACATATCTAGTTTGTGGAGTAACTTATATACTAGTAATTACCCAAGATGGTCACCAGTTGTGAACTTCTGTTTTCTTGACTTACTTTTAAGGAAGCAACATACTTCTAATTGCTATAAATAAGATAAAACTGAACGACCTGGACATGGTATCACTGAAAATTACGGAGGGAACTTTACAACTCCACACAAAACCCAGTCACTGGCCTGGCAAAAACTATCAGAATGACATTTTTCAGAACTGAGGAAAGTGTCTCCAGGAACACTGACTAGGATCTGCTGCTGCACTGAGGAGAGAGTGCGCTGTGGATCTGCACAACCCGGCTTCCTGCCCCCCGCCCCAGCCCCTGCTCAGCCCTCGCTCCCTGTCTGCTGGTGCGTTCAGGGGGCAGCAATATAGACTTAATCCCGCAGGCTGGTGGTTCTGCACTTTGATCCGTCTGGCCCACCTGAAGGGTTGGCTCACTTCAGTTCCCTTGGCATAGTTTCCCCAAGCCAGAAACTGCGCTTCTCGGGTATGGTCGTTGAAAGCGTGGAGAGGCAGATGTATCAGCCAAGGGTGCACAGGGCAAGCAGTCGGCTGCCCGAAAAGCCGGGACAGGACTAGGAAAGGAGCTGACTGGAGAAATGATAATTTTGAAAAGTTCTTCCTATACCATAAAATCCAGAAGGCCACATGTTATGTCCAGGGCTGGTCAGAAAAGACCACAGGACCTTAAACTTTTCACTTCTGGCTGATTTTAGGTTCTACAGGAAAAATCAATCAATCAATCAATCAATCAATCAATCAATCAAGACTAAGGCAGAGCCTCTCTCTCGCTCTGACACAGTCTTGCCTCAGCCTCCCTAGTGCTGGGATCACAAATGTGCAGCAGCACACCTGGCCAGAATTTTATTTTATTCTTTTCTTTCTTTCTTTCTTTTTTTTTTTTTTCAGTACAGGGGATTGAACTCAGGGTCTTGCACTTGCCAGGCTAGTGCTTATTCTATTGAGCTATCTCCCCGGCCCTATTTTAATTCTTTGACACTGGGGATTCAACCTAGGGTGTCACACGTGCTAGGCAAGGGTTCTACCGCTGAGGTAACACCCCCACCAGATGTTTTTCCTCTTTATTTTGAGATAAGATCTCACTAAATTGCCCAGGCTAACCTCAGATTGTCAATTCTCCTGCTCCGGCCTCCTGAGAATCTGGGAATACAGGGATCTGCCACCACATCCGGCTAAGGCAGGGCTTTAAACAGCCTGAATGTGACAGAAGGAGTGCCCACTCAGGGCTGGCCTGCAGACACCAGGAGTCATTTTTATTTGTTTCTGGGTGTTTAAGGGAATCTGTCAAATCATTAACCACTAAGCTAACAGTAAAAAAACCTCACTGGCTAAACAGCGAATATAACCTCTAAAAAATGGTTTGAAAAAGTCACTAAGGGGCTGGTGAGATGGCTCAGTGGTCTAAAGCACCTACTTGGAACAAG
>NW_004524649.1:7571030-7577479 GCF_000260255.1 Octodon degus | reverse complement strand
AATAAATAAATAAATCCAGTTTTCAAAAAGTTCTGAGGCATGCAAAGATACAAGAAATTAGCTAGGGCTGGCCAGATAGCTTAGCAGATTAAAGCACCTGCTCAAATGCGAGGCCAGTGTTCAATTCAGTGTGCCATGCCACCCCGCCACCCGGGTGCACTGAGACGCAACTGAGACTGGGTGTGGTGACACACACCTGTAATCCCAGTGCGTGGGAGGCTGAAAATAGGAGGATCACTATGAGTCCGATCTGTGTAGTGAGACCCTGAGGACCCTGTACTACAAAAAATAAAAAAATTTAAGAAATAAAAGAAAAAGAAAAAGAAATTAGCTGGGCATAGTGGTGCACTTCTGTAATCCCAGAACTTGGGAGGTTGAGGCAGGAGGACTGCTGTGAGTTTGAGGCCAGTCTGGGCTATATAAGTGAGGTCAAGGCCAGTTTCCGCTACACAGGGAGATGCTGGCCCAAAAAACAAAGCAAGCAAACAAACAAGAAATTGTTACTATTCACAGGAAAATAATAAGTATACAGGAATTGTCAGCCAGTCCTAGGGTGTATTCCTGTAATCTCAGCTTTTTGGGAGGCTGAGGCAGGAGGATCAAAGTCAAACCCAGACCAGGCAGTTTAGCAACTTAGCAAAGTCGTGTCTGAAAATAAATACAAAAAGGCTGAGGAATGTAGCTCAGTGAGAAGGCCTTAGATTCAACCTCCAGTGCAGAAAGAGAAAGACAGAGGAAGGGAAGAAAAGGAGGGAGACAGGGAAGGACCGAGACAAGAAGAAAAGCAGGAAGGAAAGAAAAGAAAGACAGGACAGTCTAGACAAAGACAAAATCGATTTGCCTGAAAGAGGTTAAAAAAAAAAAAAAAAAAAAGACAAACCATGAGCGCTGGGTCCTACAGGCTGCAGGGATTGGGGTGGGGTGAAAAAATAAAATAGGCTCTGTGGAGGAGCTGGTGCAGAAGCAGGGGGTGTGAGGCTGCGGGGCTGCAGTCTGTGGAGAGCAGCAAATAGCTCCAAGGTGAAGACCACAGCACACTCCACGCTTCAGCGATGTGCCAAGTGATCCTGTGCTCTCAGTTAAAAACTTTATTTTTAACTTTTTATTTATTTAATTTTTGAGGCTATGTAGCCCAGGTTGGCCTTGACCTCATGGCAATCCTCCTGTCTCAGCCTCCTGAGTGCTGGGACTATAGGTGTGTGCCAGCGTGTCCAGTCTCAGTTCAGAACTTTTAAATGGAAGAAACCAAGGAAGAGGTCTGAGCTCTCAGATCTCAGGTGCAGGCTTCCTTTTCTCCCAACAGACTTGTGTCTGAACATCTTGGCCTGTGTCTTATTCTAAAACATATTTACAGGAGGGTAGGGGATGCAGTGCAGGGGACGAGCACCTGCCAGCATGCACAAAGCCCTGGGTTTGATCCTCAGCACTGCAACATAAATCAGTGTCTGCAATGGTCAGCATGAGTGTGCATCTCCCGCCTCCATACTGACCCCTAACCCCTAATATGGTTCACAGAAAGAAGGGAGGGGCCTCAGGGAGCTGCACCACCAGCTCCACCCTCACCACTGGAACTAACACCCTTATTTAAAAAGAACACAGGGGCTGGCCAGATAGCTCAGCAGATTAAAGCACCTGCAAGCAGGTGCAGGAGCCAGGGATTTGATCCCTGGGCCTGCGGTGCCGGCCCCGCCCCCAGGGCATGCTGAGATGGCAATTGAGACTGGGCATGGTGGTGCGCATGTAATCCCAGCTCTTGGGAGGCTGTAAACAGGTGGATCATTACGAGTCCGATCTAGTAGTGAGACCCTGAACACCTTATAGACCCTCCCCTAAAATACAAAATAAATAAATAAATAAAACACAGCAGCAGCAGGGAGGGCCTGCACCTCTCCTTCCCAGGAGGACACAATGGTGATCTGCAGCTGGGGGGAACCACTTCCACCAGGCCCCAGATGTGCTGGTCCCTTGATCTTGGGTTCCCCAGTTGTGAAAGACATATGTCTGTTATTTATAAATTGTAGCCTTGGGGATTCTGTTGTCAACAGTGCAACAAAACACAACAAAACTAAACAAAACTAAACTAGGACAATATCACACAGATTCGAATAAAGGGAGCAATGGCCCAAGCCAGGTACAGTAGTAAAAGCTGTGGGTCAAAGGTACCTGAGCATGAGATTCTGCCCAGGTATCCTTCTCCTGGAGGCTTGTCAGGACCCACTGGGCAGAGGCAAAGAGAGACCAACAGGCGTGTGCAGTTGGTCTGCTCCCCACTCAATGCCCTGGCAAATGCCCCTACAGGGGGTCATGTCTCACTCCATTCTTTCCACTCCTGCTGGCACAGATACTCAGTAAATGCTCACTAGATCCCTTCACACTGATTGCTTCCATTCCCTTTGAATGCTGGTCCTGCTTTAAGGAACTTAAGGAAAGAGAGAAGCAGCAGGAGAGATGATCCCGTGATGCACGGTGCTTACATATTTCTTGGCATAGAGATTACAATCCAATGCTTTTTTTTAAAACAAGGAAATAGATTTCAATTTTACTAAAAAATACTTATACAAAATAGCTTATGCACACAGAAAACTGATGCTATGAATGGTATTTTAGCAGCTTTTTGTTATTTGACTTTTCTTTCTTCTTTTTATTTTAACATGCATTTTAAAGTACAGGGTCTTGGGGGCAGGGAAATGGCTCAGTGGAATCAGCGCTTCCCTGGCAAGTGCAAAGGCCTCAGTTCAATCCCTGGTTCCACCAAAAAAACACAACAACAACAAAAACCAAAAAAACCCACCTGTTAAAAGTACAGGGTCTTACTAGGCAGCTTGGACTCATAGTGATCCTCCAGTTTTCAGCCTCCCCAGCACTGGGATTACAAGTGTGTGTCAGAGGGATCGAACCATGGTCCCTGTGCTTGCCTAAGCAGGCACTTAGTCTGCTGAGCTATATTGCCAGCCCTAATTTACTCCATTCTAACTTCTTACAATAAACATATGCTTTGTGGAAAATTATTTCAACAGGAGAAATAATAAATTGTTTAGTCCTACAAAATTTGAGGTCTCAATGTCTATCTGGACTATATGTTTTGTTCTAAATGTTTTGATGTGTATCCAGAACTGTAAATTGATTCAACAGATAAAACATTTTTTTTTTTTTTTGCGGACTGGTGATTGAACTCAGGCCTTTGTGCTTACCAGGGAAGCACTTATTCCACTGAGTCATCTCCACGGCCCCTCAGATAAAACATTTATAGCATTACCTGTCTCACAATCCATAAACTCAATAAATAGGATATTTGCATTAAATTTTTTTTGAAAAATTGAAGCTATAAAAATTTTACAGTTCAATTTTATTTGATTTTATTTTTGGAGACAGGGTCTCACAAGGCCACACCTTTAGGAAGCCACACCCAGACTATTCTTGGATTTACTTGACAAACAGCAAGTGGTTGAGATTACAGAGGGCTCCTTTGATTTATTTCCACAAGGAAAGCAAAATCCAGGCTTGGAAACAGCCAGAAACTGAAGTCGGGGAGGAGTGACTGCTGGTGCCCTGTCATAGCTTGAGACCATATTGTTTTTTAATTTTTTTTATTTTATGTATTTAGTATAGGGTCTGCAGGGTCTTACTACACAGATCAGACTTGTGGGGATCCTCCTGTTTTCTGTCTCCCAAACGCTGGGATTATAGGTGTGTGCCACCATGCACAGCATGTGGAGCCAGGATCTAACTCGGGTCCCAGCACCTGCGTAATCCACTGATCTATGTGACTGCCCTCAAGACCATACTGAACAATCACGGATCATATAGTTCAGAATATGCGAGAAGGACAGGGCTTTGTGGTTGCTGTTGTTTGTACCAGTAATTGCACCCACGACTTCACATTGGCAGACAAGCGCTGGCCAGAGGAGGGCGTTTGAAGGTTTCTACCTCAAGAAATAAATGATTAATGTGATGGATGTCAGTTACCCTGATTGCATCATTACATCGTACCCAGGAAATCTGTACCGCAGGTGTCAAAAGAAAAATGTTTTTTTAAAGAAGTTGGTATGGGAGGCTGTGAAGATAGCTCAGTAGAATAAGCACTTGCCTGGCAAGTGCAAGGGCCTGAGTTCAATTCCCAGTTCTGCGGAAAAAAAAAAAATTGGTATGGAAGCAAGTGATTGGGGCCAGGGAGATGGCTCAGTAGGATAAGTGCTTGACTGGCAAATGCAAGGATCTGAGTTCAATCCCCGGTTCTGCAAAAAAAAAAAAAAAAAAAAAAAAAAGGAAGCAAGTGGTGTGGGTTCTGAGGCGAGGTCTTTGAAGATAACCGAAATACAGGACTTGTGGGCGGGCTGCCTCCTAAGGTGTGCAGCAGCTGTAGCCACCTTCAGGGATGTTGTCACACAGACAAGCAGCTTCCAGAGCTGTGCTGCTGACACACGTGCACAACCCCCCACCTCACCCCCACAGCAGCTACGAGCGAGCGTTTAAACTATAGTCTGAATGAAGATGTGCTGTAAGTGTAAAATGCATACCAGAGTTCAAAGACTTAGCACAAAAAAGGGATGTAAAGGTATGTAAAATATTGCATGAATAATTATATACAGTAATTACACATTAAAAATTTGAATATATAGGGATAAATAAAATATGAAAAATTCATCTTTAAAAAAATGTATTTGGTTGTTGCAGGGTCTCACTATGCAACTCGGACTCATGGTGATCCTCCTGCTTTCAGCCTCCCCAGCACTGAGATTACATGTTTGTGCCACTACGAATAGATTCTGGCCTGCTCAGCCCATCCTGGAGGTGGGGCTGGCACAGCATGTGGTGCCAGGGATTGAACCTGGGTCCCTGTGCTTGCCTAAGCTTGCCTAAGCAGGCACTTTAGTCCACTGAGCTATCTCGCCAGCCCCTTCACCTCTTTTTTTTTTTTTTTCAACAAATAATACACTGCATATATTCTTCTTAGCCCTTCACCTCTTTTTACACTTTAAAAAATATGGCTACTAGAAAACCTGTGATGGCTTCTGTGGTCCATTTTTATTTGCAGCCTTTTGCTTTCCATTGCATAGCTAAGCTGACCCCACCACAGTATTCCTCCAAGGGAAGGGGAACACACGAGAGATTTTCTGCAGGTAATAAGTCAGTGAGTGAAACCAAGGCCTCTGCGGCCCCAGCATAATCGCTGATCTCTTCAGGTTGCTAACTCAGGGTTTATCCAGGCCTGAAAGCACAGCTCTTCCTGAAGCAGCCCTGTTTGGCCTCGCTGGAAAGGAGGCCAGCGCCACTCTGCTGGGGGCTCCTGGGCCCTGCGACCTCCTGTGGGCCCCGATGCTGTTACAGAGGCCCCGGCTTCTGAACTGCTGTCCTTGTGATTGTCACTGGAGCTTTTCATAGTACCCTGAAAGTGTGCCTACATTCTGAATTAAGGCAGTGCTGCCTGGGGCCTGGAAGGTGTTCTGATTGTAGAGCAAGGAAATAACGTGTCCAGATCAGTTAAGACAAAAAAAGGAACCTAACTTGCCAATCAACACAGGGGAAGTATTTCACCTTAGGGGAAGGTGGGAATGGAACCTTGTGGGGACATGGGACAAGGCACAATGTAGAGGTCACCCTCTGAAAACAGTAGCTGGGCCTTGGGAAAAAATGGCAGGGGGCTCAGATCCAGGGAAGACACAGTGGCCCACGTCACCAGCACTGGATAGCCGGCTGACTGCTGTCCCCTGCTCACAATCACAGCGCTCCTTGCCCCCCAAGCACCACCTGTGGACCTGGCTGAGCCTGACCAATGACCCCACCATTCCTGCTGGGGTGTGTATTTAGCTCCTGTGCCGGGCGCCTGTGCAACCCCTTCTGGGCAGGGCCAGTTATGGGGGGAGAATGAGCAGCAAGGTCACCCGTGCCCCCAGATGGCACAGAGGGGCTACAAAGGCACCAAGGGACACAAGCACCTCTCACAGGTCACCCGTGGCCTCCAGGAGGGCACCCCACTTATCTACACTTATCTTCACACCCACCATTCCCGCCTGACTTTGGGCCCTGTCCTTGGGCAAATCCTTTTCCATCTCATTCCTTGTGGCTCTGCTTCCCCACCCCCAAGCACGGACACACTGCCATTAGAAGCAGAAAGCTTTGCAAAGGACAAGAAATAACATGACTTCTGGAATTGGAAGGTCTGATCATAAAATGTTTGATTTTCCTGAAACACGTAGTCCAGTATTTATAAAATCCTTTACGTGGCCCCGAGGGGTTCCTTAGCAAGTGTATTCCTGCATCCTGCACACTTAGCACTGAGGCTTGGTTGTGCCCGAGGGAGCTTTGGGGGTGCTGGGTGCAGCCATTGGTTTTATTTTATTTTTTATTTTATTTTATTTATTTTTTAATTTATTTATTTTATTTATGTGTGTGTGTGTGTGTGTGTGTGTGTGGCCAGCTCAGCCCACCAGGGGGCGGGGCTGGCTGGC